>NW_027466185.1:20405000-20955000 GCF_046127955.1 Nelusetta ayraudi | reverse complement strand
CCCTTTTCTGCTGCTCGGCTTTCTGCAGCCGGCAGATAACACAGCTCCAGCAGGGCGGCCTGCCTGTCCCCCTAACCGGCCATGACAGCTCCCACACTGAGATTCACCCTCGTTTGCTCTCCCCAGTCTTATTCGCTCCTCACTCTTCTCTTTTTTTGTGTGTCTTGTGTTTTACTACTGACTTTGTGTCCACCGTCCCTCGTTGTTCTTCTCTACCGTTTTCATTGTGATCAGCTTCAGTCGTCGAGGTCACATCCGTCCTGCCGAGCTCTGGTCTTTTTAAATCTGGCTCAGTATAAGCCATTGTTGCTTTGGTTCTGAGAAAAGCAGGACCGCTATTGTCTTAGCAGTTTATTTGTTTGTTGTTTCCTTTGAGTTTTTAAAATCATGCTTTTATTTTTGACTTAAACACCACAGAAAAAGGCAAAAAAAACACAAAATAATAGGAAGCGTTAGCTAGCCTTAGCATTGCTGACGGCATAACACATAAATGCTGTAATAACCACGTATTTTCTCTTCCAAAATATGAATAATGGACAGAACTACATGGTTTTCCCGGTGGAAAATCCACTTGTGGTTTGAATTCATAATTAAATCAAAGTGAATCAAAGTAATTTAGGAAATGTGCCAACTACTAGTGGTTTGCCAGATTCAGGGCTAGTTCCTTCATCTTGTCTATTACCATTCTGATGCAATTATCTTTGTCGATGATTCGCAAGAATTTATTTCAGCAACAAGGGAGGAAAAAAATCAGGTTTGTCCGTACCAGTGGTTAAAAATATAGAATGCATTTTATAGTCTATTGTTATGTCCCAACCAGGACATAACATAATAGCTCTTCCCCCCTTCTCCCAGCTCTCAAATTAGACCATGTGCTTTGTCCACAGGATGGATTTTATTGAAAATGACCACCATAGCATTGGCGTCAGGGAGGGCATGGCCACAACAACAAACAAAATGGCTCTGTTAGAGATCTTACCTCGATGAAGAAAATAATAATTAAATAAATCATAGTCAAACTAACCTCCTTAACTGAAACACAAGAGAAAATGTCGCAACAAAAATGGCTTCCCTCCCCTACTGGCTAAGTGGACTCTAAAAGAAAACTCAAGTATATTACAACAAGACTGAGTTGGTGACCTAACAAAGAATACTGGGTTGGCGGCTGCCGCTGCACATGGCCTCTGGTTGGGAGCTTGGAGAAGAACAAAGAGAGAGCGAGGTGTTGAGGTCCTCCTCCTTGAATAGTGGCACCAGCCAATCACCCTTCAGCACCTGAAAACAAGTCAAAAAGGGAACACAGGATCGACTGCGCCATCTAGTGCCTAAGAGGACACATAGCAGACAGGAAAAATAACAAACAGCACTGTAAACCAAAACTATACAATATATATGTATACATTTACATAACACCATCAGCAACAGTTTTCTTGTGGTTGCAGTGTATCTTGTATATAAGTATATTATATACAAATTATATACAAATATCTGTATTTACCTTTTCAAGATTGATGAAGATTTTGTAAGACTCGCCCTTAAAAAAAAAAAACTGATTTAGCTTCACACACTAGGAAGGCTGCTGCCAGACCCGAGTGCTAGCTGAATGTCTGCTGAGGACTACTTGTTTTCCCCTGAACACTGCAAGTAAAAAGATAATAACAGAATGGCATCTGCAGAATTCACATATGCGTAACATTGTGCACCCTAGTTGTTATTTGTTTGGTATATTTGCAGGAAAAAAAATTGGAATTTTTGATAAATTACTGTACTTTATGTAAAAAAAAAAAAAAAAAGAAAAAAAATGTTTTATGTCTGATGAAGAAATGACTGCCAGAATTATTCGCCCATGTAATTCTTGTCATTGAAATTCAGCGATAAACACATTCAGTGTTGCGGCAGTTTGAGAAAGCTGCCAAAGAATGTACAAAAAAAACCAAAACCCATGCGATGAAAAAGCAAGCGATTCCTTTTTTTAATTTTTTTTTTTATTGACAAATTAAAGTAAAAGCCAGACGACAAGAAGCGGGACGCCTCCTGTCATCCCATCTTGACAAGTCCTTTTGTCTTAGCAGCCGTCCAATGGTGCCGACAAAGCCGACACAGAAGGCAAGAGGACATTGTCATTTCCAGTGCTGAGTATTGTTTCTGTCCGTCCTCCCTGCAGAACCTGTTGAGTCTGGCAGCCTGTTGCTAGGTTACTTCACCTCGCCACTTCATTCAAGGCCCGTCTGTGTGTGTGTGTGTGCGCGCGCACACATTGCTGAGCGCTGTGATTAAGAACCTCACTCCCACAAAGGCGAGATGTTTTGAAAGCGCCGCAAAAATTGTCGCGTTGCAAAGTCTCGCATTATTTAAAGACTCGGCGCAGAGGTCGCAAGGTTTCTTCTCAGCGCCGAGCTTTGCGTCCGAGGGGTTTTTTTAGCGGCTGAGCAAGCAAGTGCATGCTTTTGCAGGGCGAGAGTCGAGTAGTCAAACGGAGCGAAAACGACAGCAGCGTCTCTTGCAAACACGCAAAAAAGGGTGATGGGGCAGCCGGCGCTTGTTACATTAGCAAAGCGAGCTACAACATGTGACGATGGCATGGAGGAGGCCAGTACGCACGTGGTTGCGTAAAGCAGCTGGTTGACGGGTTAGCGCCAGTAAGGCGATAGACGGTTGGTTAGAAATTTCCACACAGCCGTGTATTTCTGATCAGACTGAAGACTCGACCTTACAAAGCCAGCATCTGTACGATGCGATTCTTACAACTTTGAGCATACAAGCGCATATTGGCCTACACCGACCCGTCGTCACGGTTGACTTCATCTTTCGTCAATGTTACCGGAATTGAACCGTTTGAACATCCAGCACGGCTATAACTATGGATGTGGTATAACAACTGGATACTGGAGTGGCGAAATGGCGGCGGGCCAATTTATTTTCTAGTGGCCACTTGAGGTACTGCAGCAGAAAAAGTCCCATGGGTCCAAAACATTTTCCCTATAGACCACAGTACAAAAATAAATGCCTGTAAAACGGCTGACCGGGCGACCTTTGCCCTGTTCATAATAAATCTTTCTATTGTATATTTTACAGTCCTGGTCTTCTAGTCTTGCACATTGTACGTGCTGTGTCTCTGCTCATTCTGATTAGCTGATGCGTCCTGATGCGTCATGGGAGCTACAGCGACATGGTGTGCTACACGCTCTATGGGCTCTAAAGCGCGGAAGTCAAAAACGTTTTCTTCATGTGCTCTGGGTTAGCAACTACATTGCAATGAATGGGTCGCCATCTTGGATCCCGGGGCACAAAATGGTAGATCACCAGGAGGCGCCACCCTGTGGCGCAATTTGGTGATGTGCTACTAGACTGGCTGTTGCGTGTTGGAGCGCAACAGCAGAGAGCTCCGACAACCTCATGCGACCTTCTCAGTGGGCGAGGCGTGGGGATGGGGGAGGGGGGCGGGCAAAAGAAGTTGCTCGGAGAGTGAATCATATTGGTTCACACAGAGCCGCTGCAGCCTCACAAGTTCGCAGCTTCTAATAATGAAACGTGGATGGAGTTCGGGGGAGGCTGACGAGGCCAACCCGACGGCGTTTGCCGAGCTGCGCACTCGCTGATGCTGTTTGATGCCAGGTCTCCGAGAGCCAATATCGGCTACTCACATCTGTCCGTATACTGTGTACATTGTGCGTGTGCAGGCGATGCACTCCTCCATGTGGAAAGAATCAAAGAATCATACTCCAACAAATTCTGAAAGGCGATTCTTGTGTTAAAAGCGCATCGACAACATAGAACAGTAGGTAGATAACAGCCGGCTTACTTTTTTCTATCTGTTTTTATCTGATCAAAGTTAGTTTGAGGAGTTCCTGTTCCATTGAACCTGACCCACCAGACGACACGTTCCCAAATCTGTTTAAATTTATGCCAAATTTTTACATTTAAAGAGCACATAAAATGTATATATTACTTTGTGAGTAAAAAAAAAAACAAAAAAACTTGGATATTGATAGTGCCATTCAAGATAGATGAATCAGATTGTTTTTTTCCCCAATTGCAAGCTGATTCAATTAGTAATTGAACCAAGTTTCCAGAGCGGCACAGTGATCTACTGGTTAGCGCTGTCGCCTCGCAGCGAGAAAGTGGCGAGAGTCGATTCCGACTGAGGCATTTCTCTGTGGAGTTGCTTGTGTTTCTGCCCTGGCTGGTTCCCTGCGGGGGTTTCCGGCCTCCTCGCTCAGCAACCCTAAATCGCCCCTGTAGCTCTCTGTGTGTGTGTGTGTGTGTGTGTGTGTGTGTGTGTGTGTGTGTGTGTGTGTGTGTGTGTGTGTGTGTGTGTGTGTGTGTGTGTGTGTGTGTGTGTGTGTGTGTCATTGTTGGTCTCTCTATTGGGAGAGCTATGATGGCTTCCAGCACCACCTCGCCGACCCTGAGTGCAGGGTAAGCGATGATAGAAAAGGGACAAATGGACAGAGTTTTCAAAAGGACACCTGTGGCAAACCACGGTGCAGTTTCCCACCACGGAAAGGTGCCATGCCCTGAAGTGAAACTGCCACTTCTGCGGCATCCAAAGTTGTTGTTGGTAAGCTCACGGTCGCTCATCTGATCTGTTTGCTAATATTAAGAGTGGCTCATCATTCAGGTTGGAATAATTTGAGGATGGATGAGCGAGTAGCAAAACCATCAAAAAATTTTCAATTGAAAAATATCACCTGCTAAATTAAAAAAAAAAAAGTCTTATATTGACATACAATAAAAGTACGAATATATATTAGAAACATTACTGTCATTATAACTCACTTTGTCATTTGCAATAAATGTTTTTTAAATTGTTGAAACTAAAATGAGAAAAGTGTGCGTGTGCATGCATGTCTCTGTGCATGCATGTCTGTGTGTGTGTGTGTGTGTGTGTGTGTGAGTTCTTTCTTTCTTTTTTTTTTTTTTTTTTTTAAGGCTCTGCATTGTGTCAGCATGTCCATGGCAGATGAAAGGGGGTTTGAAGTAAATAGTTTTCAGTCTGCTGCTATTATTAGACCGTCTGGGGAGCGGAGGCAATGTTACATGCTGATACTGACCAGCTTGCCATAAAACCCCCAAAAAAAAAAAAAACAACCTTGAATTATACAGACACGGACGCAGACAAACACTAAACAGGGAGGACAGGAAGCTTGGACATCCACATGGACAACAGCAGCCTTATAAGGCTGAGCTGCGTCCCAGTACACCAGATGAAAGTGCCAGGGCCTTATTTAGCCTGCTGGACGCCACACACACACACACACACACACACACACACACACACACACACACACAAAAACCCACAGTCGCAACACACTCGCACACATGCTGGGACAGTTCTATACCGACTGCTGATTGTGGCAGGCTGTCACCCCAGTGTGCTGGTGAGAGGCGCTGCTTTGTGTTGCGCAGCTGTGAACAGAGCAGCTCCAGCTCAACACAGCCAGAAAGCTCCAAAATCATCTGTCTGCCTCTTAGCACTCGGCGGGCTCCCCCTTCTTAATCCCATGGAGATAGACATAAATCATTCAACATCCAATACGGGAAAATTCTAAAGATGGTGTGTGAGTCTGACTGTTGTTGTTTTTTTCCCCCAAGTGAAAGCACTTGCAGTTTGTTTTGATTAAAACCAATACAAACATAATTGAGTGAAGATAATTCGCAGTAGTTATTGATACACGAAGCACAAAGAAGTGCAAAATGATATTTCAGAACAAAGAAAAATATCAAATTAGTTGTTACTTCCAAATGTTGCCCCTCAAAATGACTTTCCACTTACAGCCTCAAACGTCAATACTCGATGTCGGTGAAACAAGTTTGAGCCAAAGCACAGAAACTTTGAATCCCAGCAAAACATAAGACTATATTAGAATAACCCTTTACGATCCAGCTTTTCCGTATTAATGCCCCCCCCCCAAAAAAAAAAAAGTTGTGCAACTATTCTGTATTATTTTGTTTTTGCTGCTAATAAATTTACATATATCCATATAATCTTGATTACATATAACAGCTTGTTTTTCAGTTGTTTTGAAAAATATCATCTCAACACCTCAAATTACACTCAAGCCAAAAAGAAAACAACAATTTGTTTTCCGACTCATAACCGCTCAAGGGAGAAAAAAAAACTTCTCTGGTCGCAATTGGCTGCACTTGAAATAGAAGAGGTGGCGCAGAAGTGCCACCGTGCTGTTAGGCGTGTCTGGCTACTTCCGGTGTCGGGTTTCCACGTCAAAAATAATGGGGGCGAAGTCAGAAACCAACAATCTGGAATCAACTTCATTTCGTAGGTCCGGTCTTGAATGTGATGGCTTGTGTCGCGGTATCAGCGTCCCGTCCTTCCATCACCTTTCATGGAGGCCAGTGACGTTGTTTTACTTGAATTCAACCCCAAACCAGAAAGCGATGCAAGTTACAAAAACAAGGGCCTGGTGATTCACCCAGCTTCTAGTTAGGAGGCCTGGTCCCTCTCTGCCACTCTCAGTAAAACACAGGTGTGAAAAATCCGAGACTTCAAAATCCAGAATCCAGACGTGTTCACACAGTGCTTCTTTGTGCCCCTTGTTAGGCGACCGATGTGGAGGCTGACAAAACACAAATTCTCATCATTACCTGCAGCCTCAGATTGTCATAACTCCAGCGGTGAGCTGCTCAGGAGCTGGATGGGAGGATGGAGCCGGGGCACTGTGGAGGGGAGGGTCTCCTCAGACAGAAGCAGCGAGCTCCTGACTGAGAAAGCAGAACGCGAGGGCGGTGTGCAAAGACGAGGTACAGGTAGAGAGAAGGCGCTGATGGAAGTAGGTGGGAAGCTGACTGTGGAGGAGGAGTAGGAGGAGAGAAGTGGCCTAGAGAGTGGGCTTATGAAAAAAGAATATGAAAATGGGAGCGAGGGAAAAAAGAAAAAGCATCGACACTGCTGGAAAAGAAATGATGGTGGAAACGGCGAGGTTTGCACAGATTGTCCCTAGAAATGAAAGGAGGTGAAGGGAAAGGTGACGTCATGGAAAACAACATGTTGAGGTTACGATCTGCCCTACCGGAGTGTGAGAGGCTTCAATTCCCCTCCATCTGTAAAAGAAGGAGAGCTCCCATGAAGACTCAACCGGCTTCAGCGGCGCTCCATCAGGTAATCGGTGGGAGGTTGAAACATGTGAAAAAGTCAATCAGGATGTGATGGATGGAATGCCTGACTGTGAACCGCTGGTAGTGATGCCGTCGCAGTTAAAGTTCTGGGTCATCGTTCCGACCATGGACAAGTGCGAAATTTAAACGGAACGCTGCCTGAACTCTTTGGATTTAATTCATACTGTATATCCACTCGGTAAAAATCCACGCAGAGCAGCGGCTTCTCTCATTGAAACATGATTGGAGGAACGTTCTTACCATACAAAACCAGTTGTTTTTTTTTTGCTGCCCATTCTGAGAATATCTTTCTCAGCCAGAAAATCTGTCGGTGCTATCCTAACGTCAAACATCATCTGGATCTTATAGCCCTGCCATTATTACATCATCCACCAAATTCTTCGCTCCACGCTCGCAGTCCTCTTTGTCTTCTTCGGTGGTTTTCAAGGCATCTTGCAGCAGTTCTCTCCTTGTTTCACCACAAGTGAAAGTTGTGAAATACCTGGGTGCTGTCGATTGAAGCTTTGCAAGGTGGATTTGTAGCAAAACAGTCTCGCAGTGATGGGTACTGTCGACTCACAGGGAAAGGATTGTGCTCTCTTCAGAGTGTGCCTGTTTTCCCCGGGCCGAGCTCTCTCCAGGTACGACGGTTCCCTTCCACAGTCTTAAAACATTCACTCCAAGTTAATTGGCAATTTCAAATTGCACATGGGTGTGGATGGTTGCTCGTCTCTTTGCGTTGGCCCCGTGATAAACTGACAACTAGTCCACTTGCCTTGGCCTCAAGAAGCCTCTAGCATGATAACCATCGTTGAAAAGGAATGATTGAATATGGATTTGGAGAGTTGCACTTCATTTGGATAACTCAACCATATAAACGTGGATGATCATTACATCCGCCCATTCATTTGTTGCGTTGCGACCAAAAAGTCAGCTCACTGTGCCCTAGTGAAGCAAGCCATTAGTTCAAAGGGAGGCGCTAACAAAGGCAAAACACCCACATGTGACTGAGATCTGGAGTCACAACCATTAGCGGTGTTATGCTAATTTAACAGCCTCCGCTCCTCTCAAAAGGCCCTCCTTAAGAATCGAAACATAAGTGCTGGGAATTATTAGAGCGCTGTGTTAACTGTCCTCAGTTGGACGATTATCAGACTTAAAATCTTGTGCAGTGCCCACACAAAGGATGCCTGAGCGTCTCTGGTGGACCTTATACCCTCATCATTAACGTGTAACTGAAGTGTTTTAAGTAATCTTACCTAGTAATTGTATTACATCGTAATAGTTTTTTCGCTCATGACTCACGCTGTCAACAGTTTGCGAGCCGTTGCTAGAATCACGTGTCTGTTGTCTAGAAGGGGTACGCCGGGCCGAAATGGTGAGGAAGTTGATCCTGAGTTTAGCTACACCGCCAAAAAAAAAAATCATTATATGCAGTTTTGTTTGTTTAGTTGTTTGTTTTGTGTTTTAATACCAGCCACCACAAATTAGAAAATTGCCCACAGCAGTTGCACCCTTGCAACATCGTTGCAGCCATCATTTTATTTTGGATTTTTTTTTTTTTTTACTCCTTTGCAACATGACCACACACCAACAAAACAACAGAAAAACAGTCTGCCTTTTTCAGTTGTCTATGTTTCTGCGCCTTTGATCCGAGCTGAAGAGCAAACCATGGAAGACGGCTGCAAACATCGCAGCGTGGTCTGATAATATCTGGGGAGAAAAGCAACCCATGACATCTGTTAAACTCAGGGACACACACAGAAGGAATCTCTCTTGTCGCCGAGCTCGCTCAAAGAAGTGCCGAGCGACCGAACCGACCCGCTCGACCGAAAGGAATGCCTCGGCGCGCGCTCGTTTTGTCGTGGGCAGGTTGCTTCAGGGAGCACATCTGAAGGCTTCTTGTGCGAGCGCGTCCGCCTCAGAGACGCTGTGCTGGCTCAGTCTTTTCTTTGGCAGCAAGTGCCTGCAATGCTCCCCCTACCACAAGCAATTAAAAAAAGAAGTCAGGCAAAACTGCAGATGAGCACAGCAAGAAGTGCCTTCAGCGAGACCTTTTCGTGGTCTTTAGATGGACGAATCCCCAACCTTTCCCTGTTCTTATCACAAACTGTGTCTTCGCCTTCTTTGTTTGATTGTAAAATGCTATCCTCACATTTCCTGATTGAGTGAGCGCACAGTGTCAACGAGGAAGACAAAGCTGGTGCTCCAAGTCTCTCTGGCTTCTCAGACCGCAAGGTCACTTTTACTTTAACGCCTTCCAAAACAAGAAGTCCTTTATTTAAATGGAAAATCCCACCCTGGATGAGTTTCATAAGCACTACACCACTACACCACACACTGCAAAAGCTCCTCCAGTGTTTTCATCTGTTTTTTCTTTGTAATACAGAAATGCATTGCAGAATTTTGCACCCGAAATTGGCTGTCTCAGTTTTCCATGTGGGTTATTGTGGCCGTTGCCCAGTTTGCGCTTAACTCCTTGGCTTAGCCTTCGTGACCCATTGCCCTCCTACAGTCAGACTTTCGTCATGGTGAACAAATTTAATACAGGCATAGGAAAAGTCATGTTTGTTCAATAGCTTCAAAAATGCCTTCAAACATCCTGTGTTCTCTGGTGGCAAATGTCAAAATGAACAGAAGGTCTTTGTATCTTTTGCAGCTAGTTTTTCTTTCCATCTGTCTTTCCCACAGAACACAAAGTGTTTTTCAAAAACCTGAGTTTTCACACGATTGGCTCATCTCTTTTGTCACCTCTCTCATGTCTCCCAAGTATTAAGATGGTGCTGATGTGGACGAGCGGCGACACCTTTAAAACCGTCTACTTCCTGCTCACTCAGGCCCCCGTACAGTTCTGGACGTGCGGCTTGCTGCAGGTCTTTGTGGACTGCGCCATCCTCTTCCAGGTTTACTACTACAGCCGCTACCCGCAGAAACCCGTGTCCCACACCGTGTCCCACGCCACCAGTGCCAAGGCTCTCTGAGGGGGGCCTCGCTCGCTCCCCCGAGGGCACCGCCCACGCTCCCTGGAAAGGCAGCGAGGAAACACTTTGAAGGATGCCGAGGACGCGTTTAAACACAGACGAGTACCAAAGCACCTTGAGACGAAGCAGGCTGCTCCCCTCCCCTCCCCTCCCCCCCCCCCCTTTGCGAGAACACGGAAGGAAACGTGCACCCATAAATAATCCATGGACTTACAAAGAGACTCTGCAAACAATGTCTGAAGGACACTTGTTCCAAGCGAAGCCGACCCTCGCGCTCTTGGCCGGCGCACGAGTTCCCGACACGACGGCGACTTTGTTTCTGAGAATGCACAAGGCTCTGAGAACGCGCATCAATCAACCAAGTGCATGTTGAGAATATTATGCACATCCATAAATATATGAAGGCGACAAAACCGCAGAAGTATGCACCGAGTTCTGCACCCAAGGAAAAAGTGGAGCATCTATTGCGGTGAGCACACCAGCTGATGATTGTTGCATGGACCCCCTTTGCCTTAAAACCACGTGTGTAACCTTGGCTTACCAGCAATAGAAGTGTATGAATCAATCAACAGAAAAACAAAGTCTGACTATAAATCATAAGTGAATGTTAAAAAAAAATAACATATGTTGTAGTTTTCCCCCCATTACCATGCCTCACAAACTGAAGGCATCAAAACCCCGGTAGAATAGTTTGTGCACACTGTCAGATGTTGCCAGGGGAGAAGAGGTTGCTCGTTGTTAACGTGAGGAAGCATCATCACCATGACCACTTCAGGACGTTTCTGAAAGCATTTGTCACTTACTCCGTTAGCTATGCCTAGGCAAGGCTAGCATCTGTATGTTCTGCTCATTAGCCGTTAAAGATACTTTGTGGTGTGTGTCTATTTATCTCGCGAATGTTGAAATTCTGAGTTGGGAACGATGCCGCGTCCAAGTCGAGGGCATTCCAGCAGGAAGTCGGTAAAGCACGAGGGACCGCGTCCATCGTCATCGTTAGCATTTTTAGCCAATAGCAGCTAGTAATGGCACAGTACGTGGTAGTTTACGCGTTAAAGCACAACAACAACAACGTGTACAGGTAGGTGTTGCAAAAAACTGTCAGTATGACTATTAAATGACACCAAAAAACAGACCGAAGTGGCTATTTACCCGCGTCATGTAGAGTTCTCACTCAAGGCTGGTAAAGATAGCAGCCGTATTGACTGAGCTGGTCCATTGATTTTTGAAGCTTTGTATTTTTTCATCAGCCAGTTCTGACCTCCACACTGAAACTAGTTGCTCACTCAGTTGGATCTCTGCTCTTCGGAATAAAACAGAATCTTTATGTGTTTTATTTGCTTTTCACCTCAGTTGATTTATTCTAATATTAAATATGAAGTATGAAATGACAGCGACATTTAAACCATGCCGGCGAATCCTTCTGAGCCGTAACTGCAGGTAGTCTGGACTTTGCTGCCAACTTGTCGCAGCCAAGCGAAGGATTATATAATAGCGGTCGAGACTTTTCAAAATCTCTCACTTAATTTTTTTTTACTTGGATGCTGATTTTATTTCTCTTTCTAGTGAGAACTGAGAACCCAAGGTGTAAAAAATACAGGAGGTGTGCGGAAGTGCTTTGAAAGACCCGTGTAACATCAAACAGTGTGTGACATCACGCCTGTGAAATTTTGTTGAGTTATTCATAAACCAGAATGATCCTTTAAAAGACTCTTGAGTCCTGCCAAGTCCACATATGCAAAGCTGAAATTGCAACCTTGCTCTCCATTCGATTACAGCGGGATACCAGATATCGGTTTGTTTTATTAGTTTATAAACCCCAACAACTCCTGTAATGTTCCTTTTTTTTGTTTCTTATTTCAACACATTGCCATCTGCTTCTGCTCGGGGGGGCGGCTTTTACGGAGAAATTAATTTCCTGTTATGAAGACCAAACAGTGAAGCTTTTCTTTCTTTCTTATTATTGTTGTTGTGTCTTGTGAGCTTCAGGCCTCTACTGAAGCCTATCGGGTTTTTTCTTTATTCTTTTCCACAGCAAATTTAAGCTTGCATTGTTTTTATTGTTTTGTACACACCCCGGGTTTATAGTCATTTCATTTTTTTTCCTGTGAGTTGTAGTTTTTAGATGAATGCCAAATCTTGTTTTTGAGGGTGTGGGATATACTTGACTGTATGGACAAATATGTGTGGTTACTGCTCAAGAGGATCAAAAATGAACCTTTTGCTTATTTACAGTCATTCCCAGTTATTTGATTTGTATTACTTTTATATTTTAGCTCATTTGTTTGTTTTATGTTGTGATTGTAATTTTTTTTTATACAATCTTCCAACTTTTCCTGTGAAGTTCAGTTTGGTAATGCACCCAAAAAAATACATGTATATTCCCAATCCATCTTTTGTCTATGTTATTATTATTATTATTTTATTATTTTTTTTTTTTTAATTATTATTTTTTCTTTTTTCTTTTTTTTTCTTTTATTATTATTTTTTTCTTACCCATCTAGGTAGCCTGGAGATCTGAAGCTGTGTGAACTCCGGATGTTTGTCGAGAATGGTCACTGTAATAAACGCAGCCGTGACGTGGGCAGTCCTGCACATCGTGTTTTGCTTGGCCGACATCCGTCAGCGCACCTTTCAGCAGCACAGCTCTGGCCGACATCACTTGTCAAGGGAGGAAAAAAACCCGAGCCGCTCCGCCTGCGGGTCCTTTTTTGGGCTATGGACACATCTTAATGAAATACACATCAATTCAAAATGCGCCAGACTTGCACATGAGGCAGTCCAGTGCGTGGCTACCGTACATGGAGTCAAGGAGGGGAAAGCTGGATGGGTCAAAGATTCTTTTCTTTTTCATCTGGTTTTATTGCGGAGCATATAGCGGCGTGAAAACACAATACTGACGTGTGCATGCTTAATCTCCTGCTGCGTGTAGAAAAAAAAAATTCTGAAACCTTCTGAGACTTCCTCAGTCTCTGATGACAATCCCCAACATTCTCCTATTACTGCGGTTGTGACACGTTATGACTCTTTTCCTCCAGAATGACAAAACTCTCTCCCGAAAGAGGTGAATTAATTTTAAAAAAGAGGGGGGAGGGGTAGTGAGGGGTTATATAATGACTCCAAAATAATTACCTAGAAAAGGTCAGCGGCTTATCTTCATTACTGGATCGTTGTTTTTTTTTTGTTTTTTTTTCCATTCATTAATTTCCTTCTTGTGTTCATCCAGCAGCTGAACTCAGAAACGTTTTCTTTTCCAACCTCCATCGTCATCACATACTGGCCTCTATTTCTGTATAAATAATTGCTTTCATTATTATTTTTTTTCTATTCTGGACTTCAGCAAATCGCTCTTGTCGAGTGCCCAGTTCCGTCTGTGACATCACAAAGGGCGGCTGTCACATTACATTACATTGCTCTTTCTAAAGAGTGGACAGGGAAAAGGATGAACTCTCTCACAGACCAACTTTCGCCAAAACCTTGCGGGTAAAGTGGGCTGCGCAAGTTCTTTAAGTCGGATTTTCACTTTTGAGCCATTTGAAGTTCAGCAGCGGTTTTGTTCGAAGCGCTTAACTCCAAATGTATCCAACCATTAGATACTTGAGGCTGTTTAATGGATTCTCCTGACGCTCAATCTGCTGCATTCTTCAACTGACGGTGAACGGCGAGCATTGCCTTTCGGGGCACTCTTCATTATCTATAAGGGCCTTTACATAATGATCATTGCAGGTCCAGTAGTTACACTAATAAGTTGAAACATTTTTTTTTCCCCCTTCTTGAGCACCGTGACTGTTCGAGCTTGACCCCTCGGCGACTAACCTCATTTTTTTTCAACTTTCATTGCGACACTCTCACTATTCATCAAACCTGCAATGCGCAATGTTATTACCGGCAACGAAATCCATATATAATTTAAAACGTGTGTGTGTCCGCGTGTGCGTGTGCGTGTGCGTGTGTGAGAGGTGGGATGGAGAACATGAACACAAACCGCAGACAAACCAAATTAGGATGTTGAGTGCTTCTGCACGCAGCCTGCTGAAAATTTCAGAACTTCCCCTCATTGTAATAAATTGTTAAATTCTCCACGTGAGACCATGCTCATCGCAACGGCCAGAGGAAGTGTTTCTGAGGCCGCCGAACTTTGCAAAGAGCCAGCCTTTCAGAGTCGGGTTTACTCACAGTGCAATCCTGAGCCAAACCGAGATAGAATTTCTGACCAGCTAATGCTAATTAATAGAATTAAAAGTATTCCCCTGCTTTTCAACGTTTTCCGCTGCTCGACGGCTGGCAATTCTGAATTAGCATATCAAAAACCTTATGCCGTATGAAGGGTCCCCCATCAAATTCACAAATGATTTTTTTAACAGTACCATGTGCCCACCATCTGTCTTGTCAGTGGAGGGCCAAACTCGATCCCTCCTTCCTTCCTACTCTTCTTTTCTTGCTCTACTTTTCAGAAAGTGTGTGTTAAAAAAAAAAAAACAGTTTTAGAAACAAGCCATTTGTGATGTCACAAGGGGCACTCGAACGTCTCCCAGTTTGGTGACATCACACTCCAAGATTGCCTTGTTTTTGCCTTCTTCCAAACTACCTTCGCGAACTCGAAGACTATTTTGACTGGAGGCTGTGAACTGAGGGCTAAACATGCTTGACGTTCACATTTCCTCAATTTTCTCAGAAGCAGTCTTGGATAAAAAAAAAAAAAATACATCTCCAAACCAATGTTTGAAAACATCTCTCTTGCACTTTGTAACCCTGGTGCTATACAATGAATTCCGCCTTGACAACTTGTTTGTGCAACGCATTCTCGCCAAAGAAATGAAGTGACGGAATTGCTATAATACGTGCAATTCCCGCAAGCCCGTGGAAATGATTTTCAAAATCTGAAATGGCTTTGGTGTTGGCGGTCTGCTGCTGACGTCGCCCGCAGGTTAAATATACAGCATCCGCCTGTTTGAAGAGAGGCCAGCCATAATTACACCTCTCCGTGAATGTTTGTCCCTGGCCATTTTCTTCAACATCGTGGGGATTATTACTATTATTAGGTTCACTGCTTACATAACTTCCCTTCAACTCGGTTTTGCGTGTTTGCATTTAGGTGTAGGGTGACCCAATTGCTGCAAAGGGAAAGACCTTTATTTCATTAAAAAAACAAAACACACAAAAATGCTAACTGTGCGTTTATCTCTGCAGCTATCTAGTTAATGACAGTTGTATAGCAACCGTATATGTTGAGCTGACATTCATTACCAGATATTATTATTCAGAACCGCATTTTGTACGTTTTTAATGTGGTTTTCCAAAAATAATCTGAGGCTGAGGCTCAAATGAACGGATCACTCAGTTGTTCACCGTGAACCGGCGCTGCTCAAATGAACAAAATGACTCGCTTTTGTTGGGAGCCGTTTGTGCACACTGGGTGACTGACTCAGTGACTCAAATGTCTCAAAAACATCATCCCCTTCAAGCGTCTCATATGACATTGAGTCGGTGAAAAGACTTTCCCACATAGTCACAATAGGTGTCGACTCTTCTGATTTCTATTTCGCCACTTCAGATTAAAATGTCAGCGGTGGCCGTGCTTGCTGAACATGCTCTGTGAGTGGTTCACCATTTCATGAACTGTATCCAACTGCGAAGAATGACATTAAAAGACCTGCTTTGGTCCTGTCACACGGCCAAGACGTGTTCAGATTAGTTCAGTTAAGTGCAATGTTTAAAAACTTGGCACGATTAAAGATTAGGATGAGATTAAAAGACGATTAGTCACCTCCCTAACCGCTCTGCTTAATGACCGTCCTGGATAATTTTACATTATGGCTAAATAAAAGCAATTTTCTCCAATTAAGTGGGAAAATATGACTCCAGTATTAGTTACTTGAATTTTCAATTTCCAAGCCATCTGGGTTTATTTTTTCACCTAAAAACCAAACCCTGGCCAGAGCCAACAGCACCGTGAAAGTTACTGAGATCACGCAGCCGCTGCACCTGCAGCACCCGCAGGAAATTAAACATGTGCCAAAGTTTGCTCTTGTAGCAGGCGTGAGGGTCTCTGGAGCGTCACGGCGAGGCCAGCCGATAAGAAAATACGTTATTAATGAGTGCGCTGGAATTGTTTCCTATTTATTAGATAAGCAGTTCAATCACTGGAAGCGCCTTGCCGCCACATTTCTTCCCTCACTGTCTCTTCCCTCTTCCTCCTTCTGATAAAGCGGTTATTGCTTTTGCAGCCGCCAACCAGTCTGGCGCGCTGTTGCACACGCGTGCTTACGGCATTTTTTTTTTGCGAACCCCATCGGAAAAAGATGAGCGATGTTTTGTGTTGTCATGATGGTGATTAATTGGTTTTGCCTCGCTTCAATTAAACGGGCTGATGTCAGCGATGCTTGTGAACCTTACGTAACAAAGAAGTCCGCGGGGGAGGAAGGGAGGGGGGAGGATTCGTTGTTTGACTCCGCTGAGTTTGAACAACACAGACGTGGAGGGAAAAAAAAAAAAAAAAAAAACGAAAAGAAAGACGCTGCGGTCTGACATCTCAGCAACAGCTTTATTAGCTTTATTTCAAACGAAAACCCTTCAAAGGCAGCTACATGAGGGACTCTAATTCACGGTCGGAGGCCTGAGTCACGGCGGCGGCGTGTTTGTCTGGCGCAGAGATCGATCTTAGGTCTGAAAGGCAGTCAGTTTATTATTAATTCTCTCCTCAGTTTTTCAGGTTGTTTTTTTTTTCATTTTAATCATTACTGTACTTTAAAGTAAAATTCACAGGGAGAGAGTGAGAGAGAGAGAGAGAAAAAAAACAACAACCCTAAAGCTCTTCTGTAAAACTTGGAAAAAGTCGACATGCGCCGGTGCACAAAAGGAGGCTTTACACGATCAAAGCAGACACCCCGAGCGCCAGAAAGGAAAAATCTCCACCTGGTCCCAGCTGCTTGACAACCTCTCAAGTCCCGGTTGTTACGTCCCCGCCCTCCCAGGGGGAAAGTCAGACTCCACTAAGTATTCATGTGAGCTCTGACCGCCGCCGCCCTCTGAGCGGCCATGGACTTGCTCCTCTGCGCGGAGGAGGAGGCGGCGGCCTCAGCGATACCCTGGTAGCTGTCCGTCTCCTGGGAGTCCTCGCTGTTCTGCGACTTGGTGCTGTCCTGCGAGTCGGGCTTCTGCCTCAGCGCCCGGTTCTGCTCCTCCTTCAGCTCCAGGTACGAGCGGGAGAAGGTGTGAAAGATGGACGTGACGGGGAAAGCCATGAGCAGGATGCCGCTCAGGATGCTGCTGAGCGCCACCACCTGGCCAGGGATGCTCCGGGGCACCATGTCGCCGTAGCCCACGGTGGTCATGGAGATCACGGCCCACCAGTAGCTGCCCGGGATGCTAGTGAACTCCTGCTTGGCGCCCATCTCGCTCTCGGCGAGGAACACCAGCGGCGAGAAGAGGGCCATGGCGACGCAGAGGAAGAGCAGCAGGAGGCCGAACTCCCGCGTGCACCTCTTGACCGTCAAGCCCAGCGTCTGCAGGCCGAGGGAGTGGCGGGCCAGCCTCATCACGTAGAAGATCCGCAGGGCTCGCAGGACCCGCAGCACCAGGCCCACCTTCTCCAGGTAGTTGTTCCCCGAGCCGGCCGACTTGCCCCCCACTGACAGGGAGTCCACGATGAGGGTGACATAGTAGGGCAGGATGGCCACCACGTCGATGATGTTGAGGGGCGTGCGCAGGAACACGCACTTGCTCTGCGTCTGGATGAAGCGCAGCAGGAACTCCAGGGAGAACCAGGCCACGCACACCGTCTCCAGCACGAAGATGTTGAAGCACCGCTGGGAGCACTCACCCTGCGGAACGAGGGAGGAAAAAGGGGGTTGAGGAGACACGTAAAGGTTGCACAATTGACCCAAACGCAACGAATGTATCCTCGGTTATGACCGAGGAGCTCGGCCGCGCATGATGACTTTGCTGATTCTTCAGCTGGAAGACCAGGAACATTTGGAAATTGTTTTCAAAGCCACAGGCTATGGTCAGGCACTCTTTGACAGATCACTTCCACGCAGAGCTCCATCACGGAAACCCAGAAAACAGTCCAGAGCTGGAATTATTGGACCAGCGTTTGTGTAACAGTGCCCGAAACCTCTCATGGACGCTGTCTGTTCAATAAAAACGCAAGTGCCTTGCTTTCATAGAGTCACATCATGTGACTTAACCCGCCATGGTCACAAAATTGCGACAAGCGTCATTGCTGAATTAAACAGGCCGTAGCTGTAAATATGGTGCTGAAAGTAGTTACCATTTTACACCAGGAGATGACAGACACCTGTGGCTTCAATCAGAGAAGCATTTGTGGGGGTGTTTATATTCAGACTTTGGAGTATAAATACAGAGAAAGCCCGCCTCAGTCGAGGAGACGAGGAAGTGGTTGCAGTGGGAGCAGAGAGAGAGAGAGAGTGTGAGAGAGAGAGAGAGAGAGAGAGTGAGAGACAGCGAATTTGACCAAGAATACATTGCTGAGAGGTTTGTTCGTTGACGAAGTACTTCGTCAAGTACTGGCTGACTCAGATTCCGAAGAGGAATATTCACACTCTGACGATGATGTTCAGTCATCCCGTGAGAGCGAGTCTGCCGGTGCGTCTTTACGCAGCGGCAGCGAGTCCATGCGCCACGACAGTCACCAAGCAGCACACACTTCGCCTCAGCGTGGCCGGGGTGGGAGTAATGAGGATGAGGGGACGTGGTGGGGGAAGCAGGAGTGCTCAAAACACCGCCAATGGTGACGGAGGGCGCGGGAATGAAAAAAATAGGGGGAGATAGTGGTCAACGTGGTAGAATCTGTGGGAGGAAACGCCCAGCGAGTGCCGGTGGAGGCAGCAGGGATGTTCGCGGTCACCCTGTATATTACAGTGATGATGGCTGGGTTTGCTTGAGATATGTGGAAAATTATCAAAAGTGGATAAAACATTTTGTTGAGCCTGTGGGGTATTGTGGAGACAGGGATCTGACATACAGATCCCTGACATCTGACATAATACAAAAACAAACAAACAAAAATCTACTCCCGTCAGAAATTTTGGGTCATACTGAAGATTTTTCTCAATTACAGTATGGCTTTATCTCTAACCAATTTCAAGTCACAGCCATTTGAAATCTTGATATCAAAATTGAATATGTTCTTGAGAAAATTCTGGCGCTTAAAGGGTTAACAAGGCTATGTAAAGACTAGTGTTTGGTCATACCCGTCCTCAAGCCGAGAGACTGGTTTCGTGGTCAGTGCAATCTTGAGTTTCTGGTTAGTTTTGAAACCGGAAGTGTCCATATTTGAATGTGTGGGCAGTATCAACGGTGAGCAATCATTGGAGCACAAAGCGTGTACCCCAACACCTGCACACCCGCTGGTAAACAGACTATACGTGGCTACTAAACTGTTGCCATGCCACCAAGTTATAGCCATTTTGACTTGAAATTGTATCAAATCGGACTATTGGACAATGGAGCCAATTACGAAAGAAAAACCTCATTTGCAAAGGTATGAATTGCGTGCTCCCTTCTGTATTGACAGCCAACAATTTGTTGTCTTTTTGCAACCATTTTTGGCGGTCCCTGCTGGCCACACAATAGGATGCAGGTTCTTGGCACTTCCATGTTGGCATTAGGAACTCCGTCTATCTTTTTTATACAGTCAATGGTACGAACTTCATTGCGATTGAAAGGAAGTTTGAATTGCGATATTCTGCTTAACGCTCATTAAGCGCTTTAGTGGAAAAGCACTAAATGTATAAATAAATAAATTTGTCTATGTTTTTCCTTTAGAGTCGAACTAAGAACAATGAAGTCAGGTAATGACCCAGTCAACTAGCCACTTCAATGTCAACTCCCCAGTTGTTGTAGATACATGTGGACCAGACACTGATTAAGATTCAATCAAGGCCTGGCTTTTTGATGTGATGTTGCTTTTGTCTGACAACAAAAGGGTGACTTTGTCCTTTCATTGCAACCAAAAACAAAGGAGATGCTAAAAGATTCACGAGCTATAAAACAAAAGCAGTGAGTGCCTCATTCTGCAAAACCTCAAGGACTTCAACATCAAACCGGGGCCATCGGGGGGTGAAAGATTTAAAACACAGCGATGTGCATACATAATGAGCTGTCTTTATCAGAGTTAGATGTAGATAAGCTTTAGTGCGTTTTGTTCCGGCCACCGCAGCCTAAAGTTTCCCAGCATCCATTAATATTTCAGAATATAATTAAAAAAGATTACTTGGTTATTAAGTCAAAGTCAACCCTGGAGGGGAGAAAAAGTATTTTAATTTTTCTGCGTTTCCCTGAGTTTTCAATGAGCAGAAAAAAACAGTTTACTTTATTTTGTCAGTTAATTACATTTTGATAAAGCAGAATTAAAAAAAAAAGAGAAATGTATAGAGATTTACTGGCACTTAGGCCAAGTTTTCCTACACACGATAACAACATAGATTGGGATTGGGGGTTGCTATTTGAAGGTATGAGTTGAGTTTCGCAAACCACTTTCTTTCACATGAAGGTCCACTTTAGGGTTAATTGGGTAAAAGCTGGGTAAGCTAACCCTAACTGGCAACCTGCCTGGGGTTTAACCCCTGCCTTCACCCTCAGAGCGCTGCGATGACCGTCTCCAGCACCTCTGCAACTCGGGGCTCTGCACCTGGGGATAAGTGCGAGATAAGCGGTGATGGAAAATGGATGAGTGGACAGTGCAGGGTGGAAGTGGTTTGTGCAGAGCTGTACTGGCTCCAGATTATAAAGTGAGAGTGGAAATGCATTTCGATTTCAGATCGTTTTCTCGAGTGCAAAGCCTTTCATAATGAGCCATACTGTGGTCAATGTATGATTTATTCCATTTACTGGCCTGAGGAAAAAATGAAAGTGGATCCAGTCTTAACTTCCAAACAGTTGGAGGCTGAAGCCAATGTAACAAGAATCATGCAAGCTATTTGTAGAGTAAGATGTTAATGGTTGACTTGGTCGCTGAGTTGAGTAAAATATTTGTTCATTTAAAGATGTTTTTAACCATAAATAGCAAGATTCTTTTTCTCAAAGCCTCTGGATTTATTTCACGTGTCAATAGCTGCCTTTCCCTTACATTTCTTTGACAAAGTACAATTGCGATTTGCAGGTGTTTCCATTGAATGGCGTGAAGCACATAAACCGTAATTCTCGTAAAGTCTCGTCCTGCAAGAATTACGTTTGCATTTGTTTGTTTACGTTCGTCTGCTGTCAAGAACGGTTGTCATATTTTTCTCTTTGATTACTTGTAAAAAATTATACGTTTCCTCCTCCGTCCAAACACAACGCAACATTTTTACTTAAATTGAACTGGTCACGTGACCCTGTAAGTCACGTCCGGTGACGTGTGAATGCAAAAAAAGTCTTTCCATGACTCTTTTGCGATATACTTCTTTATCGATACATCAGAAAAACCACCTCATGACAGCGTAAAAACCTTTTCGCGATATTTGAGAGGTTTTTCAAAGTTTAAGTGTTTCCATTACCAGTTTTTTATTGCGATATTTAGCTTTTGCGCAATTCTAGGGGTAATGGAAACACAGCTATTGTGGGAAAGACTCCACAGAAAATGTCACTTTCAAATTGAATGTGGCGTGTAGACTAGCTGAACACTTTGCCCCACGCATTCCTTTTCATTTTCAATTTGTATTCACAACCAGAATCAATTCAGGTGCTAATTTTGAGCCAGAACTTAATTTGGGGTCTGTACATTTTACATCGGTTGAGAAAAATATTGGCATTGCTCCTGCATATCTCACCTGACAGCCGCGCTTTTAGATTTTTGTACATGTGCGTGTGTGCGCATGTGTGTGTGGTAGCTACACAGACACAGTTTAATAGGATTTTAAGCCTATTGTGTCACATAATTGCATTTTGGTGGCCCTATTAAACACCACATGCTGTCTTATGACTTGACGTCAATTAAAGCCTGGCGCGTTAATTAGAAAACAGACTCTGTTCAGCATCGGGTTGCGTTTTATAACCCCAAGTTAAAACGAGCGTTTGAGGACGGCTAGACTTTATATCCGAGTGCACCAGAGCTGCATCAGTGCTCCTGCATTGGCTGACGTCCACTGTTAAATGACATTAAAATTGCAGCAGGGAGACAGTTATCCGCCTCGCCTCAGCTCCACAGGTCCCCGGCCAGCTGCTTTCTACCTTTATTTTAGAAACTGATAAAATAAGTATGAAGTTAGGAGGGCAAGCAGATTGCCTGCACCCGTTTGGGATGATTTTCAGCCAAATTGGAACCTGAGTTTAAAAACAATCCTTTTTTTTGGGGTTCCTATCTTTTATATTCCCAGTGCCAGAATGTGTTGAATGGGATACAGACAGTTTTGTAGACTGTAAAAAAACAGCCTCTGTCGATTAGTCACTTGCATTTCCTTTCCCATCTCCAACGGCCCAAATAACAAATCGCTTAGTTTGTCAGTACACCTTTTTGCTTCCGGCCTCCTTTAGCAGTTCTTTTGGAAATTCCACCACATCCTGTTTTTCCCGTCCATCCAAAGCAAAAAAAACGAGCTCCGAGATGCATAAAATGTCCCGCTGTCCGAAATCTTTTAGACCAGCATGGGCAAACTATGGCCCTACGAGGTGGGTCACCAAAACACTCCATCCATCTACTCCTGCTCCAGCGCCTCAGTCACATTTTAGGCATTTAGACGCTCACATTTCCACTCCTTCCGTGGAGAGAAGTTTGTCTGCCTGCTTGTGACATGTGTACAACCGATACGTCCCTTCCCTCCAGTTTGTCCAGGGCCTATGGAGCATTCGCTGTCGAAGCTTTCTGGCTGAGTGCATTCTCCCATCCCTCCCGTCCATTCTCACCGCTGAAAGGACTCGTGTGTGTGTGTGTGTGTGTGTGTGTGTGTGTGTGTGTGTGTGTGTGTGTGTGTGTGTGTGCGTGTGTGCGTGTGTGTGTGTGTGTGCGCACGCAGAGGATCAAATGAAAAGTAAACAATTATCTCCATTCAGCGACTGGGTGTGCTGTGAACCTGTCACGGCTCAATGCAGGATACGCAACGGCAAACAAAGTGAGAAGGCAAACACGACAGGGTTTGGGGGACAGGTGGGCTTCCGGTGCTCTTGATTGTTTTGTTTATTTATTTCGAGCTCAGATTTGTTTGTGCACTTGAATTTCTCCTAACAGCAGCCGTTTTCCTCTCGAGGACTCGTTCAAATCCTCAGAACCTTCTTTCTAACCTGGTTTACAAGTTTGTTTCAACTATATTCATCTGATCGGTGAGGCATTGACAGGATTTCCAGAAGGGAGGACCCTTGAAAAGAACAAACTGGAAGCTGACCGGATGGATCAATCAGCTTTAAGTGAACTGACTTGAGTTTTCACTGCCTACTGCGCCAGAGGCGGCTCCAAGGCGACCTCGCACTCAATACTGATTGGCTATTCATTGTTCAATGTTAGATTTGAGAGTCACAAGACGTCGCATGCTAGTTGAAGAGTTTGAAAACCTTGCATTAAAGGTTTTCAACCAGTGTTTTTTTCTCGAGGATTCTGGAACTGATCATCTACTTAAATAGTCAGTTTTTATCAGAGTCAGGTGGCATTTTCGCTTAAAACGAATGACAAAAATGGTGCGCGAAGGCTTTTCCCTTCACCCCCTTACAATTTCAGTGAATAGCAGTTCAGTGGTGTGGGCTCTTTATTCAATGGGTATGTAAGATATCTCCTTTTAAGTCATGAAAAACTTTATTAACATTATTTTTATTGACTTGAGTTTACACGAGTCACTCATCAAATATTATAATTTTATTTTTTCCGTCATCAGAGTCACCAAGTCACCGAGTGTGTGGGAATCTGGAGTGTATGCGTCTCCCGATTTGCATTTTCCAAGTGGGGAAAAAGATCCATTTAAGTTTGAAAAAAAAAAAAAAGAGAGTGAAAGATCAGGAACAAATTTATTTTTTTCCACAAGTCAGCGATTCATTCAGGCTACTCTGAGCAACAGAGTGATTAGTTAATTCCGTTGCAGTTGCTGTGCTACCGTGAGCGATTCATTCGTTCGCAGCTGGGAAAGGAAGAGCTGAGTTGAAACAAGAAACCAGGGTTTGGCACTTTTCCTACAGGGCAGTTGCAGCTATTTACTTGATACGATTGCCCAAGTAAGTAAGTTGAGAGTAGCCACCGTCGCACAATAGTAACACGCTACCTTGTCTCTTCTTTACAGCCAATAAACGTGGCAACGTTGAATCGGGTCAGAGAGTGTCGACTAAGTGAAATGACTTTTAAACCGCTCCTTAAAGATTCACACACAACTCATATGAGATAAACGCAAATGATTGATTCAAGGTTTCCTCCGATGTGCCAGTTCTAGGTGGCCGGGTGGGATTTCAGTTGCGTAACTGCGGCAAACCAGCTTCATGACATTTTCAGCAGGAGTGAAAAATTCATCTAAGTGTGATTATAGTCCAAGTTGGCCGGCTTCGACCTCTCGTGTCCTCTTCCCCGTTTGGAACGCAACACGCAAAGCAAAAAGGAGTGACTCATTGTCCTGCCGCCGGCGCCGTGTTTGTACGATCTCGCTCTTGAAATAATCAGCGAGGTGAGTTGCGTTCACTCATGAATCTTTGAATGGGCTGAGGACGGTTGCATAAAAGAGAAAAAGGGTCTCTATTATGGACACTTAGTGCATGAGAAAAATGGAGTTCAAGCAGCCTAAAAGGCCCCTTCTGGCCCTGCCTTATTATATTATTGCTTGTTTACGCGTTCCACACAAAGACACTTTATCCACCCATGCATACTGTTGAACCTCTCTAGTGGCCCAGTCAAGGTACTTTATCTTAGCATTTATTCACTTGGAATGGGACCATCCCGCCAAACTCTCACTGAAAGCAGCCGCCACTTGAAAAAAATAAAATGCGCTTGCTTCATTGAGGGCCTCAATTCTGCCACTTACAGGGTAAAACCTGTGGAGTTTTTCATAAGGCAGTTTTGCAAACATCTTCTAATTGAAAAAAAAAAAACATCCCCAGTGGAAAGACCAAGATTAAAAAGTGAATTTCCATCTGTTTCGTCATACTCAGTCGAGGTATATTAGGTTTGGGACAGTTATACTTTTCTCTTTTATTGGTCACCGGACGGCACTTGATAAAGCCATTCTTGAAGTGCAAAGACTTTACGACACTGCTGAGTAAATACGGTCTACATTATTTGAGATTGGAGCCTTGAGACGGGCTTTTCCAAGGTGATAGAGGGTGAAGCCAGGCAGCAAAGTCCTCCCTCAGGGAGCCTGGAGCTCTGCAGAGTTGAGCATCAGGCTACCGTGTCACATAGCAACTAGCGCACGCAGACAGGGGCACTGACTGCAGTGGAAGTCTGCCTGCCAATATTAATATATTCCGAATGGTTTCTTCGAAGGCTGTCTTGGTGTAGTTTTGTCGGCATTTTGAAACTGTGTTCCTGCAAAATGACAGACACCAAACTTTGCCCTTTTTTGCCTATTTAACTTTAAAGTTATTTTAGATTGGAAAAGAAATCGGAGGAAAAGACAACAAATGTCAACAAAGAAAAGAAATAATTTCATATCTCTGCTTTTGTTTTATAAAATCATCCAGAATGTGTCAGTGTAAGTACATTTAAATGCAAATTGCATTTGACAAGGTGTCAGTTGACATGAAAAAAAAAAAAAAAAGTCAATCAGAATTAAGCATCCAACCAGACAATGTGATGTCAACGTTTCATTACCCCCAGTTCATCCCCAGTCAGCTGTTGACTGCTTGCAGTTTGCTGTAAGTGAATCGGGAGCCTGCAAAATAAAATTAAAAAAAATACAAGCAAACCTCGACCCATTAGCAGTCCCTGCCACTCACCCGGTGCATTCTGGGATATTCGCCTTTCCACCCACGCTTGGCGGTCCATTCAATGGCCACTTTAACCTGCTACATTTTAAAACTGTCAGTTGTACGTCCCTTTCCTCAGTTCAATGCCTTAAAAAGACTGGGGCTCATCTCCAAACGGGTTTGCAGCGACGAGTCAACGATTCGCTGCTGGCGGTGGGAAAGTGAAACTGCGAACCTGACTGGAAAACAGTGCGCCCGCTAAGTTAATAGCGTCTCGAGCCGGAGAGCTGTAAAGATAATTGGAGGAACTTGTGATTGCCTCCTCGGCTCCTCCGATACGCCAACACGGTTGTCGTGGCTCGTGGACTTTTTTTTTTTTTTTTTATCCCCTCTGCGTTTGTGTGAGCCTAGGATGCAGAATTGTTTTTCTTTGCAGGCACAATGGCTCTCAAATCAATATCAACATAATCATGGCTACTTTTCGCAGAACTTATTTCTAAAGATTTGCCCACCTGAGTGTTTTTTTTTTTTTTTAACAACCTTTATTGCAGAGATTAATAGATTTTTGTGTTTCTGATGAGGACTTTTTTCTTCTTGTCAGAAAAGATTGTAATAACCCTCACACACACACACACACACACACACACACACACACACACACACACACACACACACACACACACACACACACACACACACACACACACACACACACACTCAGGTGTTTGCCTAGAACACAGCTCTGTTGTTCGTCAATATCTCTCAAGGCGGCTATCTCTTGCTGTGACTGGGGAAGATGCTTCCAGGTTTGTTTTTTTTTAAGCTTTGCTTTTCTTCCAAAAAAGCCCCACTTAAAAACACAAAAAGATTGCCGCAACGTTGGATGCTTTTGCACTTGCTTGGGTTTGGCTTTGAAAACAGCGGCTGATATCCGATTGGATGTTGTCCAATTTATCCAACAGCAGAAAACGCTGTTGTTTAGCCGCTGCCAAAATTCCCCCGGGGGGGGGAGGGGGGGGGGGGGGGGTCATTACACTTTCATCTGATCCATCTTCATCTGGAAATGCCTCTGGTATTGACGTCTGTCACCTGACGAGCCCGCTGCGCTTGCGGTACGCACTCTGCCACGTTACTGGACAGAAGATTAGCAGGGGAGGATAAACAAAAAGTGATTTCATTAAAAGGTTTCATTTAAATAGCACAGCAGACACTCTTTTTTAACATGAATGTTTATGAAAATTTGCCCTCCCTCAAGTTCGATTATAAGCTCCAAATGATTGCCTTGAAAATACATTTTTCATCATTTTCCTCTTAAGGAGAACTTGTCACTCTCCGGGGAGTTTAAATGCTCTCTGTGTACTGATTGGATTCTGCCAAACTGTCGCCTCACTTCTCCCGAGAATCATCAGTCGATGTCTTTTATCGTATTGGCACGGCAAAGTGCTTCCTTTGTGGCTGCGGTGTCGAGAAAAAGAAAATCATATTTTTTTAAAGTACTGGTTATTATTGGACACCGTTTCAGTTAATGGAAGACGTATGGCTCGTGGGGTCGCTGGCGAATGTTGACTAATGCGAATGCTTCTATGGTAACGGGAGAGACAGGGGGGGGGTTTCGAAGTCAATGGCGTGCCCTCTTCATGTAGCTGAGAGGCTGTTCAGCCGGCTGCGCCCGCAGCTCTGCAGGGAGGAGCAATTAGAGGAGGCGCGACTGAGGCAAAGACTTGTTAGCTTTATTTAACCTCTTGTACTCTCGTTTTGGTGGCTGCACAATTAATTCCGAATTCGAACGGCAAAGCGCCAGCTGGCAATGCCGAATAAAGAAGACTGAAAATACACGAGGCGCTAATTAAAGCCAGACCGAGGTCATTGACTTCTATGTAAAGAAGATCTTAGATTGCAGAGATATTGGTGGACATTTAATGAATGTAATTTCACAAGACCCCTTAACAAAAAAAAAAAGAAGAAAATGACCAGACTAGTCGGTGGCCTTTACACTTCACAAAGAAGTGGCTCCATGTTGTGCCCACAATGAGAAAATATTGCCAAAAAAAAAAAAAAATAGCAGTCACAGCATGCAAAGTGCAATTATGGCACGGAAAAAATACCACCGCAACTGTGTCAATTTTTATAATATGATGCTGTGTTTGGCCATTAGGTGTTTCAGGTTTTGCTAGTTATAAAGCAATTTTACCAACTGGCTCCACAAGCGGCAAAGAAATCCAACTGAGCCAACTGACGCAACCAGTCTTCATTTTTAATTGTCCCTCCCCTTTCTAAGTGTTGTCTATGGGCTTTATTGAAGACGGATGTGAAAGACATGAAAATGTAAAACAGTCCGTCTTGCTTGTCAGGTTATAGTCCTCCTACATTTAGTCGGACCTTCAAATAACATTTCCCAATTACAATCCGATCTGTGCTGCTTTCTCCGTCCAACAATTTTTTTTCTTACTTTTCCAGCAAATAATGTCTATTAAGGTAGAAGACACACAAATACACAGTTCTCAAAAACTACGAAATGCAAAAGTAGCCAAAACCTGTGAAATGTAGTACCGAACCTCCAGGAATAAACAAAACACAAAGAAAACACAACCGTATCATTAGAATTAACAAGTGGCACAACTAAACACCTAAATTCAATTCAGACTCATTTCACATGTTCTTTCCTTTATATTAATTCAAGTTTTATAATCAGTTGTAAATCACATTTCCTTATATCCTATCCCTGTGAATACCATTTCAAAAAAAGAAGGACACAGCAGTTGGTACGGGTGTTCGATTTTGAGCCCTAAATCCAGTGATTTCCCCACGAGGCCTCAGTTTGTGCCGTTTTCACCAAGACTGGGCAAGAAACACAAATCATCAACCCATTCAGCAGAAATGAGCGACGTGTACTCCCTGGTCAAAATTCTATCTATTTGCCACAGGGATTTTGCGAATGTTTCTCCTCCTGCCATGCAGCAACCAAGAGCAACCGCGGTTTCTCAATCTGCTGCGATGATTTGCGGCTGAGCGAGAGGTGCGCTTTAAAGTGGCTGGGATTTGCATCAGAATGGAGCGTGCAGAGCCGGGAGGCACGAACGGCGCAGGGAGAGGTTAGATCCACCGGCACGCGGATAAATGGGACGTGAGCAGTTTTTTCGGAGTGAACAGAGTGAGCAGTTCGGAGGGCAAAAGCGGAAGAAAAAAAAAAAAGGAAATCGACAAAACACTCGAGATGGTTAATCTACCGTTCATCCACAGAGTGTGGAAAAGGGATCCTGAAATGTGAAATGAAATTTAGCTCCTTTTTGTGTGTGTGTTTGACTGTGGCGGGGGAAGTGGGCGGAGAAAAGTATCGCGGCCAGTGAATGCCTTTTCGAAGAGCCTCATTAGATTAGGCAGCCGGGCTAAGTGCTTTCCATCACAGGCGGCTCCTTAAAAACTTCTCCTTTCTGGCCGAAGTCGCTCCGGCTCGAGTGACCAGGGAATGGAGTACTTACTGGAATAATTAGTGTGAAATACAAATGTGATGAGCCTCGAAAATGGACTTTTTACCCATAACGGGCCCACTAAAAGTGACGGAGTCGTCTTAGCTTAGTTATTTGCATGTTTGTTATTCAATGTCTGTTGTAAGCCGACTGGGAAATGGCCCACAGAAAACGTCGAGACGACTGGGCCCTCTTTTCAAAGACAACAGAAAGGTTGACCTTAACTTTCAGTCCATTTTAAAATGTGTAATCTGTTTTCACAGAAAATTCACAGCGAATTTAGTCAGTGCACAGCGGCACAGGACTTCCTTTAGCGGTAAATAAAAATGACAACAATATTTGACACATTACACAAAACCATTGTGAATAATTCAGAGTATTCTAAAAAAAAAAAATAATAATAATAATAATAATGATAATAATAATAATAAATAATAAAAAAAATGATACATGGAGAAGCCTCACTAATTTCGTTGTGTTTACCTGACATAATGACCATAAAACTATTCTATTCTATTCTAAATTGAAATCTGTTCACCGAAGGAGAATTTGGATGGAAAACTGCATGTCGGAATTTTTTTCAAGATGGATGTGAAAGATTCAGACTTCAAATTCAATCCAGCCGTGTTGCAAAGCTGTTTGCTGTCAGCCCAACAGAAACAAACTGACTAGGTCCTTACTGTAGCTTGGCTTACATGTTGAAGTATTTAACAAAAGTTCACCGCAATGTTGCTGAGCTCCCACTTTTCAAGTAAACCCTTTTGACACGTTGACAATGAATTTTATAGATTTAATTACCCACTGCAAAGCACAGAACAATTCGCGGCAAACAAGATAAATATATTTTCTCGATGTTGGAAAACTAAAGTTAGCCAGAAAAGAAACAAACATTACCCAAATTATAAAGGCTGCGCACATTAGGGTTGCTGTAATATTCCAGTGGTTTTAATACTGCGAGATGGGGCACTGCTGCCACGTCTGGAGCAATTACCGAAGCCTTGAAAAAATATGATATGCATAGCTGATATATTACTTTATCATAAAAGTGTATCTGAGGACATCATCCTTTAATTAGTTTCAGCAAAGGCAGGGTCTCGGCAAATGAGCTAATGGATTAGAAGAAGATACAATGAGCGCAGGCAATTCAATTAAATGGAACCCGTGATATTTTTTTTTATACTTATTAATACTTGGCTTCTCATATAATCTGCTTACTTATGATTATTTTTTTTTTTCAACATGAAATCCAATACATCCTCCAATTATTGTATTGAGTGTCATTTAAGATAAGTTTCCTAAAATTATTGTGTGTTTTCTCAGCTGGTCCATCAGTCTCAGTCATTCACATGATATTCTATTGGCGCGTCTCCCTGTGATAGAGTTGGGACTGGTTGTCTAACACGTGTGCGAACAACACATGGGTAGGGAGAGGAGACATCGTTGTGCGGTAAACTCATTTCATTGTCAAACTGAAGGAAAGGCTGCTAAGTGAGGGAAAAAATACCAGACTGGGTAAAGCTCCGCCAGGATGTCAGGGTCTGCTATTTGGAGAAGTTGGCAACAGATAATGACGGTGATCCTTGTGAACTGGCTGCAAGAAGTTGGCCGGCTGACCCAGCTCTGCTCCGTCCAACCATGTTCTGTACTTGGACACCGCAAACTGTCCTGTTTATAAGTGTGAACACCAGGCAACAGTTTTGAATTAAAAAAAAAAAAAAAATCCCTCAAATTCCACGGACTCCTCGTCTCAATGTGTAAATCATGAAATTTCTTATTTTAGCCCCCAGCTACATTACCACTGAGCAATTGTAACTTCACATTTAAGATTTACACTGTAAAAAAAATAATAATAATACAAATAGAAGGAATATAACGCAGCTATATGCATTTCACACCCATCTGCTCAGACATTGTTAGGTATGTCAGGTCGTGTCACTCACATACAGAGATTTTGGATGGCTTAACAAATCTGACAAACCAATTTCCCGAAAAGTTGTTTCGTGTTCGTATTAGTTAAATTAGCACAACACTGGTTGCATGTCAAAACTGAGGGAGGGAGCAATGAATTAGCAATGCAGACTAACATATGATCCAAGCTCGTGACCTGGTCCAAGTGCCTTAGCATCAGCTAACTGGCAAAAACTGCCAACTTATGTGAAAAAGCACAAATCCCAACCTCTTACATTGTGTGTTTACGGTGGTACTAAATATAGCTAAGCTAGCCAGTTTTTTGATCTAGCAAGCAGGCACTCTAGCTGGCTGGTTATAACTAGTTTTGACGTGCTAGCATGCACCGGTCATTTCCTGAAGTGTTTAATTTTTTCAACTAATAGCGCACATTCATTTCAAATTCACCGTCTACCGTGTTGTATACAATTTCGAATCATTAAATCTGTTTGGGCTTAATTCCTTCTTGTACCTGAAAGTCACTAGCTGCGTTTCCATTGCAGCTTTTCGCAAAATAAAAGCGATATTTCTAAAATTTCAACAAAGTACAATTGCGATTTGCAGGTATTTCCATTGAATGGCGTGCAACACGTATGCCGTCGCGGGACAAGATTTTACGAGAATTTTATTACCTTTCGCTTTAGTTTGTTTACCTTTGTTTGCTGTCAGATATTTGAGAGGTTTTTTGAAGTTCAGGTGTTTATATTGCCGTTTTTTTTTTTATTGTGATATGTAGATTTTGCGCAATTCTCGGGATAATGGAAACGCAACTACAGTCAGATGGTTGGATTCCAGTAAGGTCATTGCCCCTAATAACTGGCTCAGACACAGAGGACAACGGAGACACTTTTCTCTCCTTTTTTTGTATCCACCAGGTGGTTAATTGATGCCACAGTGGTCCTACTTTCAGCAGACAAGGGTGCAAAAAACATTGCAAGTCCCAAACCACACCTGTAGCCCTTCAGACTGAGATAATTGCCGACATGGATTCACACCGGCGTGTGGCAGCGGATGACATGTAATTAGAGACCAAACAGAAGTACGTACGCTCTCAGATTACTGCCGCTTTGTGCCCCACTGATTGATTTTCCATTTGAGGTCGGCGTGCACACACTTCAGGCTGGCCCCACAACTAGCGAGCCTTCCAGAGGAAGACACGTCTCTGACAGAGTGAGGCGCCGCGGGGCTCCCGTTGCTACTTTCTACGGTCCGTCGGTGTCACTCAAAGGGTGAATTAGCGCGATACAAAGAGGCACTCGAGCCCGATCTCCAGGGGCTCCCTCAAACCTCAGGGTCCAAAGGCTGACATGAAAAGGCTCGTGAGGAAGATATTGTGAGCTTTAATATGTGTTTTTCTCTCCGTCTGCGCTCGACTGCTCTCGGACTGTGGTAAAATGCGTAGTGAGCGGGAACAAAAAGCCCGAGGTGGAACGTTTCTCTTTCTGAAGGACGAAAGGCGAACGTAACAACAAGTGGGTGAGCTCTGCTCTCACTTTCAGGCCTAATTAAAGACGAAAGACTTGAGGGTACACATAGCAGCCACTTTCTTCCTCCTCCATTCTACCTGACAGGTTTGAGCTCCGGGATGTTAGGTGTTTTCTTGAAGCTTGCCACTGCCTTCTTTAATCATATTCCAATTAAATTGTGTATCACAGCTAAAGGAATTGCTAAACGTGATGAAAAGTGCACCTGCTTCCATTAAAAGGCATAAAATGAGTATACCGGAACCAATTTTTTTGGTTTCATGGGTAATTGGGAAAAGCTGTTATTTGGCCAACGGAGCTGCTTAATAACACAATGTTGCCCATAAAGTTGGAATTAAATGTTGGACCTTGTCTTTTATAGTGCCAAAGACATGTTATGCATTCATTTTGCCTCAGAAAGTAGGACACATAATGATTGCATGTGGTCCAAAAAGATTGTCGATAGGAGAGGATCGTGACCAAGAACAAAATTATTCTTACTTGAAAGGCAGCAGAGCATTTAACAAGCATACTTCCCCTGGACTGGCGCGTCTTTGACATGATTAAACCTACTGTACGTTTTTGTGAGTTTGGTCACATGACAGAAAGGAAGTCAAAATAAAAGAAAGATTTGAAGTGGGTTTAGAGTTAGAATATTTGCATTTAGAGTTAGAATATTTTTCGATGAATGTCTCATTAATCAACTTTAACTGAGATAATAAGGGACAAATGTATATATCACGTTGTACTAAGAAGGCTGAAAACTCAATGCATTTTTTTTTTAGCTAGGCCTTGATGGTATTTATATTTACTGTATTAAATTCGAGGCTACATCTGCAAAGACTTTTGTCTTCCAATTATAACATCAAAGGTCCATCTCACAACAGTTCTAAAGTTGGTAAAAAATAAGCTGTTGTATTGGGTAATTTTTTCTAAATCTCCAGAAAAAAATTAACATTGTGAATAATGCAAGGCATGCAGTCAGGGCTCCCTGTTTTTGTTTACCGGTCATCTGCCCTACATGTGGATGGGGTAAACAAAAAATGTGCGGATTAGAACTTCATGGGTAAAATTTGCATATTTATCTCGCTGCATGAAAAAAAAAAAAAAAAAAAACTAATGAGCTTACTTCAAATTCATTTGTTCTCAATTTAAATGCATCCTTTTGGAGGCAACCGGCTGCATGGGGGAGAAAAACCGGGAGGTTTTTGTGTACCGAACTGAAGCCCGAACACCAACCCAGACGTTCAAATGTGTTTGAATATGAATGCGTTGCCCCCGCCCCCGTTTTTTTTTTTTGTGATTGCAACCGTCAGTCATCGCACGCATTCTGTTGAGCAAACCGTCGCGTTTCCATAATTGGGACGTATGCCGCTGAAACAGCGAGGGGCAACGCAGTAATCTGGCGTCGAAGTGAACGAGGAGGAGGCCTCGGTGTCCCCGAGCCGCCTTCTCTGTTTCTGTCACGATGATTTACAATAAAGCCCTGGAAGAGTCCGCATGTGGGCTGCAGCATCAACACACTCTGAATTCTACTGTAGTCGCTGGAGCACATTCGCATCCCCTAGGCTGCTGAAGAGAAGAAAAAAAAAAAAATAGATGTACACAACAGAATAAATTCCGAGTCCCTTCTGTTAGCACTGACGAGCGTTATATAATGCGGTAACTAGTGTTCGTCGTGAAAAACAGCTCGTAGTGTGATGATTTGTCCTGCCGTGAGAGACCAGCGCGCTCTTCCAAAATATTTGATTACACAGTGCAGAATTTGCTACAGTTTCACAAAAAGAAATCCCCTTTTAAAACCTCTTTGTCGGGGTTGATAAGGGCACCCGTGGGGCTTACGACCCCGGCTGGAAATCTGTCCAGCTGCCCGAAACATCACTAATCCATCTTGAAAAGCTGCAGTCTGTAGCACTTTCGACCCGTTTTTTCATGCTGTCGTTGAACGACTTGATTGCATTATTTTCGGAGTGACAAAAGCTGGAAGCAAAAGAAATTCCATGAAAAAAACGTTGGGACAATGAGGAAAAAGGAACTCAAACCTCGGATTAGCGTCGGTGCTACAGCCGCGGCTGTTTTCGTCTCAAATGGAATTTCTGTGTTAAAAAAAGTGTTTTTCCCCCGCGAGCTTCTTAAGAGTTCTGAACCCATGGTGCGGTGCGGCTCACCATAAAGCTAATTGCGTTCATTTGCCCCGACCTAGGGCCGTGAGCTGTCATAAGCTGTACGAATGGGAGTTCAAAATTTGAATGGTATCACACTGCGCGATACGCAAAAAGGTCCGTGTTCTAACTTTCTATTTGTGTGTTTCATTTTTTAAAAATCCTAAGCTTTTAAAAAGAGACTCAGAAAGAGCATCTTGTTCTTGTACCTGCGCTTAAATGACCTATGCCTTAGCGTTAAGCTCTTATGGGCTAGATTTTGTGTTGTACAAGGTTTGTTTTTATGAGGTCGCCAGAGTATCAACCTACTCTCTCTATCTTGCTACTAAACTCGAGGTTACAGTGCATTATCATCGCCACCCTGCATCAGTTCCCTGTGCCGTGTTCTGTCTTATTTTATGTTCTGTGTAACGTGGATGAGTGCGACTGTATGGACGTGAACAGGTCGTATTTAAGAAAGAGCCTTCAGTCTAAATGTGATTTTACTAATTGAAATAAAAGGTAAACAGGCCTCTAATTTCCTATCAATTGCCTGTTATTGCGTAAATAGAACGACTCTAAGCTTTACTCAAGAAAGAACCGAACATGGAACCATTTACGCCATTTGTATTTCGCCTCGAAGCTCTATACGGCCGAGAGAATCAGTCAAACTCACCCTCTCCTCCTCCTCTCGGAGGTCCGGCATCGTGCTCACGCACAGCGTCACGGCGGTGATGGCCACAAACAGCACCGACAAGCAGGCGAAGATCTTCCCCGGCAGTCCCGAGTGCGGGTTCTCCACCATGTCCCTCAGCCTCTTCATGCAGCCGCCGGCGGTGGCCGCGTCCTCCAGCGCGCCCTCCGACGGCTGCAGGCTCTCCTCGCACGACGGCGGCGGCGAGGCCGTCCCGCCGTCCTCCTCGTCCAGCCTCTGCTGCTCCTTGTACTCCTCCTGCCTCAACCGCAGCTTGCGGAGGCAGCACCATTCCAGGTGGTTCTCCTCCACCCCCCAGTAGAGCAGCTCCTCCTGGAAGGAGAGCGCGCACATCTCGCGCAGCAGCCGCAGCTTGCCCGCCGCCAGGAAGGTGACGATGGTGCGGAAGGCCAGCGGGCTCCGGTCGAAGAAGTACTCGTTGCGGCTGCCGTCGTAGTCGTCGCACACGTCCATGATCTCGGCCTCGTTGCTGCAGCCGCGCAGCTTGCCCAGCCGCGTCATCGGGAACTCGTCCAGCGTGGACCAGGGGATGCGGTACTTGATGCCCCCCACGTTGATGATGGCAGCGCCGTCGGCCAGCCCCACTTCGTCCCCATCTTGCTGGCGGGCCGGGGGCTGCCGCAGAAGCTGGGCTCGCTTGTAGAACACGCCCTTCTTGGAGGAGACCTCCTGCGGGTTCTCCACGCGGTTGAAGCGGAAGGTGGTAAACTGGTGCTCGGTGCTGCCGGCCAGAAAGGCCACCTCCTGGTACATCGCTGCCAATCAGCCCGGCACAGTTGCGATGTGAGAGGGGGGGGAGGGGACTTCACGGGTGACGTGAGGTGGCTGGGAGTTTGTCACCCATCTAGCAGAACAGTGGGTGTCTGTCGAAGAAAGACAAAGTTCATAATTACTCCAAAGGCGTGCAGGCATACAATGGCTATGCAGTCAGGGTTGTGGTGCCACAAGTTGCACCTTGAAGGGTCCAAGAGTAATTGTCTCTATCTTTATCGTTCGGGAACTGTGGTCAGCCATTCCTATCGTCTTCAGACATAAGGCAGGGTGACATTCCTTCCCACTGTTGGTGAAAACTTTTGTGACTTTTAATCAAAGCTCTGCCAGCCTGCTGTGCGCTTAAGGTTTTCTTCGTTCATGTCAAGAGAGATGTCTCAAATACAGAGTTTGTCAGTGAAAGGGAAAAAGGTTGTTTTTCCTCTGCAAACTGTGTTGTTGGTTGTTGCGACGCTGCACTATCTCATACCTCTACGTCCTTCTGATTAAAAGTATAAAACTCTTCCATGCCGGGAAACGTGTTAAAGTGATCCACGCGCCTAACGTCAAGGTCTCTAAGTGCCTTGTGAAAACAACATAGAAGTCAAATTGGCACGACGAGACCCGCAGCCCAAGGCAGTCACCGTGTCTGAAACTTTCCCGATGTCTAATTGCGACGGAGGCTCCGAGGAAGGCAGCAAGATGTCAAGCTGCAGAAATTAATAATGTTGTCGTGTTTCCTGCATCACTGGCCTCTGAAATGAGGCCGTGGAGAGCAGTGGGTAACAAACTGTGAGAAATCAATTCTGTAATGTCGAGCTAAACGCAGCACAAGTGAGATATGAAATCGTGTAGAGGAATAAACTTGCCATATTAATGTTTAACAGGTGAAATGGGCCTTTATTTTTATATATATATATATATATATATATATATATATATATATATATATATATATATATACATATATATATCTTAATGCTATAAAAACTCACTACAAATTCTCCCTAGCGAGGTAAACACTCCATATTCCGGGGTAAAGAAGGATAGATTTCCTCTAAAAGATCAGAATCTGAAACTACTAAGCAAATTGTCCGGCATTTACATTACGGAAAAGAAAGCGAGTGACATTTTCTGTGCAATTTGAGTGGTTTGGCTATTGGCGAAACCGCTGACAGTCCAACAACAACATCAAATAAAACAAAGAACTCTCAATGATACTGGCAGACAGCTGAAAGAGGAGAAGGGAGAGACTTCAAAGGAAAATGTGGATGTACTTAGACGGCAGCATCAAAGAATAGCGTCTGAGAAATAAGAAGCAGGGTAAAGCAACTGATTTTACTGCGTGCATGTAATTATTGCCTTTGTCACTCGTGGACAACAACTGATGATACTGAAGTGTTTCATGTTTTTCACAAATCAGGAGGAGGAACCCGACAGACAAGGAAGAATGTCCCAACAACGTTTCATGAGTCAGGCTGAACATTAGTTGGCTAACGGTAGAGCAGCTTTGGGTGCTTGCGTCGATCAGCGCGAATTTGCAATCACAAAGTCCGGGATAAAGAGGCCATTGACTTTTTAAGCTACACCACCAGGTTGAGCGGCCCTTTTTAATCATCAGGATGCATTACAATAACATCCACGATGTTTTTGAGGGGCACTTCAGGTATATCAAAGATTTATGAATCAATCACGACTCCAGCCAACGTGCGTTGTGTTTGTTGGTTTACACGTTTGCTGTTTCTGTAAAGGTACTTGTAAAGTGCCTGAAATCAGAGATTTTGATCGCAGAGAATTTGAGCCCAACTCAACCATTCGGTCACCACGATCACACTGGAGCTGCCGAACACATCACATAAGTCTGGCGATAATATAGCAAACTACACAGACCACACTCTGGGTGCAATTGCACAAAAGACATCAGTTATGTTAATTTTATTTTAATTCGTTTGAGTAAGTTAGTTAAATAAGGCTGATTTTTATTAATGTTTCAGCAGAACTGTGTCCAGGTGCTGCTCACGTGCCTGCCAGCTCACCGCAACAATTTTTATTCCTCTTTATTAAATTTTATGAATGCATCTCCAGGCAATATCTTTTCAATACGGCCACCGTGAGAAGAAGTCTCTGGCTTGTGCAACTCAAAATATGTATATTTATTCTTACAATCCTGATAAAAATAACTACTGAGAATATAACTGATTGCATATGTCATAAATAAAATAATACTTTTTTGAAATCTAGGATGTGTTCCTAAAAGGAAATTAACTTTAATATAAACTGAACTCAATGGCTGATAAAAAAGAAAAGAAAAAAAAAAAGTGATCACAGCTTTCCAAGCTGAGTTTGTTTCATGTTTTATTCATTGTGTACATCTGGATACACAATCCGGAGAAAACGAGCTACAAATATAGCAACAGGGCCTTGCAGACAGAGAGAATGTTCTGGACCTGAGGCAGCGGAGGCCGACCACATCGCTACAGATCATAAATGACGGATTAGGAACGGGATTCCTCCGGCTCCGCTCGGAGTTCGCTCCTCAATTGCGAGGTCAGTCATTTCGAGACGCCGCACCCAGAGGTGGCTGCGGGATCACGCAGAGGAAAGGCTTAGTGGCGTTTTTCAGGATAATTACGACGCTGTGCATATTTGCCGCCATATTTGACTTGTTCATTCTGCTGTGAGCTCAGATGAATATGGCTTCATTGAAGAGGCAGTAATTCAGATCTCCCAACTCATAAATACAAAGCACAGGTTCAACAGTGATACTGAGGAGATGCTTTGCACAGAAGCTTCATATTGCAATGGCCGTGAAATTGCCATGTGCTTCCAATAACATTGTGATAGTGACAGGCAAGCAGTAGCACGATTCATGATTCCTCACCTCAATTTGCTGCCTCGTCCCTGTTACCGCTACCTAGCTAACTGCAAAGAAGAACCCAGACACCTTGTCACTATTGGGCGAAGGCTATTATAACTTCAGTAAATTTGGAGGAACTATCCACTCAATAACTGTATTCAGCCTGTTAGCAAAGTAACAGCGCCGTTTTGTTTTTTTTTGCTTTACTTTCCCTTCTGCTATGGGGGGGGGCTGAGCTGTGAACGAACAAGCCACTCTTTGCTCGCAGTAGCCTTGCCCCACTCACAAAGCGAATGAATCACTCGCTGGAGGAAAAAATAAACACTTCTCCTTTGATCATTTGTGATCTCTCAATCTTTACACACAATAAAATTAATAATTTCACCGTGTCAAATCAACTGTGTTTGCGGAGTGGGAGGAGTTTGTGTGGTTTTACACACATTGTGGGTGACTGACTTGCTCAAATGACCCAATTCTGTTTGGTGGGTGAGTCACGTTGATGTGACGGTAAAAGGACTTCTTGTCACTACAGGTGTCCTCTAACTTCTGAATTCTTGTGTAGCCGCCTTGAAAGGTTTTTAGAAGAGATGTGAGGCTGACAAGCCAATACGTGCCCTTTCACTGCTCCTCTCTTACCAAAAAGAGGCAACTATGAGCTTGTAAATATTTTACTGCTTAAGACACTATCGAGGATGTGGTAGATTTTGCAAGTTTATCCGAACTGGATGGGTTTTTCACATTTAAAGAGGACCGAAACACCACCACGAAAGGTTGCTTCTCAAATTTCCGTCAGCTTTCGGCTTAACTACGACTTTGTCGACTTTGGGTGATCAGCTGTCTTCCTGGGTGGTCTTGGCATCATTCACCACTTCAAGTCTAGAACCCCAGGGGGCATTTTGTCCACTACTGCTTAGCCAAACAGGGGCTTCGACCTCCAAAAATCATGGAGTCCAACCTTCTTCTGCCAAGTCACATTTACTTCCTGCTCCGGCACAATCCCCGTGTTCACCCGTCTCCCTTGATTGAACTCAATTTCATGAGTTGTTGTAGAGCCTGGTGGAAAAGGCTTCACCAGACTTCATTTTTCTTTCAGAGCAGAGTTGATTAGTTCACGACAAGCAAGGGAACAAAGTGTTGCCAAACATGCGTATTGTTCCTTTGAATACTCAGCGTGTGCTAAATGGTCCCGGTAGACTTTTTTCTACGGTAGCTCTGCTGGTTCCCTTTGTCCAAAAGCCCACAACTCATCAGTCATGACTCACACTCTTGAGTGTCGTTGTGCACACTTTGTATTGAACTAAGCTCAAAAAAATGATCAAATTGAAAGGTGTGAAAGACTGGTTGCATGTCTTGTATATTTGTTTGCCCTCACGTTACCCAGACGTGACGGTCCCTGAGTGAACGTTACTTCAGGTTCACATGAGTGACTGAAAATGGAAACAATGCGAACCGCTTCCCTTTGTCACCGACGGCTGTGATTCACTGCAGCTCCGTCTGCGAGTTCAGATGCCTCTTTACGAGCAGACAGCGTGACTGAGTGACGGATGACTTCCCTCATTCTCACCTCTTAACCTGTAACTCTGCCTCCTCTCATAAAATCCTGGATTTTTTTTTTAATATATATATATATATATATTATTAACAGTTATTTCTCACACTGTCTGCTTCCTTCCTGCAGTTTGTCCGCAGCCAACCCTGCCTCGCTCAGACATAGCAGCGGCGGCGCTTTAATGTGCCGAACGCCTCCGCATCAGTGACGTGGCAGAGATATATCCGTGAAGTCGGCGCAACACAACAAAGCCCACATGGCAACAAGCGCTCGGCGATGATGCTGTGGAGTGACTGGCGGTTTCGCGTACAAGTAGGTCAAACAGCAAACTTGAGCGTGGCATTCGCTCTGATAGCCAAGCTCTTGTTTGTTTATTTATCTTTTTGAGTGGGCCAACCAGATTTCTGGAGACAGTTGCAAACAAGCGAGATGATTCCTATTTGTATTTATAGCAAATCCCAGCCTGTAGTTTTCACCTCTGTACCATTGAGGGACTCTGATTGGCTGATACAACAACAGTACAAACAAATGCGTCAGCAGCAGGTCAACAGATACGATGAAAGACTTAAAGGGGTCCTGCTATGAAAAAATGACTTTTTCAGCTCTTCAATGTGTCTTTTTTGTGATTGGCATACCAAGTTACGAAAAATGACAACTTGCACATTTCTAGATGGGTTGGCTTTTTCCGTGTTACTGCACTGAAATGAGCCGTTCAGATTTTGCTCAACTTCTTACATCACAAGTCGAGCTGAGTAACTCCACAGACTTTTGTTTTTAATGTGGGTGAAGATTCACCCTTTGAGAGCTACTAGCCGTCTTCCCCAGTGAGCGGCTAGCCAATCACAAGGGCTGTTCCATGGCGGAGCAGGTGGGGGAGGCGGGGGAAGAGAGCCAGAACAGCCTCTTCAAGTTAAGAGAAACACCTGTTTTGTGAGGCATGAACAGCTCAAACAAGGAGTTTTTTCGGACCAAACGAACCTTGTTTATTGCTGGACCCCCAACATTATTTCTTTTTTTTTTGATCTGAAAATGGCCACAATGGCGCACTTTAAATAAAAAAGGTATTTTTTTCAACCCGTCACCCTAAAGAGCTCAAAGTAAACACTCTATTCAATGTGAATAATTAATGCAGGTTTTGGGTTATTCTCGTAACTCCTCTAAATGTCTGGTAGTAAGTACGGCGCTCACGTACGTTATGTATTACGTTGTCTTCCTGTTATGCTGATTCTGTTCATTGAAGGAGTGTGTCAGTGTCACAACTATATCTGTACATGAATAAGAAGAAAATGCATTTATACATCCTTAAGATGGGAATTCATGACATTCCAGCAGTAAAGGTCTGACAATTGCACTGTCTAATCCGCTTTCCTCCAAAAGAGCCAAAAGGCGTTTTCCTCTCTCGTTCCTGTCCTAGCAGAGGTCGGTTTCAACCTTAAGTTTGAGAAGCTTACACCAAACGTGTAAAAAAATATATATATATATATATATATATATATATATATATATATATATATATATATGTATATATAGATATATATATATATAGATATATATATATATATTTGAATATTTCTTAATCTTTGTTTGCCTTGCGAGTGGCGGAGGGTTAGAGATTCCTTTGCGAGATATCTCTGAGACGAATGGCTCGCGGCCCTTTCCCCTTCCTTTTAGCAAATAATTCCCAGAGATGACGGACCCCAGCGTTGTTCCTTTTGCCACCTGTTGCTCATGCAAATACAATTTGCACGCCTCTTTGCATAAACCCACAGCCCATTCATCTTCGATACATCTGCCTTCCCACATCCACTCCGTCCTCGTCATCCTAAACGGATTGAAGCGGCCTTCTATTTTGGGATGCGGGTGTCTTAAATGACACCCAACAATCATTTGATCAGCTGTTACTCACGACTGATTGGTGCATCCTCGTGCTTCTTTTTTTTTCTTTTCTAGGGCATGGCAGTCAGAAAATGCGCGAGAATGATTATGACTCTTGCTCGCAAGAGCAGTTGCGGCAATCAGCAAGAGGAATAAAATGATTGGATAATCTTTAATGACACAAAAAAATGGCTCTCTTGAACTGCAATAATCACACAGAGAGCACTTCTGACAACTTAATCACGCATGCAGCGGCCGAGGAACAAGAGCTGGATGGCACATTTTAGATTCGGAGTGCCGGAGTTTAATGAGTTTGTTGACCAACCCGAGTTTGTCTGGTGCTTTTGTATTGATTTCATGGAAATGTGCTGGATGAAATGACAAAATAGGTTGGCATGTTTTGCTAAACGGCCATGCATACATTTAGGAAATGTGGCGGTGCTTTTGATGTACATTATGAAAAGTGCTATGTTCGTACTCAATTACACACTTGTACGATTGGTAGAAGTGCATTTGGGCAGAATACTTTATTTTATTTTATTTTTTTTAAATATTCCTTCTTTCTTGAGACATTTTTAACGTTTGAAGTGGTTAGCATCCTTTTAATGCTAATCTTCAGCACAGGCTCAGTAATTGTAACGTATATGCATTAAATAGGGAGTTCACCAAAATTGGGATTTCACCTATTCTCTACTCACGCATTGGAGGCCCTGGTAGCATTTTATGTAACTCTACGGAGCTGAAACAGCGGAAGCTTATTTTGTCCATTTACTTAAAAAACAAAAATAAAACATGAGATAAAAAAAAAACATACAACATGTCCAGGCTGCTTACTTGGTGTCATTGTAGTACTTGGGTAGCTCTGCAGTCCAAATAGCCTCAAAACGGCGACACTTTCGTCTTCTTTTTTTTATACAAAACATCCTCTGTGTCCTCCTAGACGGGATAATTATTCACGCCAGCTCTCGCAAGCACAACAAGTTTCTCTTTTGCGAGTAAACAAACCCGCCATGCTCGTCGCGAGATCTGACAAGGATGCGGCTCGAGACCAAAGTGACATTTTGGTCGAAAGCATGCTGTTGACTATCGTTTTTCCAGACAAATTGGAGCTGCCGAGTGAGTCGGCTGGCTTCAGGATCCTTCCCCCTGAATGAGATAAACCCACAAGACTCCATGAAAGCCTGAAAGCAAAGCTTTAAGGAGGGTCTCTTTTTTTTCTTATATTTTTTTTTTACAAAAAAGCTAAAATATATATCCTGTCAATTATTAATTTTCCCAAAAATATTTTTCACAATTTCTTTGCCAACCGGAGCCAACCAGTCCTGTGTGAAACAATCAGTGACCCACCCCCCACCCCCAATATTGACGGGTACCGTAAATCCTCATATCTTACTAACAGGGGAGTCAACGGAGCGCCTGAGCAGTTTGCATTAGTCAGCTTCAGGGAGCGAAACTGCCCCTTTGCCCCCCGTTCACCTTTAGCACGAGCTCACCCGCCGGTCACAGAATATCTGCCGCGTCAGATCTTGGCGCACCGGATGAATATCAAGAAAAAGGTTGCTGGTAGAGTCCCTTGATTAGAAAAACAAAGTCTCGCTCTCCCTCCCTCCCTCTGGGGAGGCTGAAGCGTCGGTGCCAATCAGCGGAATCAAAGGGCCAGATTTAACAATGTGTGTAGGGGGAATGGGGGGAGTCGGGGGTGAACACGGGCTGAACAAATTGCTGTTAAGTGGCACACTTGACGGAAAACCAGGGGGAAAGCGGAGTGTGTAATGTTGGAGATCAGAGTTCACAGCAGGAAGGAGGGATGTAATTAGCGCGCGTAGCATCTCCTTTTGTCTACTTTTTCTCTACTACTCATTGCTTTTTGTCTTTGCGAGGTCAAAACATCGAGTGCCTGCCTGTCAAGCACTTTCCTTACAGCGGATGGGCCAGTGTTTCCAAATCCCCACTCACACAGAAAAGTAGTGACTGGCTGTCCCAAAAGTCGCTCAATGACATAATCGCATCATCTGCACAATTGGACATGCGTGTGTAATTGCAATGGACGTTGTGGGGCTGTGTGAGAGAGGAATAACGTTGTGAGAGAGGCAAACAAATATGTCTATCGTGTTTAGAACTTTGTTTTGCATGTTTTCCCTTTGTCTGCGTGGGTTCTCTCCAGGTTCTCCGGCTTCCTCCCGCAGTCCAAAATCATGCATGTGAGGCAAATTGCAAACTCTACATTGACCGAAGGTGTGTGTGTGTGTGTGTGTGTGTGTGTGTGAGGGTGGAGGGTTGTCTTTCTATGTGGCCATGCAATGAACTAACCCTGCCTCTGCCCCCCTGACAGTGAGGGTAGGCTCCAACAGACCCCTGCAACCTCGAGTGAAGAAGGAAGTGGGTATAGAAGATGGATGGATGGATGTTTAGAACTACAAACTAACTTCAAACTGAGAGAAGAGACGCTGGCTGGAGTTCTTATTTTATCTTAAATTTGCGAGCAAGCAAGAAAAACGATAGGCGGTTTCACATCTCAGTCGGCGAAAGTCTCCGAGAGCACCGCGAAAAGTCGCTAGATTTGTCGCCAGTCGCTTTTCCGACAGAAAAGGTGTCTGAATACTCACTAAATATAGCAACAAAGTGAGAGCAGAGGCTTGGGTGAGGGGGGGAACCTAAGGGCTGTGAACGTGCTGAGATCAGCTACCTGTCGTCATCAGTCTCTCCTATTTTGGCCTCAAGCGCCCGGCAGGTGCTTCTTGTCCTCTCTGGTCACATGACATGAAACGCATAAACAGGTTAACGTGGCTGGTAATGCTACGGGGAGCGACACCCTCAAAGCTTCTTGTACACGCAAAGTGTCGCCCGTCCATCCATCCATTTTCAATACCCACTCAATCCTTAACTCAGGGTCACGGGGGGGGTGGAGTGCTGGAGCCTCTTCCAGCTGTCATTGGGCGAAGTCAGGGTGACACCCTGGACAAGTCGCCAGTTCACCGCAGGGCCACATAGAGACAAACAAGCATTCGCACTCACATTCACACGTACAGACAATTTAGGGTTTCAAATTCACCTCACATGCATGCTGTGGGAGGAATCCGGAGAACCAGCAGGAGAGAAAGCACACAGACACAGTGAGAACATGCAAACTCCACACAGCAAGAAGGCTGCTGAGGATTGAACCCTCAGCCTTCTTGCTTATTTTCAGCGTCGCCCGCAAATCTTGGACCTTTACTCAAAATGTTGTCCGTCAGATGCAATGAAAATCGGATCAAATGTGAAGGAGGGTGTGTGTGTGTGTGTGTGTGTGTGTGTGTGTTGGGGGGCGGGCATGACGGGAAACTCATTTCATTTCCCCTACGAGCTCGGACTGAGAGCCACTCTGATACCACCGGTGGGAGATATCTCCGGTGCACTACAGGAAGCGTCAAAGTGTGAATGAAGCACCGTCAGGACGTTTCCTATCAGCGCGAGGGGCCATTTGGGGCGCTCCAATCACAAAGAGTGTGAACGTGCCGAGCGGGGCGATTCTTCCCAAAACAAAAGAGCCTTTGAGGGTCCTTTAAGAACAAGAACAACAAGACGTGCGGGGAAGTTAGTTTGTCTGGTTGCGTAAAACAGATAAAGCAGGTAGAAACTGGAAGCGGGTGTCTTGGCTGGCTTGTGTATATTTTTCCCTGTCAGTTTGCAACAGCAAACGAGACGAAGCAGGCGACTCAGTTCTGGTCCCGCGCGCAGAGACTCACCCAGTCCGGTGCGCAGCTCGCGTCCCTCCACTGCGGCTCGCGGGCTGCTCGGCGCTCCTCGGCACGCAGCGTCTCTCCAACTTTGGCACGCGGACGCCCCGGGACATGTTTGGGCGCGTTTCAGTCGTTCACGCACGCTATTTTTATTTTATTTTAAAAATTATTTTTATTTTATTTTATTGGTCACGTTGAGAGGCGCTCGCGTGCAGTTTCTGTGTTTCTTAGAAGGGGAAAAAGAAGCAAAACTCTAAATAAATAAATAAATAAATAAATATTAAATCGCGTGGAAACGTTCCGGAAAACGGTCCTCTGCTCCGCGGCGGCAGCGGTCGAGAAAGGCGCGTGACTCCTCCAGGGCTCCGCGAGACTCTTCTTCTCTCCATCGGAGGCGGACGTGGCGGCTGTTGCGGAGCGCGCGCGCGTGTGTGCGCGACACAGCAGGTGGAAGTCTCGCGCCGCCTCTCGCGTGTGCGTCTTCTTTGCAGGTGCGTATTGGAGCTGCTGCGCGCGCTCCGCCGGTTCAGAGGGGTGTCAGCCTCGCGGCGGTGGGAGGGCGGATGGGGGGGGAGGGGGTGTAGTTTGTCATGCGCGCTTTCTCACTTTTATGGGACGCGCGCGGACTGCGTGGTGTTTTGCCTCGTGATCCACCGCTCGGAATGACAGTCGTGCCGTTTTTATTCCGGTTTTTCATTTATGTTCTTGAATGTCACTTACACCTCTTTGCAAATAAGGGACTAAATTGAAGGGATTGCTTTAAAAATAAAATAAATAAAAATAAAAAATAAAATAAAATCCTCCCTCGCTGGATGCAAATGTAAAATGTAGTGGAATATCATTGCTCACGTTGTTCCTCATGTTTTCTATGTCTCTTTTGAAATCTCCATGTCCTCCTCTGTGCACTCGGACTTGAACAATGGCCACAGTGCGAGTCTGTTTGTGCGAGTTTTGGCCCAGCAAGTGTCAAAACTGTTTCTTCCATGGGAAGAGGTGCTAAATCAGGTATGGGCAAACTACAGTCCGGGGGCCATATGCGGCCCGTTAAGCTTTTTAATCCGGCCCGCCCAAACTTGAAGAAATTATATGAATAGTAAATAAGTCATAAAAATATGACAACTATTTTTTTCAGTGTTTAAGAGTCATTTCAATAAAGAGCTAAATACCGTGGGGCTTCCAAGACATGTTTTGTTTTGATGCTTTTGTTCATCTTTTTAAAACACTGCAGGCTACTGCAGGTTGCAGGTATGGTTGAAATACTGTTTCCTTTACCAACTACAATATTAAGAGCAATCAATCAATGCAAATGAAGAATTGCATTGAATTTATTTTTGTTCATTTTCCTCAGCAGGGAAGAAAATCTCCAGTAACGCACTGCAATGTCTTGGCCATTCTGACTCGTTTACTCTCAGTTTATTCCAAAGATAGATGCATAGATAGATAGATAGAGTAAAGCCCATAGAAATAGAATAATCAGACACTCCCATCACAGTAGGTGTGTCTTCGGCAGTCTCGCTGCCTCCGGCTCCTCTTTCGTTACAGCCGGATCTGTCAACACTGTGTCAGCTCGACTGTCTGCGTTCAAAATGTGAGTCGGCAGAGAGACAATAATTGCAGGAGTCTGATTGACGACGCCGCACTGGTTGATGGCAGCCGAGGCGCTCGTTTGCAGGGTATCTGCTTCGCTAAATGCCCGTTAACAGCACCGGGTGAAAGCTGCGAGGTGCGGTTGACAGAAAAAGAGGAAAAAAAAACTGACAACTGCCAGATTTTAAATAGGGGCTGTGTTTTTTTTTTGTCACACATTCAAATAGAACGCAGGACGGATGAGCATTGCTTTTGCGCGAGATTTTTTTATCCTGCAGAAAGGAGCAGCGATAGTGATGGCGAGGTGTCCTTGAGTGCAGTGTAGTTTGGAAAATGACTGTGAGTTTGACCCCTGACTGTGAGAAGTCAAACCTGCGTGAACAATGTGAAGCAGTGGCAGTGGGGTACGGCAAAAAGTGTCTATTTCCAGCGGATCAGTGCAAAACTGGTCATTTATTCTAGGAAAAGTAACTGGAAACTAAAGCAGAATACAGAAAATCAACATAAAGGAGAAATATGATGCTTTCACTCGTGGCAGCGGAGACCCCTCGCCAGGTGAAAAGTCCAGTCCAACTTCCTTCTGCTTGTTTTGGCAGCGCTATTAGACGTGTTCCCACACTCCCAATAATGAAACAGTAAACCAAGCCTTTATTCACTGCTCTCATTTTACGAGTTTTGAACGCGGCACGGAGATGGCTCGTCCGCTCGCCTTCCACGTTTTTCTTTAAACAGACCCTTTCAAATCTTTTTCTGTGGGCTCTTGTGCAGACGGATTGCGTGAAGTACTGTAAATCCGTTCAACACATCAAACATTCCCGGCAGAGGAAATGAGGCCAGGAGAATCGGTCACATCCATAAATCTGGCGATTGTTCCCTTTCAATGCCTTTTTATTTGGTTTTAATATTCTCTTTGTATTTATCCTATTTCCATTACTGGCTCCACAACTGATCTGAACACGTCATACCTTTGACTTGTCATCCAAGCACACTGGAAACTCTTTATTCAAATTCAGGATTAACAACCACCCAGAAGCACCTGATCAATAGCAGCGTTTGTAGAATCATTTACTGTCAGATTTGAGGCCAGGCTTTTGAAACTAGGCCAGGTATGGCCAACCACTATCCTTTGTACACCCATCCAAATCTTACACATTCCTCATAATCTTCCATATATGTGGGCGGCTTCAAAGGAGTAAAATTAGCCAAAAAAAAAAAAAAAGACACATATATTTATAATGTTAGTGTCTTGAAATGAATCCGGCTGCCTTGAGCCAAGATGTCCTGATGTTCAGAGGGAGGAACTAGCAACAAAATGCCAGTTTTACAGGGCTTTGTCTTTGATCGGTCTATTGTAACTATGACTTGACCCCAATATGCTTAACTGGGGTCAAGTCATAGTTACATAGTGTGCTTGGGCCAATCAAGTCACCTCTTACACCTCCTTTAGTTTTGTCCGGGACAGACCAAATAAAACCAATACACAAGTAAATCTGTAATCTTAAAAAAAAAAATCCTGTTGAGTTCAGGGACAGCAGTCACATGTGCTCTGAGGAACTAAAGTCTGAGACAGTAAAGTAATAAATCCAGTAAATTATACCCGTGGGATGCTGTGCAAAATTCTCATTACCAGTACCTATTTGTTGTTTTTTTTCATTAATTTGAATTCGTCATGAACATATTTGTACTTTCCCGCATGAGAGGGCTTTTAGACCTTGAGTTACCAGACTACACAAACTGTCCACATAGATTTGAGATTTGAGATCAAATAATTGAGCCGACAGTCCATCAGGATGTTTGACTGTGGACATACTTGAAAATCATCGTTAAATAAATGTTGAATGTTCATGAAACATTTTACAACATTTTGGGGTCGTGGGAAAGATGACATATTATAACTATGACATTTTTATCCCAAAATCTGAAGTTTGGATGGAATTTTAAAATGTGCTATTGTGTCAATTTAAGTCATACAAACATCAGTTTTGTATGACAAGTTACAGGTCAGTCTTTCTTAAAAACCACTAGCCATCGTCCCCGTGCTGCTTCGATAGAATGCACATATACTCAGATTTTTGCCTTGATAACTGAATTTTGTGCAGCTGTTTGTAATCAGCCTCTCCGTGCCCGGATGGTCGATGTCCGTCAGTGTGTGAAGCCACACAGGACTTGTCACTTACTAATTAGCTCAGGGAGGTGAAATGTGGCACTTGGTCTCAGTGGTTGTGAGTTGAATCCTGAGCCGAGGCCTGTCAGGAAAACTGGGGAAGCCGCTCACTATTCGCCTTTGTTCTTTTACTTTGCCAGGAGTGAGCAGTTTACTACCCCATGATGCAACTTCCTCTCACTGAGGGAGTCGTCGCTCCCATGGTGCCTCTTTATACACTTTCAAGAACTCTGCCTCTGCAGAGTGATCATGCATTAACTTGCGATACGGTCGTGAGCGTCATCAACATACAGGCTGCGTTCATTGACTTTGGGTATGGCTCTTCATTGTAGTCAGCTGCTTCTCAGGTCTCAGCATTTCTTGCCTGTGGATAGCAACTCATTCTAGCCAAATCCAACTAATGATAACATTTATACACACACACACACACACAACTCTTACAAGGTCCATTCTGATATGAAAATCCAATGGCCAGACGTCATGCTTTGTGGAATCGAAGGTACGGACGTTATTGGAATCCAGGAGACAAACACTTCATATGAAGCTGCACTTTCCCCTGTTTATTGTACCTTGGTTCTTGTCATCTCCCGGTTCTCTGCTCTGACACTGCGCAATAGAATTGACTCGGCTCGTGTTCCACTTTAATGAGTTCTTGTCGCAAAATTTCCGGTAGCGTCCGAGCTCGACGGCGAGATCACTGATTAAACTGCGACGACCGTATCTGTTGGAAATTCGTGCAGGGGAATAGACAGAAAGCCCTTGTAGGTCAAAGAATAATCTAACCACCAGTCACTGGGGATAAATGACTACGAATAACTCATCGTGAGACATCCTTTAATTTTGGATATATTAAATGTAAAATGTAAAATATTGGATGCTGAAGATTTTTTTTTTTTTTTTTTTAAACTCTTGGCTGTTTTCCTTCTCCACTCATTTCTAACTTCCTTCATGGGCTCTTCACGTCGAACCTAGCAGGCATTATTAATTTGTCGCCCTCTCGCTGGCGTTCCTCTCTCGGCGCACGCAGACCTGTTGTCGGCTGGTATTTTCGGCTCCCGCCACCCAGCAAGAAATTCAAATGGAGCTTTGTCGTGTAAAGTCATATTTAATTCAACCGATCCTGAGTCAGGCAGCTATTTTCTCCCCTTTTCATCCATCACGCGAAAAGCTTACTCACAGATACACGCTTTAACGTCTCGCACTCACCCTCAACAAACCCCTGACGTTGATGAATCGCCTCGCTGGGAATATGCTGAGTAGGCTGCTCAGGCCATGAGGGTACATAATAAACCTTGACTTCCACATCCGGCTGCCTTCCTTTCTCGGTATGGGGCAGAATGGGGGGGGGGGGGGGGGGGGTAAAGTGACTGGGTCGTGAATAAAGTAGCACCAGACCTGCACTGAGGGCAAAAACATTTTTGACTTTGAATGTTGAGAATGTATGGAAGGCAAAAGAAGAAGACGTCCTTGTTTTTATCCAGACAAAGCAGAACTGGTGTTTGCTATATGAAAAAAAAAACTTTTTTTGGGGGGGCGGGGGGGGACTAATGAGCAGAATGCAGTGACATGTTCTATACCTTAACATAACTGAATGTGTAACAATCAGGACAGTTGACTCCTTGTTGCATTTTGTGCGGCTTTGATAGACATTAGCCACTTAGCATTCACTTCTCAAAATATCGAAAGTATCTCCAAGTCTTTGAATTGGCCTTTATTCATCATTGTTTTCCTTTTCAACTCGCAGCTCCAACTGCAGGTTAAGTAAAGAGAGAAAACCGATGGATGGTTGGATATTTTCCTCTGTTGCCAGCTGGGATAAAAGTGTTCCCTCTATTGAACCCAGGGAAGTTCCCAGTTACGAGTAGCAAGGAGGGAATGTATTGTTCGCCACAGTATTTTTTTTTTTGAGAAGTCCCCTGAAGCCCTGCGCCGTCAACACGTGCAGCTACATTGAGAAGTAATTTATGAATCAGCTAAAAGGTTTGGCCGCTTGATCATTACCTTCCTCAGTAGATCAACGTTCACCTTAGATCCCAGGAAAGGGTATTTCAGTATTTACGACAACGATTGACAGTCGTGATTGCCTATCTATCGAATGACTTTTTAAGACATACATGCCCCCTTGTACATTAATAAAACTATGGCTGTCGCGGACAAAGTAAACTCAGTTCAAGCGTGCCCTAAAGACAAGCGTGATTCATTTAAAGTAGTGCCCCTGAATGCGTATGTTTGTGTCCAATTGAATCAACTTCATTTGATGCTCTCGTGGAGCCGCAAAGACGAGAGCAAGTTAGCGGCTCTCCAGAGCTCGCTAACCCTCTTTTCGCAAAGCAAAAGAGGTGATAACAGGAAATGCAGGTTTCGTCTGGGCGACCCAAACTCACACAGACACAAAATCACTGCTGCATCTATGGATGTGGTTGTCCAAAATTCTAGAGAAACTCAATTGTTTGTTTGAGTTTAAAATTCTGTTGTTTCTAACCCTGAAGTGAGTTAGCTTTCTACGTGTGTGCCTGCCAGTAACACCAGTACGTATAGATGCAATTATAAGGAAGCATCACAGTGAAGCAGAACTGTTGTATCAGGTTTCATCCTTGAGGTTACGGCGGAGCAGACGCTCCCACCGGCTGCCGCTAATGCGGATTTGGAAATAAATGAGGCCATAAAATAAATGCTTATGCAGAGTGCGAGAGAAAAAGAAAGTTAAAGGTCACCCCTCAATTGTATTCATTCCCACATTAGCTGCAGTCATTCACCTCCCGCACTGCATTTTTCCCATAAATGATATTCCTGCGTCAGGAGGCCAAGCGCACCGGCAACCAGTAATCATTACGGGACTGAATAAATTAGGTAAATGCGCTACATGGCGAGCGCTCCTTTGGCCCCGTTCATTGACTTCCTCTTAAATGTCATTCAGCTTTGAACATAAAAATGTGCTCAGTAAGTTTCAACCAGGACTGCGGAGAGTGGAGCCGCTCTCCGACCAAGGTTGCGCCTGGTCAATATTCCTTTATCCATCCATATTCTACATTAAACCTGCATCGATCGATATCGCTATCATAATAATCGGGCGTAATGGACAAGACGTCATCCGACCACATTCACTTAGCTCTGTTTTTTTTCTTTTTTTCCTTTATAGCATCTTCGGCTAATTGTTTTGGTTTTATGCATCGGCTGATGCACCACTCACGCTGCTTATTACAGGGTAGAGCGGAAAGCCAAGAAGCATCCAGAGTCCTGTGATGTTGCTTCAGTGTTGCTGCTTGTTGAAGTGGCAGATTAAAAAAAAAACAGAAGCATTCCTTTTCAACCAGACAAAAGTGGATAAATAGTTATCTTGGAGTGTCTCGGGGATCGTTTTCTTGTTTCTTAGATTTATCTCACTCCTTGATCCATTGTAAACAGCCCATTGAGGCTAAACCTGAAGGTGATTGGGTGAAACTTCTGTGCGTCACACTGAATCGGACCAAGTTTGGGCGCGAGAGGTCGATGTTAGCTGTGTGTTACGATCACCTCATCACATGATGGCCAGCTGCTATGTGTCATGGCATTTAACCAAAGTCTCGCAAGTCACAGCACAGTGAAGTTTTTAGGGCAAAACAAATCGGTTACTGCAGAAAGAAATCTCTTTTCAGCCTGTTGTCACTTCCCGTTTTCTTCGTCACCTTTGCCAGGGGACCTTTCGCACAGCTGGAAGCAGTTGCTCCCCGACTTTGGAGGAGGTCGAGTGGTGACGGAAATCCCGCTTTGCATGGGGGGGTCGGGAGAGATGGGTGAGCACGATTTCACGGTTAAAATGCACCGTTGGCAGCAGCCGGCCTTACCTTCAAAACAACCAAATGAGTGTTGTCCTAGTTTTTGGACAGCTTGAAGGGTTCGCGGCCGGCCACAAGTCAACCGCATAAAGAATGGTGTTTGTTTTCTTTTTTTAGGACTGCCCCCTATTTCACTTTGTAGGTCTATAGCTGCGGACCGAAGCTGCGCTAGCTGCTGCTGCCACTGCTGCTGCTCTCCCAGGAGCTTTAAAAAATGCAAACAGAGCCGTCGGCTGACGTTTTGACAACGACTAAAGCAGATTCATCGTCCTTTTTAAAAGTTTTAAACACATGCGCACGGCGAGCCGATGGGACTTCATATCCTAAAAAAAAAAAAAAAATACAAGCTCCATCCACCCCATTAGGAAAGCTCTCCCTCCATACAGTCGCTGACTATTTTAATTCATCGCTGAATATTTATCAGCTCAGTAGAGCCAGCGCAGACATGGGCAAACTACGGGCCGGGTGCCACATGCGGCCCCAGTAAGATTTTTTAAACTGGCCTGCTGAATTTGAAGAAATTGTATTAATAGTAAGTAAGTATTAAAATAGCTGCATTTCATCCATTTTTCAGTGTTTTAAGAGTCATTTCAATAAAGAATGAAAAAAAATCAAAGACATATTTTGTCGTAATACTTGTCCATTTTCAATTGACATTGAAGCACGTGTTTTCTACATATCCCATGATATATTGTTTTCTCCGATGAGGTGGGTCACCAAACCACTCCATCCATCTGCTCCTGCTCCGGCCCCCTCTGTCAAATTTTAGAGTCCATTCGAGCCCACGAACCGAAACGTTTGCCCACCCCTGAGCTGGCGCCTCGCAAAGACGACGACGGTGGGCCGGTGACGGGGATGCGGACTTGAGCAGCGAGCTGTTTATTTGATGAGATTTTTCGAGGAGCTCGAAATCTCAATGCGTGCATAGAGAGTCGGGGTGAGGTGGGGGTGTTAAATAAAAATAAATAATGCGTAGGGCCCTCCCGGAGAGTTCTCTTCGTGCATCCCATCAGACAGGCGGCCCCTTCCCCACCCTCTTTATTGGCCGCCATCAGGTTGACACGCCCCTCGCTGTTACCGCCGCTGCTGCATGATATTGAGGAGGGAGAAGGAAGAACAGAGGGGGAGCAACATCTGCGCCAACCACCGAGCTGGAGTACGGTGACATTTTATTCCCTGCGTGTCACTATCACTTCTCACTCGGACGTAAAAAAATAAAATAAAATAAAAGATTCTAATCTTTGCCAAGCCTGGAGGATGAAATAAACCATCTCCAGCCGCTGCTGATAACGAATCCGTACCCCCTTCCCACCCATCCCCCACCATCACCATCACCATCATCACCAACCGGGTCGGCTGTGACAACGCTGCCATGGTTGTTTACGTTTTGTCCGCACGCGAATTAACATGTGAGCAATCTGATTTTGCAGGGGAAGAGAAAGGAGGATGAATTACAAATTAGATTTGAGGTCATTTTGATTTGATTTGGGGAGGGGGGGGGGGAGTCGGTGGCTGGGGGGTCAGCTTCCAGCCGGAAGATGCCGGCCTCTGGATCAACCAAAAAAAAACAAAAAAAAAACAACAGCAGGTTACATCAGCTCGGTAAACAGAGACAACAAGGCAGGAACTACAGGGGGGATTGACACAAAAACAATTCTATCAGCTTTTACAGCTAATAATTTTGATTGATTGTCATTTGCCACCAGCGCAACCGCAGCAATCAAATAAGAAAAAGGACCAATATCTAAAAATCAACATTTTGCAAGAGCTTAGATTTGACATGCTGAATGCCTGCAGAAAGCAATAAGCACTACCGGTTGCTCATTTATATTTCACAGTTGGAGGCCGATTCGCCAGCTGCTGTACCTGGCCGCCCACGGGCAAGTTACCTCGGATCATGGGTCGGTGTGCAACATTCATAACCCGGTAGGTGTACTTTCTTCTTCTGCCGCAGTAGACGGCCACTTTTTGTAGAACCTTTGGCATGTTTGTGTGCAAACAACGTTGAAGGCCACTGAACAAGGCGGCCGCTGGTCTTGAAAGAATGGTGCGGAACGCATCTTAACCGAGTCGCCGATTGATTAATTTCTCAGGGCAGCCAAGCCCTGAAATTCCCCAACGTTGCTTCAAATCTCTGCGATTTTTGTCTTTTGCAAAATGTGGTGAAGGCTGAACAGGTACCGCCAGCGCAAGGAACCGCTGAGTGAATCGTTCACTGGACGTACTGCTTTCGGTGAACCAACCGCGTTTCTGCGAATAGTTCACCGCCATCATTGAACAAACTGGAGGATATCGAATCGTTGAAAAATAATGCCAAACTGCAGGTCTGTCGGGGGAAAATATTTGTAACCGATTTGTAGCACTAATTAAGATTCGGTTCAGACTGAGTACACCGACTTGTTCCGGTCGCTAGTGGCACCTCAATCCCCTTCTTATTTGAGTCATTTTAACACTCCAGTCGCTTTGAGCCCTAGTGGACATGAACATCGGCTTCTATCGTGTTAAATAACCACTGACACACACTTGTGTTTTTATCTCAGTAGTTGCTCAAAGGCTGACACATGACCTGTCACACATGTAATAGCAGTCTGAAATATTAATAGCCATCAGTAATGTGAAGCAGCCCGTAAAGATGCACATATGCACATGCATGCTCAAAAGATGCACGCCATGCAGAAAGAGACAGACACGCTCTAATCACTTCCAGAGGAACTCCTAACCCCTTTTTTCTGAAGTATCTTATTTTCCAGCACGCAGTCCAGCCATTCAGTTATGTTTTTGTATGTGCAGTCTTGCCACTGATCTGCAGATTTATGGAGTAAGTCAAAGTTCTAAATATCTCAAATATTTCTCTGTCAGACAGTTTAGAGTCTAGATCTGGAGTCGAAGAGTTCGCCGGCTGCTGCAGCTGCGGCTCCTTCCTCCAGCCGCAGGCCACGTCTAGTAAATGCAACGTGGGCTGGCGATGTCGGAGGAGGTCAGTCTTGTCCTATGGCGAGGTCGGGCTCAGCTAAATGCTGTCACCCTCCCTCAGCCTACGACCACCGCTGCCGTCACCACCTACCCGTAAGACAGCAAAGAGGCAGAAGTAACACAGTGAAGATCAGTCTGTAAATAAAATAAAACATCCATCCATCCATCATAATCTAAGCGTCTGGAATCCCAGACATGCCTCTTCTTCAGTCAGTGTTGATGAGCAACAGTGTTTTAGTTTTTGTGTGCGTGTGTGTTTTATTTAACGTGGGAAGGTTTTAAAACCCTCCTCTTTTTCTTCTTCGTCACATGTTGGTCTATCATGAGCAGAACAGCAGAGTGTTCGCTACATCATCATCAGTAGATTTTTAATGGCAACATGCAAATTGCTTTTTCTGTAACACCTCTCATCTAGCAGTAAACATCACAGGAAAGAAAAATAGTGGTCCTTTATTTATTTATTTATTTATTTATTAATATTAATTTTACGATTTTATTTCTTTCAGATCAGCATGTACTTTACGTCATCAGCATATCTGGAGATTTTCTTCTTTTTTTTTTTTTACAATTACTATACAGATTACAATAATCAGCTCTATTACAAAGTCAGGCAGCCATGGTACTGCATGGTCAGTCGCTGTCTTATGAAAATAAAGTGCATCTTGGGGCTCCACTAGAGTCTGGGTGACAAAAGAAATTCTGAAAATTGGGGCAATATTGGACCTTCAATTAGTTGTTAAAACTCAGAAGTTGTCCATTGTCAAAAAAAAGCCTGCCATAAGAAAGGATTTCCACCCCTGTCCTGCCATTACATTTGATGTTACTGCTCTTCCTACATCAGCAGAACAATCTGCGCTGTCTGCTAATAGAAAAGGGGCATTAAAGCAGCTTCGTTCTCACCAGGCTAATAGACCAAGGATGACTAAATCAACCTTCATTTCACCAAAAACAACTTGCTGCCGGTGCGTTCAGGAGTCACAAAGGGCCGTTTGGAGAAAACCAATAATCCCTGCAGACATCAGGGCCATCAGGACTTGGCAATGTAAGCACGACTCGCATTGCCAGGGTAATAATAGCCCGGTAAAGTCCGTTTTCACGGCACCGTAGAGCCACCCCCAGATTAATTAGCCTCGGCCTGCGCGCATCTCCGTCCGAGATATGAGCCAGCCAACGAGGGTTCCACTGAAGCCTGGAGCTGCTGGCTTTATGAAGACCGTAAATCAAAGTGGCACAGATCGGCTAGATTTTTTTCTTTTCTAACCAAGTCAGAAAGTTTTGTTCTTATTGGGGAATGGCCTGGATGATTAACCCCGGTTACACAGTGTTCTGTGTAGTAGCAGTAAATTCAGCATGAACTTTTCCACCTGGCGTGCAGAGTTCTGCTCAAGGTCGACGTCACCTGATGCTATGTGAAATGATATGTATTGCTTGGTTAGGATTCAGCCAGCTGATCAAATCATCTCAGGTGTTTATATGTGCAACCTGGAAAGTTAACCTCTGGAAGGTTGTGAGGACACAATTATGGAGCAAAATGTTGCTACATTTCGTGCATGCGTTGGACACACTTGCACAGGATAAATGGTCACTCATAAAAGTATGTTGATGAGAAGAAAATTGTTATATTACAAAGTATAGAAATACTATAAAACATTATCAATAATGATAGTTAAAATAAGTCCATGCTGCGACTCATTTACTGCCCCCTTCTGGACTGGAGTGTGGATCACCAGATGTAGAGTAAAATATTAATTATAAAATTCTGTCCATTAAACCCATCTTCTTCAGATAATCACCTACTTGCTAAACAATGAAATAATACTACTACTACTATCACTACTACTACTACTACTACTAATAATAATAATAATAATAATAATAATAATAATAATAAAATTGGCACTTAACACCAAATTATATAGTGGAAACTTGTGACTGGTTTTCTTTTAGATTTGATACTTTTTAAAATTGTTTTTGTAAACTTCTATTCTATACTGGCTTTCAGTCACCCTGTATAACAAATATATGATGTTGACTTCCTGTAAGCTGCAGAGTTGTGACAGTTTTTCCTTTAATAGAGTAGCTTGTGTTGCTGGACTGTTTTTCAGTCCAGTTCCACCTTAAAGTTCCAGTTTAAATCACATCAACATGCCTCTGGATGACAATTGACCACTTTATAAATAAAAGCTGATTGATTGATTAATTCATAAGTACCGGTAGTGGTGGTCTTTGTTTCATGTTAAAGTGTGACAAATGTCTGTCCCTGATTATAGGCAGTGCATGGCCCCCCGACAGAAAAACACGGCTAACCAGCCATGTCATGTATCGCTTGCGCAGATTATCTGCACGTGAAAAAGTTGTAGAATTACAACCTCTCATCCTTCGTTACATTTGGCAGGGGGAGGAGGCTCCATGGGAGGCTCAGCCGAGCTTTGTTTCGCCTCGCAGCTCCAGTGATGTTACATAAAGGGCGCAGAGCCACGCTGAATTCTCCCTGTGCAGTGTGCATGTCATCTGTAAAAGGCTACACTTCCCTTTTTAAGGGGAAGATTCCCAGAAAAATCAACAGGACATAGAAATGGACAAAAATACCCCGGGTATTAGTGAGCGCTGTATTTCTGGACCAACGGAAATTAGCCGAGGTGTTGGATTTTGATTAATATTCACAGTCACTAATGACTCACGAGCAGAGAGCTATTGGCGGATTGAAGTCAGATCGCCTCTGCAAGATGCACACGATGTGGCTGTATGAGGGACCATTCAGCCCTTCACTTTTTTAGTTTAGCGTGTCCATTGTAAATGGAATCGCTTAAAAAAAAAAAGTGTAATAACTTGAAAAATGGAACTTGCCTTGCCAAAGTTTACCTTATACCTCACAACCATCACTCACCATCACACATGACAACTGACATTATAAGGTGTGTTGCTATAATCAAAATCAGAATATGTGATTTGTTCATCCATTTTAATTAACACAAGTGTAATTACTACATGGATTCCACCTAGACTCTAGTTTACTCGACTGTAGTTTCTTCGCCTACGAGTAATTTCTCAGCTCAAATCAACCACAGCATACAATATGTCTGTGTGATTCAAATGCTACAAATCATGGCAAAACTCTACTTTATAAAAACTGAGATATTGTATACGTGGAACGAAAACTGTGGCTGTCACAGTTCTTTCATTTATGACGTTTTTCTTTTTTGGTGACACAAAAACCCATTGAAGTCACAGTCATGTGTGGCTTAATGGTGTGTTGTTTTTATTTATTTTACAGGTCATCATTATATTACAACGTTATTTATTTAATTTCCTTCAGAATGCCTTCATAAATATCATCAATTTCTTCTGACACTTTCATGTGATCCAACCATCTACTAGCTGTCAAATTTAAAAGTGCTGTCTCTCTCTCTTTCTGTCATCTAGCGTCAACCAGAAGAAAGCGTCTCATCTGCACTACTGCTCAAGACTCCTCCACCCCCTCTCCACCGAATCAAGATGCGGAGATGAAGCCGAGTCACCATCATCTGGTTCTCCACTGCTGTCCTTGACAAGTGAGACTCCAATTCTTCGTCCCCATCCAGGATTCATTGAGCTCATGCTTCCAAACTCATGGACTAACTGTGAACTTGAACTGTGTGGATGACAGCAATTGCATTCAATTTATTTATGCTATGCTGATGGTAGTTTATTTGCCGTGAGTTTATGCGTTACCTATTGCAGGTCTAATCGTCCTAGAGAGAATCTTTGGTCTCTTCTGTTGTTCTCTCTGCTTAAGGTTTTAGTTTTTCTTCACTCGGTTTGAGGATCAAATGTTCAAGGGAGTTTCATCGATTCAGGATGTGAAACCTTCATCTTTCAACAAAGTGACCGACCTGCGGGCATGAACGGCTGAACCTTCTGTTTTTAAGTGTAAACTTAACTTCTTCTGGGTTTTTTTTAAGTCTCTGAATGTGTTTGTATTTTTAGTGCAGTCCTTTTCTTTCTTGTCGTCTCCTGTGATGTGAGCCAAAAAAAAAAAAAAAAAAAATCCACCCTGGTAGACAAAAAAGATTTGCTCTATTCTATTCTGTTCTGTTCAGACTTAACTGGTAACTTTTTACAAATAGAAAACAATCAACTTGATTAATTACCCTCCACCCCCCACCAGTTTGTAGTAGGTAGACTAGGTAGTCTTTGAACCCACCCCACACTGTGAAATGACCCTCTGTGAATTGCTGACAGCCTCCGTGCTATGGCGTTCATTTGAAGTTGATGGACCGATATTCCTCCACCAGTCCAACAAAAATCAAAGAGGACAGCAGCATACAGTTTTCAGAAAGGACTTTCCTGGCCCAGATATCAGCTCTACATTTCTAAATGCATGTTTTATTAAAAGTGTGTCATTAATTATCTGGAACCTAATAAAAAAACTAGTTTCATTTGTGATCTTACTGACCCTTTTTAATTGGGCTCCAGTTTGTCTTTCCTCGCTTAAGCTCAGCATGGGGGGGGGGAGAGAGCGAGAAACCGTAATTCCCAACATGTCCTGAGGCGGCGAGATCACAAGTCCGACTTGATTTATCACGTGTCGTTATGCAGCGCTGAGCTAACGCTGCTATCTATCTTGGTGCCTTAACACCAGTGATGATTGATTATCACGCCCCCGAACCTTGCGTATGAACGTTGCAGGAAAGCCATTTTAAAGGGTTTGAAGGATTACACGGGCTGGAAACATATGTATCACCGTGGATATGCGCAGTAATGGAACGAGTCGGTCCTGATGCCACAGCAAATCACCTCGTGCTGTTCAATCCAACAAGACTCCCCGTCTGCTCCCTGTAACTAGGAATAACATTAAGTGATTTTAATGTATACGTCAAGCACAAATTGGCCTTGGCATATGCATTGATTCAAGAATATAAGAAATAAGCAGTGGCGGGCCGTGCATTTCAAGTCATCACATGACGTCACATGTGAGTTAGGCAGATTTCATAGAACCTGAATCATATTTCAGCTCCAAGCGAGCTGAAATATGATTGGATAAAAACTCTACCGTAATATACAACAATGGAAGCAACGCAACCAAGTGGCTATCATATGATGTGAAAAGAACAGACTATGGAGAATAACTTTATTATCATATTTACGGGAAAACAAACTTTTCTAAGAACGTTTCGGTCAGCAGAGAAGGCCCAGCTGCCCCTGACGACCCGCTACTGGAAATAAGTCACATGTGTTTTTTGCAAACAAGATAAGCAAGATGGAAAGTTTTCAGGATTCTTGAGGTTTCTGTTCATCAGGCCCAAGAGCCCATGGGTAATGGGTGAAAAAAAATGGCCAATTGAATCTTGAATGATGATAATGATGATGATGATGATGATGATGATGATGAGGAGGATAATGATGATGACTGGACGATGCCAGATACCAATACCAGATGGGAAACAAGGTAGATGCAGATGTGACATGGCGGTCCTGTCACTATGCCTCCAATAGATCATGCACCCTGGCTACTTGGCCAAAGGGATATACCTTTGGCCGAATGGTTAAGCGCGCATGGCTATTACCCGGGAGTCTGGGGTTCGAAGCCCGCCCGGGCCCTCAGCGCCTTGCCACACAGAGAAAAGACCATCTCTAAAAGAGATGGAGTTCTTCATTCCTTAAATTTGCTCAAGAAAACTTAGCGAGTTGACTGTCCTATGATACTCATGAAAGAGGTTGAACTTACTCAAACTATGTACAAGTAGCTGACGTCCTTTACAACACTGGCCATCTTTGATGCAAATTTGCCAAAAACATCTAGCAACAAGCTACAGTAGTTAGTCCTAGTTTCATATATACTATTGTCAGTACAGTCGTGCCCCCGTTCGTTCAGATAGGGCTCAGGGCCTCCTTGGGCACTTCAAGTCCCCTAGACGGCTTGGTTCCCAAGTGGCAAGACTTGCCTCGAAGGACTTTGATAGAAGTGCAAAGCTGCAAATCTGCAACGGTTGACATCTGCTGCACGTCAAGCCCCTGTGGCAAGCTCAGCTGTGCATAACTCAAACTGAACTCTTGCCCGAGCCAGTCAAGAGAGGGAGGAAAAAAAAACATTTAAAATTGTTGTTTGCTCTTTCACTGAGGAAGTTGTGCCATTGAATAGATGTATTTGAAGCATTACTGCAGCACGTGCCATTGTTTTCCAGCTTGCAGTAGCCTCCTGGTTTTGCCACAATTACACATTGATCAAAGCTACTGTCTCCTGAGGAACCCCGATTGGTCCCGTCTTGTTCGCCCCATCCAAACACATATCGGTTCACATTTCAAGTGAGAAAATTGAGACTCAAAGTCATTCAATCAAATCAGGCAATCAATCTGTGATTTTATATCCTCACAAATGTTTCCTTCCTCCTCAATCTCCGTTCCCTGTGCCTTCCGCTGCCCTACGTGCCGTCCTCTGAACAGCTGCTAGGTGTCTGAGCTGAGCTGATGAAACGCGTGAAGGGTCTGGACAGCCTTTTGATCTGAGCCTTGTTTTTATTCTTCACCTTACGTCTCCCCCCGAGACACAGCAGCATGATTCAAGACACAGAAATGCACCATTAAAAAGCACAACACTCGACCACAGCGTTGACAACACATTGTTAAAACTGAGCAACAGTCCAGCCATTTCCACCCGTTTTGTTTTACGTGCGTTATTTATCAGAAACGTGGAAAAGTTTGGCAGAGGACAAAAAAATAGTGCAGTGCTTGCAAAAGTTGTTCAAATAGTCATCATTCATTTTTTACAATGAAGTTGTATCGTGACACCCAGCAAACAGAGCACAGTAGGTCTGGACTGCACTTTGTTATCGGTCCTCAATTATTCTTTTACAGGAATCCATGTCTCAATGTGTGACTCACTTTAAAGTTTCACTTACTTGCGACTGGACGGGAAGCAGAACGTCCAATTTAATCTCCATGGAAAGCAAAGGCGGCGCCAGCATTTCACAAATGAATGCACTAAGTGAAAAAAAAAAACCTCTCTTGCATCGAAGACCTTGACGAACAAAAAGCCATAGAAAATGGATAGCCAGGCATACTAACCGCAGATTCAATTCAACTCTTTTTCGAAATGGATCGTCATAATGCCACACATGTCACACTGTGCTGTGGTCTGGGGAAATGTGTTTGAAACAAATCCAAATAATCAAAATGCAGGAAAGAGTTGTGTTGCAGCCTCAGCTGCCGTGGGTTTGTGTTTTTGCCTGTCACTCCTCCCCCCTTTGCTGTGCCCTCCTACTCCACCTGCATCCAATCTTCAGAATTAGATGGGACAGGTGGTAAAAGGAGGTCACAGCAGATGTGTGAAGCAGCACTCAGTGCGGATGGAACTGAAGTGTTTCTTGTAGTACCGGATTGTGTGTTGTAGTACCAAACAGCGTGTTTAGTTCCTCACCTGGTTTTTGTATTGCAAGTTTATTGTTGTGTTTGACAACCCGCTGAAATTGTGTGGTGACTTTATGGAAAGCCTTTAAATGTAAAATAATTAAAGAGTGTGAATTTATACAATCGTTACATATAATTCAGAAGCTATTTTGTAGAGGGCATACAAAAGTAAGCCATGGCCTCAGCCTTTTATCAGTCATAGTACAGTAGTATTGTACATTTCGTGTGAGAATTGGATTGTGTGATAATAAATTTAGAGCTTTATTTTTTTCTTTCCTGATAGTTTGATTTTCTCACAAATGTGCATGCTTGCTGTTGTTTGCTTGACAGAAATGTGATCCTATCATCATCATCATAGTTCAACATTTTTTGTTGAACTATGTTGTCAATTGTTCACAAATTGCCAGAACCCCTGTAGTCTGTATGAGTGGGCACATTCCCTTTAATTATCAGTGCCTTGTGTTGTTTTAAGATCCAAGGGGTGAAATTGTGAGAGCTGCTCAGTGAACACAGTGGATGTGAACGGTGCAGGTCACCAGGCTATGAAATAATAACCTCTAATTATGTTGCCAAATAGTTTCTCGAGTGAGCCAGTGGGTGGAGTCACACAGTGACACTTAAGTTGTTGAATCGGATCTTGACAGCCAGTTCAGACAGTTAGTTACGGCTCTGTTGGTGCGAGGGGCAACACTTGACACATGTCAGAGCCCCACAGCGAGCTGCGATGCACTCTGGTGGGGTGAGACAAAGCCAACGGCAACTTTTCCACTGAGAAAAGCCGTCAGCACCACTTTTTGATCTCTTCATGCAGAGATTAAACAGCTGCTGTTGCAACATCCACAGTAATCTTTTAGCACTATTTGAATGCTCCCACTAACTTCTTGTTCCTCTTTGTCTTCTTCGGTGTGGTTTTTTTTATTTTATTTTTATTTTTGTTATTTGCTGCAACACTTCTCTCCTCTTGCTGTTTCTCAGTGTGCACTATTGGTTACCCAGTACCTACACTGGCTAGAAAAGCACCAGATGAGAGCCTTTTATTATGGATAAAGTGTGTTGCTGCATTTTAGACGCTAAATTAGTCCAGCTATACACTGCCCTCATACTTGCATGTTTTGAGATAGATAAACGCTAAAACATCAGTCCAAATAGCCATCCAACCAGTGAAAAAAAGCAAAGATAAATTCAATGAAAAAATTTAAAATAAAAACATTCCTGTCGGAGGGAAAGAATACAGAAAACACAATGAACCAATCCAGACAACCACTGGCTTCTAATCGAATAATGTATTGCTTTCTAAGATTTCTGTCTGTGATTGATGTGTGCTATGAATCATTGTTACTGTTTTATTTTATTATTTGTTTTTTCACCTTCAAGTTGCATTTCGCAACACCACAATGTAAGAAAACCTTTTATATGGCCTTATATATGTGAGGAGAACACGGCCAGTTCACAGAGCAGAGGCAGAGAAAGCAGCAGGGGGAAAGCTGAACCAACGCACTAATGCTTTTCCAATAACTGACATGGTAAGTGAGGGTACTCAGGTTTGAAAAGAAATGCAAAGATTCACGGAACTCAGCCTCAAGGATTCTCAGAATAGAGAAGAATACCAACTAATACGAAATACCAGAGTAGTCAGTAATGGGAAAAGAAGCCTTCAGAAGATGTTTCCAGCAATAGTGAGAAGCCCTTAGAGAGCTGTCCATTCATCAGTGAATAACAAGTAGCACAACTCATCAGCCTTGGAGCATTTGAGGGGGTTGCTTGGACAAACCTTTGCCACTTCAGAGCTGAGCACTTTTGAAGACAACATTGGTGAGCTGTACACCACTGCCTCATGGTTACCAATGCAATTTGGTGCTTTTCTTAAAAATGTTATTCATACCCAATCCAGCAAAGTGGAAAGAGAACTCAAGCTAACTGCTGCAGGGTGCTGGAGCCAATCCCAGCTGTCTGCAGGTGCACTAAATGCTACGACGGTGTGTTGCTTTGTTATTCTTAAAATTTACGTTTTTTTTTTGTTTTGTTTTTTTAACCAGTTTATAACGGTATGAATGTAGCGCTCCATCCCCTATTAACAGCCAGTCATTTTTTGTTTTTTTTGCAACCAACTTTGGCGGTCCCTGCTGGCCAAACAACAGAATGCAATCTTTTTGGCACTACCGCATTGCCCTCTTTTTTGGTATCTTTTCATGCAGCCCATGGTTCTATCTCATCAGCTATCAGCTTAATGAGACGTTCACAGAGAAATGCAGGCGGAATGCTGATCTCGCCTCCGAGTTGAGATCAGCATCAGTTATTGAGATGTGGCTTTGTGGCTTATCAATCGCACCCATGACGCACCACCATCAACACCTGGGAGGTGAAATAAGAAGAGGTATGGGGGGGAGATATGAGCATGCGGGCCGGGACCAGGGGGAGCCGCTGTCACTCACTGATGAGGACTTTATATGTGTCATTCCTAGAGGACCGAGTGATGAAACCAGCCAAGAAGATGAGCAACACCTGCGTTTTCTGCGCCTCACTGGGTAAATGATGTTTTGTCATTATTATTATTATTATCATGAAGTCGTATGTTGTAGCGTTCTGAAACCTCAAACCTCAGGTTATTTCATTCACTATCTGTAGAGCGGTTGTATTTGTTTTTATTAAAAACAAATCTTTTGGATCTGGTCAAGAGTCCAAGGCGAGTCCTTGAAAAATTGGAAGACAATGAAGACAAACAAAACACAAAGAAGTGGAACTTCTGTTGAGACTAAAAAGGCCAAAACCCTTCAGACTGGAGTTTGTTAAGATGGATCTGCGAGAGACTGCATTGACTTCATCCAAATGTAGTTATATCAGTTCATAAGTGATAGATACTTCTGTGTAACACATTTCACCTGGAGGGTCACCCGGTGGTCCACTCGCTGCGGTCACTAGAACAGGTGGTAGATTTTAACCGTGGACGAGGACGCCGGGAGAAAACATGAAAAGAGTTCCTCTCTTGGAGCGGAATCCAATAAATGGGCGTGACCGTGGCAACCAAACGTTTTGTTTGCACAACACATCATTATGTAGTAAATGTAGCCTCCATAATGTAATGATGGTAGAATATGGCACCATCTGGCCCTGGAGCGAATGCCTTGCTTAGACCACGCGTTGTTGTCTCCAAAAAGCGCAAAATGTCTCGGGAAGATGGCTCAACGGCGACGTTTCTGAGGAAAGCAACAACCCGGCCGTCTTTGTGACAGCGACGGCAACTGATTGGAATGCAGTGGGTGTGGACGATGGATCCATGGTTATTCCTGTCAATAACCGCAGACCCTGTTAAGCTTTTCCTCAACCACATCAAAAACGCATTTCCGCGCAATGAAATTCTCACTTTGCTATATCCACAGCGAATGCCAGGTGACAAAATGCAAAAACAGAATGTGTGAAAAATGTGAGAAAATACTATACAATAAAGGCCAAAACAAGTAGAAATATAACAAGGGTCCGAGGGTAGAAGGGTGTTCTATTGAGGCACATTGTATTTGCGAACCTCGACTATAGAAGTACACTTTGATTTTGGTCAACAACAGTGATCAGGGTTGGACCAGCACTTTGGACAGAATACTCGAAGAAGTTGAATGATTTCAAAAAATAATTTTTGACAGGTCAAGTCAGCTCACTTGGTGAGTTTGACCTGAGTGACATGTCCTCACTAAAACACCCCAAACCAATCAAACTCAGCGCCATTTAACTCTCCATAATCACATGAAAAGATGAAAATATAATTGCGTCGTGTCATCGGTAATAAATGGCAGATTCCTCTCACGTACAATTTGCTTAGTTTCTGTTTATTAACTCAATCTCATTTTGAGTCCAGTTTTCCGGCCACCACAATACAAATCAGGGTTAAACTTTATGCATTATTGTGCTAAAGACACTTTACGGAAGTGCTTCTCTGCTTTTTTTTTTATTTTTTTAATTTCCTCGACTAAGTGCTAATTACTGTTTCTTGTCGACCCTGATGTCAAAGCATTCGCTCTCAGCCCGCTCTGCAAAAGACTCGTCTCCTCGGCCTCATCAGCAGGCGGACCAAAACCCTGTTGACTTTCTGGGACTGGACAAATGTCACTCTCGGATTAGATCAAACCAGCTGGTTCTGATCTAAAGCAGCTGGGAAATCGACACTTATTTACATTTAGACATGTGGTTCCAAATCACAATGGGCCAGGCAAGGCAGCGGGGGAAGGGAATAGAAAATCCCCCACAGAGGGAAAATCCGCCTCCGTCTCCATCACGGCACAGACGGCCTCGCATTTATGGCTGTTTGCTTTGCTTTTAAGACGGCAGGTTTCGGGAGGGAACAACCGCATCAGCGCCGCTGTACTTGAGCTTGTCTGACATTTATGGCCCCTTCCATCCCTTTTATCCATCCCCTTCTCTGTTCTGCACTTGATGGTGAATTATTTACATGGAATAAGAACAATGCGAAATGTATCTTTTGATTTTGTTGAAGTTGCAACTGATTTTGAGGTTCCAGTGGTATACATTTTTTTTCTCACATTTTTAGAATGTTTTAGCAACTTTTTTTTTTGTGTAATTTCCACTTTTACACCTTTATTTCCACAGAAATGTGATAAAAACAAAACAAAACAGGAAGGACAGGCCATGCATTTCAGCTGTGAGCTAAAAACAGATATTTTTCAGATGGCTGTCAACAGAGGGCTGAATATGGTAGTGTGGCAACAGTGGAGTCCAATGTGGGAAAACAAAATGCTAAATCCATTTGCATGTATTCTATTTTTTGGCACAAAAATACACTACGCTGCATCCCTTTCTTCCTGCATTTTGAGATCGCAAACTGACGAGTGGCGCTTCCTGTTCTCACCGGTAATGACGCCCCTTTGTCTATGTGAATCAACGACGGGGGGGGATGACAAAAAATAAAGAGCTTCCTCCTCATATGCAAGACATTTGCTTTAAGATGCATCAACCCGAGCGGGAAGATAGGATGAGGCCTAATGGTGCTGGTTCGCTTCTCGTGACACAAAGCCCATTAAGTGGCTGTTGCTTCCTAGCGGGAGCCTTATAGTGTCATACACGCTATAGCTCTGATGTGTAAAACCAGAGATGCAACAGAAGGCGCTAATAGCTTCATCTGGAAATATGATTTAGCCAAGAACGTCGGTTCTGAAATTGGATGCACGCGATTCTCTTTGGGAGCTCCCGCCTCGAAGAAAGACAAGAAAAACACCAAACGCAGTCGCATTACTTAGAAGAATCATATTTTTTTTTTTAATGAATCCTTCCTTCTTATTGTCTTTTTTTTTTTTTTTTTTAAAGTCCAGTAGGAAACAAGACTGTACAAACACAAAACAAGTCTTTTGTTTGAGTGAAACGCAGGTTAAAAATGTCCACCGAAGAAAAAAAAAAGAGAATGTGCTGAGCGTCTGCTAGGATGACGCTGATGCGTTTGACGGCTGGAGCAGTGAGGGCGAATCATCGACTGGGCAGTAATTCGGACAACCGCAATTAAACTTCGACACTTGCTTCACTCTGCACTTTTCAGACCTCTTGAGCGAGACGTGAGCAGACTCGGGATATGAATAAGACAGACGGTTAAAATTAACTCGCTGAATCTGAATATTAAGTCACTGAATCTACTATACTGCCTGCCTTCACGCTGAAACATTTCCAAACATCAAGTAATGATGTATTATTCATTATTATTATTATTATTTTTTTTTTTTAGATCACAAATACTTAAAGTGGCTGTATGCAAAACCACTTTACCAGCTGTAAACCAGTTTGTAGAAAGCAATGATGTAATCAGATTTGAACTGACCATGGTTTCATGATGCCATGTGACATATTAGTATAGTAAATACTAGGGATGCACCAATACCACTTTTTTACGAGTACAACATGTTTTTCTAGAACAAAAGTTTCAATGCAGTTCAAACACAAATTTAACAAAATTGTCATAATACATGAATATGAATCAGTGTCTTGGTACCGGCACGTTTTACGAGTACGAGTAGAGTCCTCAACTCCGGTGTTGGTGCATTCCTCGTAAATACATCATGTTGCCAGCGAGAATTCCTTTCTTCCATATCGTTTACCTGTCAATTAATAATTGAGGCTATTTATTTTTATTTATAGAGCAATGCTGTTTGTTCTGTCCTGACAGCATTGGGAGGAAGAGGAAATTGCTCCTAAGGTAACTGACTAACTGTGCATTAAAATAATCAGTAAGACCAAGTTTTTCCTTTAATCTAATAATGATTCTAAGGTGGTATTGTACTATTTTCAAATAGGCCGAAGTTCTATGCTGTGTGATGTTTGAGATCATGCGAACCAGGATGGGTGAAACATCCAAAAACACGATAAATTCTGAATGTCAACAGTATCACATGTTAGGCCTCAACAGTTGGGCCGTGTAAGATCTTTGTACAAGACTAATACAACTGAAGTGAATGTATTGTTTTAAGAATTACCAACTATTTCCTTGTTATGATGGACAATCTCCATTTGCAACTACTTTCTATTTTAATTTTCATGTTTTAGCTACACAAGCTGTTCATTTTTGAAAAGGAAACGTTTGGTAACCGACAGAGTGGCTCGACATGCTGGATAGAATGCTTCACATATTCTCAAGATACATTTCCCACATCCATCTGGGGAACATCCAACCGACACTTGGGAGATGACAGTTCTGCCAATACTAATCTTCTATGGCAACGGTGCAACACTTTGTCTCGCCAACGTGTCCCCCAGAAGTAAACAGCCACAGCGAGACCGTCGACTGGAATTTTCTGGATTGGAGCTTTCAAAGATGGAACATGGATCTGCCAGATATGCTATAAATCCAGCTGCCGCTACGAGATTAGATGAGCACAAGTTATGTCACAAAGATAAATCCAGTAGCAATCGCTGGAAATGTGAGCACCTGTATTAGATAGATAGAACAAACATCATGTCACCAGTCCAGAGTTTCCCAACACTTGCATGGACTCATCAACTCTTCGGCCAGTCAATAATCACAAGTTATAATTTGGCATGAAACAGCAACACGCATTGAGACGCACATAAAGATGAGGACTGATTCGATTTAGTTACTACTTAACTCAAAGTCAGGAAATGCAGAGAACTTTTTAGTTCCATCAGTTGCACAAATTCTAAATGCTGCCCGTGTAATCTCGGTCACCAGCGGCAGGAAGCGAGTCTGTGAGGTCAAGGTTGGAAAACTTTAGCTGCCCATGCTGCAAAAGTACAAAATTAAAAAAAATAAAAATAAAATAAAAATCTACAACTTAGCATATGTGCAAAGGGAAGGATGTCCTGTATACCACACAACTAGGAGAGGAAGTATAGAAACAAACTGCAGGGACTGATTCAAATTAAGAGTTGACACATTGATGATTTTTTTTTTTTTCATGTCTACATTATGAGGGACAGGTTTCTCAACGTTGACGCTCCAGTGTACAGCTTAAAAGGAAAAAAACAAACAACACCTTCTGAAATGTAAGAACAGGGAACGCCGAAGAAAAATATGAGGACACTTGTATGAAAACACAGGGAAATAACCAGCTCACAGTGCACAACAGAGGCTGCGGGGTTGTCACAAAGACCTAAAGAGCCGGCTTTCCACATTGTTATTATTATTATTGTTATTATTTTTATCAAAAGTACAAACACCACGAGGAGAAATGACTGGAAACACATTCAAACGTCGCTGGTTGCAGTTGTGGTGCTGTGGTTCAGGGGTTTGTGTGTGCACCTGGTAGGGGTTGTGGGGGGTTGGGCCCCAACAGAAAAGTCAAACTGGAAGTCCAGGATAAAATATTTAGCTGCTCACCTCTGAAAAAACAAACAAACAAAAAAAACAAACAAAACAAACAAAAAAAAATTATAGTCCCAAACTCTTTGGCTTTGAACGACCAGCAAAATGTTACAGTTGACAACTTTATTGATCTTTCTTCCTCATGAATATAAAAAATCGCAATTGAAAAAACAAGCAAGCCAAAAAAAAAAAGAAAAAGAAAAGAGAATCGTATCAAATCTCTTGTGTCATATGGTTTGTTATCTTACAATAAAATGTTAACATCAAAGTTTTTTTCTTAAAGCCAAAAAAGGCTGTATATCAACGCTAGGGGAAAAATCTAAGCCTTTATGTACACAGCAACAATTATTTTATGTACAAGACATTCATTCTACTCTTACAGCACACACACACACACACGCGCGCGCACACACTCGTCTCATACACCATCTCAAGTACACACTGATTCTCAAAGCAGAAAAATAGATTTTTGTTGTTTGTCTTCACTACTTGCTGGAGGACTGGTATTTTACTAACAGTTCTTTTTTTCATCATCGTCTCTTGTTTCCTGTCCTTTCATTTTGCACGTCAAATAAAGTCATTGAGCTCCGCCTCCAAGGCGGCAGCCATCTCGTCCGCTTCCGAGCTGCTGCCGCCTTCCTCCTCGTTGGAGTCTTTCGAAGACTCGTCGGCAGATTCGTCGCTCTCCTCCTTCTTCCCCTTGCTGTCACCCTCCTCCTCCTCCTCGGCGTCGTCCTCCCCCTCCTTGGCTTCATCGTGTTTGCGTTTATGACCCCTGCGAAGACAGCAAAAGAAGACTGAGTTGTGAAAGGAACGCAGTTATCTTTGCGATAGCCGCCCAAGCTTTTTAATGGGAGGAACGGTTAGCCGAAGCTAGGCTAACCGTCCACTTTGTGTGGTGCCATTAAAGCTCACAGGCATTATTACACACAATTTGCACCAAAAGTGTCTGTGGCGGCCATTAAAGTCAGTGTGCAAGTTCGTGCCCGATTTCTCCCAGTGGCCACTCAAGGTACTGCAACAAAAGAATTCCATGGCATCGCATTTTCCCCATTGACCGCAATACAAAAATAAACGTTTGTAAAATGGCTGGCTGGACACCTCCTACCAAACTCATGCTTTATAATATAACCTTTTTTATTGTATATTTCTATTCATAGACTTTTTGTCTCTCTTTCTGAGAATGACGTCACGGCTTTGTACGCGCACGTTCAAAGCGTGTGCGAAAATTTCGAAACAACATCGTCAGATGTTCCGTAAAAAATACATTCATTTCCACGTTTGTACGGTTCGTGAGCGAGACGTAAAAAACTTTTTTGGAGCCATGCGCTGGGTGAGCAACTTCATTGAAATGAATGGGACGCCATCTTGGACTCTGGGGGCTTGGGGAAAAATAGTCAGCCGCAGGCTTCACACGTAGCGCCTGCGTCAACTGCAGCAGGTAGAATTGTTCAGCCAGGAAGTTAATGATTGGAAAACACGGTGGATCCGGTTGATTTTCATTATAATATACACTGTGCTGGATTTTGTTTTTATGTGTGGTATTTCACTGTGAAACGTCAACGTGACGCATCAGCTCCAACAACTTGAGCTGTTCAGTTCGGCTGTCAAATAATAAAGCAGATTTCACATAAAATGTGAAACTATGATGAACAAACTGCAGGTTATACTTTAAATACCTGCATTTTGTATGATACCAGCAGTTCACTTTAGTATTATTATTTTTCCTTTTTACACATACTTAAGACACAGTTGGGAGAAACTACCTGGATTGTCGCTCGATCTTGCGATCCTCGCGTGAACCGTTCGAGCCGTGGCACGACGCCGCCGCTCGGACCCTCTGGGCGAGAAGGTACGGAACGGTTTCCACGCGGTTCCGTGCAGGCACCGCGGACGTGTTTTCTAATTTTCTTAACATTTAAGTGGCTGGCAAACTAAATAGCCCGGTTTATGTTTACAGCATCTGGTTCAGTTTAAAATAAGAGGATAAAATGGTTTTTTTTGTCCCCGAGAAACAGATAGGTTGTATAAAAAACGTTGCCATGACAAATATAACACCCATAATGCTATTTTGCAAGCCACTGTTTTTTTTTTTTAACCATGTCCCATCCGAGGGGAATCAAAGGCGTTTCAGAATGCTGCAAAGACTGGGCCGATTCGTTAGGCTGCGTAGATAGCTAATTAAATCTTCAGTGGGTGTTTTCTTGCTACTAGGGAAGGAAAACAAAGGGAGAGGAAGATTACCCAGTAAGCAAAAATAAATATATATCTCCTATAAAAAAAGAATAGGAAAAAAGAATAGAGCCCATTCCTTCTTCTGTGACATGAAAGGCATTGCGCCACCATACTGTCCAGAGGTGCAATTCAAAACAGAAAGCCGTAAAATTAGAAAATAATGACGAATTATATAGCAATAATTAGCATTAGTCAGACCAGCATATTTGGATGAATTTCATAGTGATTGAACAATAGTTGTGCTTCAGTTACGTGGTGATGATGACGTGCAAAGTTGGCAAGAATGCAGATGGAGGAAGGAAGTGGGAATGGACTTGGATCAGTTAGAGCGATTGGAGCGACCTGTGCAAAACATAGGCATTTTTCGAGAGAGCAACGAACCTACTTTTCACTTCCTTCCCTCCATCTACGGCCATGTGACGTCACGTGAAAACCACCTACTGAATTTTACTTGAATGTTTTGAATGAAACAGTGTTAAGAATACACAACTGCAGCCGACAGGATTTACTTTAGCTGCGGTGTACAGTTTTGCCAAGAATGCAGCACCTAGGTGCATTAAGAAACACCTTTTATTCAATTGCACGGAGACAGTCCGATAAACTTTGCAGCAAACAACACTGACAACTGGACATAGGATGAAGCCAAAAAGAACTGCAAACAAGAGCAACGGTGATGGCAGCTCGCAGGGACGTAGAACCACTCTGCTAGGTGCGCTCGCCATGCCTCCGTCCCCTCCCACTGTGTCTTTTGGGTGACACCGGTTACAGAGTGGCTTATTAGGCAGGATGCTAATGAGCTGTTCAGAGTTTTTTTTTTTATTTTTTATTTTTTGCACAGCTATCGTAGACGAGTGACAGGAGAGACCCCTCTCATTAGAGCCACGCTGCTGTCAAGACAGCGCCGGCCCGACCTCCCATAACAGCGCGGCCCCCGTTGCGCATTCATTAAAGGTCAGATGTCGGCTAATATCAGCGGAGGGGCCCCGGTAACATTGGCGGGTTACATCGAACGCCGGCCGACTGGTGGCACGTGTTGCAGCAGCACGGCTCCGATCATCCAAATTGACAAGCTTAATGTTTTCCCGGGGGGGGGGGGGGATCAGAGGATAATGTGCGGCTGAGTCGTAGAGGCTAGACGAGGGCGGCAAACGATTATTTATTTGGCAAAGATGCAAGAAAATGAGTCAGTATAGCACCATTAGTGATAACAATCCCAGCTACCTGGGCCACGTGATGAGTCACCACAGCCCAGTCGAGGGAGGATGAGTTCGAACTTGGTCGAGTGCGACGAGACACTGGGGCAACTCCTCTCCACCATCTACGGATATTAACGGTTGAGACAGCGGGTGGTGGTGGTGGTGATAGGGAGGCTTCCAGTCGGCCGTTAATCCGAGCGCCGGCACTGCAAACACCCCACGTCACATTTATCAGTGTCTGCTCCAAATCAGGCTCAAGTCTTAATCCACGTTTATTGAATTCCTACGAGTCTTATTCGATGCACACTTCTGCTCGAGGGATTTCTTCACCTTTGCTTCAACCGAAGAGGTCAATCAATCAACAAAAGGCATATGAAGTCATATGAAGTTTACACAGTTTTGTGTGCACACAGGCGGCATTTCTGCTGCTGAAACCCAACCTTCCATCCTCCACCGTAATTAAAATCAATAGTTACTTGGAAAGACACAAGGGACCTGTGCCTATTGGCTGTGCATGTTACAGGGTATGGCTGGAGGTTGGAGCCGAAGCAAATAGAGGAACGCAAAAGGGACCAAGACCAAAGACCATGGAAGCTTTATTTTAGATAAGCCGGTTCCAACTGGGATATCTTTGGGTAGTGTCAGCAACGTTGGGCCATTCCAAGGAATTGGGGTTGGTGGTGTTCATGTTCCAGGCACAGGGGCTGCCTGCCTCGACAATCATAAATATTCTGCTGAAATAGTGTCCATACACGGCAGCACAGTGCACTTTCTTTTGACTTGTCCCTTGAAGAAAAGGTTAGGAAAGTGATTGGGTCACTTAATGGAAATACAAAGTAGCACACTGAGGAGCTAAAAAAAAACCAAAACAAAAAAAACGTCACCGTACTTGGAGGCACACTGCTGAAACAACTTACACGTTAGATTAATATCTGAATAAATGCTGAGTCCTGTCAGCACGACTCACATATTACTTCCCAACACTGTCATAGCTAGGTCACCTTATCAAAGGGCGGCGAGATTTGTGGGACTGAAGTTCTGAGTGCAGAATAAATAAACAGCAGGTTTTCAAGGTGACAGATAAATGTGTTTGTTTTTATGTCTGAGTGTTGATTTATTTGATAGATTTAACATAGTACGAGTTCCATATTAAACAGGACAAAGCAGTCCCTTTGTTTGAGTGCACTTGTATATGTAGTATAATATTACAGCGTCAGGATGTCAAGGACACACCAAAACCTTCCCAACAGAGCAGAAGCTCATTTAATACATTCCACTGTTTAACAGCACTCACGATTTTTTAAACAAACTGGAACATAACAAATTGAAAAGTTTTAGGTATAAACGACCAGTTGACTTTCAAAGTCCCGTCTCCAGCACCTGACCGTCCACATGGCGACCAAAGCTTGGATGTTATGCAACACATATTGCCCCCTTTCCTCAACACATTCAGCCATGTCTTTCCAAAGAATGTGGCAATGTTGAAATTCAGCAGAGAGACTCAATTTCAGTTTTGTAAAGTCAAAGAATTCAAGCAATTCACACGAGCAGCCCATTTCTGCTCTCTCCGCTGCCTCTTCCTCCTCAGGTCCTCCCCACTGTGCTCCGACCCTCATGGGAAGCTTTCTGTTGTCCACCACTTCATGTCTCCTAAAAATCCACCACTGCTGTCGAGACATGAAGCCCCACCCTCTCCGCCCCTTATTGGTGGGCATGAGGAAACATGGTAAGTTCACACTTTTCAATCATTCTTACCTGCAGGTCATTTCCTCCAATGGGGTTAAAATGGTAATTTTGGTGCCATTTCATGTATTTATTCCATGTTTTGCTCCCTGCAAACAAGACACAGAGTGGCTGCCCCGAAATTGAAGTTACTTATTAAAAGCAGGTAGATAGCCTGCGGCTACTCTCGCTTTGACAAACACATCCCAATCACTGGCTAAACAAAACTGCTTCAACAACAGCATTAAACGGCCAATAGCGCAGATACAGCACAATGAAATGGTGCGTTTAAGAAGAAGAAGAAGAAGAAGAAACCTTCATTAGTCCCGCATGCAGAAAAAATGCAGCCAGGACAGAAAGGTTAGGTCAGAATACATGAAAATAAAAACAGGTTGTATATTCCACAACTTATAGAGAATAAACCTCTACAAAAAGGCAAAGACCGACAACTCAAGCTAACACAGCGGTAAGTAGGACTGTCAAGAGGGAAGGCAGGGTAAAATGGAGAAGGACAGCGTTTGAGTGCCTCTGACAAGTTGACTTCAGCAAAAAAGGGAAGGAAGGGTTGAGGGGCAGAGAGTGAAAAGAGAACAAAAAATGGGGGCAATTGAGTGTGAAAGGGAGGAGAGGGAGGTAATGAGCTGAATAATGAACAAAACTTTTGAGTTTCCAGACTTGGTTCGAGAGGGTCAACGTTAACAGGTCTCACGCCAGGACCGACTGACCGTGACTAAGTTGAATCTATCCTCCCGCTGCTCTCAGCCCTCGACTCACAGCTACAGCTACTGCCTCGGCTGCCTCAGCATCATTACAATGAAAAAGCAAACTAGCAAGCGCTGGAAGGACACAGCTTTGGTCACCCCAGCTGAATGAATGGATGATATCACTTGTTATTTTTTAGTCAGCATCATCAATTCACCTTTTATCACTGGTGCATTCTGCTGCTCAATATGAAGGGAGGTGATAAGCAGCGCATTCACTTAGTTTGCATTTTTTTTCTTTTTTAAAGCAGGCGTTATCTCTGCCCGCTTCTCATTTCATTATCTTACCACGAAAACATGACGATTAGAAACAAATGTGTTATTGAAGCAGGTCTTAATGAGAAAATATGCCGTGACGAACCGTGACGATAGCGATTTTAGCACTAACGCCTCTGTAGATATTAGTAGATCGGGCGTAAAGAAAAAACAGTACTTGGAAAAAACCCAGAAGAGACGTGTAGTTCAGTTTTGTCTGGGTTAATTTGCGGAATATCTTAATCAACACAGAGATGCCAGATGGTGACAAAGCCAAAGTTAACACCTTAGTTTAAAGTTAAGCTGTCCATGACATCATTTTAATAGACTACTCTAAGTTAGAGATTTTGGACTTTTATTTGAAATGTATTTAAAGTGTAAAAAGTCAATAAAAAGTACTACAGGCTCAACAACTAGACATGTGCATTCAAATGCTACCGTTATTTTAGAGCATTCTGAAATTTCATCCAAAAGTGTAATATTCTTAACTTTATGTGAGCGGTGTATTAGGCGAGACTATCCGAGGCAACCTTGGATGATTTTTCTGGGGAGGGGTTTGACAAATGTGTTTGAAATTTAAAAAAGAAAAAACAAAAATCTATGACTGTCATACAACTGTACAGTGTGATTCACTGTCAGCTTCCAACCCCATCTCTGACTCAGCCACAGGCGGCAGAATCAGATAACCCCCCCAGGCATCCCGTCTTTTTTCCCCTCTCCTGTCTGCTCACTGGCTGCGCCACTTTTGACAAGACAGATCTGTTCTGAGGCACTTGAGACAGATTTGGACTCGTAGCTCTGGACTCTGGTTCAAAGACCACGGAGGGGGGCAAAAAAAGAAGGATATGCCTTCGTTCTTTTTAAAGGTTAGCAGCCTGCAAAATACTCCATCCCGAAAGAGAGCCTCCATAAACTGTGTGCCTGCAAAAAGACAGAGGCGAGTGTTTTGTTGACAGTAGATATAAATGAGTAAACTGGCTGGACCTTAAGTATACGTTGTTTTTGAAGCTATCTTTTTGGATCCCTTCCAAAGACGCTTAATTCATTCATAAGCTCGGAGTGTCCCAGCTCATGAAATATTTGTGACAGATTTTTTTTCTTTTTTTTGCCTTGGGCTTTTCTGCCTCCGCGCTCCAGCACTGCTACGGATACAACCCAGTGGCCGCCTACTCCCCGACTTTTCCCCTTTTATCTACCGTCTGCTGAAGCCCAATCAGGGAAGTTAACATTGACAGGTCATAGCTGCAGTTAGGTAGAGGAGTAAAATTCAAATTAGATGTGACACACTCCAAAGTTGAGACGGCTGTGATATTTTTTATTTATTTAATTTCTTTTTGCATGTGCGCTCTTGATGGCTTAAAAAATAGGAAGAAAGAAAAAAAAAGAAAGCCTCCACTCTGCTGATGAAATCATGTCTCAAAACAGTCAGCAGTAGGAGCATGGCAAGCTAGAATTCTTGGTTGGTACTTTCACAGGACAGTGGAGAGTTCCCACCTCCATCTCTGCTGTGCTGTAAAAGAAAGAACCACCAAAACTCGACTCATACTTGAAAAACTTAAGTCTAGCAAAGAGAGAGCTTCATACATCTCCAGTTGTCCCTAGTTACAGATAATCTTTTTTAAGTTCATTAAATTTTAATCAAACTTCAACAAGTCATGGTCTAATTATGTTTTCATTCCATTGAATTCTTCTGGAGCTACTGCAATAACAGTTTTGGCCAGTTACGGCGATGGTTAAAGCTTTCATCCTACGAATTATTCAACCACGTCCGAGGCCGGACACCTTCAGATAAACATTTCAGATGAATGAATATGAAACAGAATTAACAATTTTAAATTATTATTTCAGAGGTAAATGCAAGAGACACTTGGCATGAAGAAGTCAAAAGTCATTTAATTTAATTTTTGGCTTTAAAATAGCTGAAAAACGTCAACTCATGTCCTCATCAGGTCATCCAATGGGCAGAGAATTGACCAATCACAGCTCAAAGCATTTCCTTCCAAGCCTGCTAATTGCCCCGAGACGGTGAGATGGCTCCTAATGAGGTCCGCTTTCCCTTCACACCTTCGTTGTTGCCAAGCTTCAACTAATTTGAATTCTTCATGTTCAGAATGTGGCATTTTTTGTAGGCTAAATTGGCTTGCACTGGCTGCGCCTCCCCAAAGAGGCACGCTTAAGGTTAGAGGAGAGTGTAATTAGTAGGAACGGCTTTTGAAAAAATGTCATTACGAGAGATTGCCATGCGAGCATCATCATTCAACGCACGCAAAGCGTTTGCCTGCGTGCGTTTAAGATCAAAAGCAATTATACTTAATGTACTTACAACTATGAATAGTGTTGACTTAGAGGCTTAGCTACGCTTAAATGTACTTGTAAAGTACTGTATAAAATTGTGCGTAATATTTGGACATTTTTAAGAAGAAACGGCATCATCGAGTGGTTCCATTTTAGATCGCAGTCCTCTAAGTGACTCGGTACCTTCCCTCTGTCGAGCTTGCCAGTGAACTACAGTGGCCTGTGAGCAGAAACCTGAATACCTCGTCCACCTTGCTCTTCACCGTTCACAAGAGAACCTGCACTGTACGCTCACTGTGGCTGACAACATACAAAACAAGCTCCCATATGCACAGTTTGTTACTATCAGGGAGAACAGGAAAAAAAAACATTGCGATCAAAAGCCTATTTTAGGGAAACACTACCAAAAGCACCGCAATCATTAATTTCTGCCTTGAAAATATGCTGCGCACGCTCATCTAATTCATGAGCGGGATAAACAATGGGTCTCCCCCGAGAAGCTTCGCTTTGCGTCATCGCAAGATCAATCTGAAAACCACCGAGCATAAACAGAAGAAGCGCTTGAATCGTGAGCTGGGAGCCGCGAGGCAAGGGGGGGGGTTGGTGGGGTGGGGGAAACTGGGTCAGATTACTTGCAGTTTTAGTTTACCGAATTATGCATTCCTCCGCCTTCCTCCTTGCATATATGAAAAGCCTGAGTAAGCACTAGCATTCCTCATTCTGTGGCCTCTCCGTCGCTATGCAGGCTTTGTTTATGGGGAACAGGATGGATTTTGCAGTTAGTCCGCTCTGCTTCGCCGGATAAGATGCATTGCTGGATTGGGCATGTTCACCGGGGGGGTGACGACTCTTGTCAGGGTCCTAAAACTGTTAGATTTATAATCCTTCTTCAGATGACAGGCAAATTCAGAAGTCATGCATCAGGTCTTACCGGCAGACTAACAAAGAAAAGACGCTGGCTGCCACCAGAACAGGGATGACCCCTGAGCCAACTTCACAATGCAAAAGAGTACTTTTCATCTGTCCCAATGTGTTGGCTATAGAGTTGGCTGCTTGTAGCGTAATCGTGTCACTGAGACGTCATTGTCTCAAATGTACTAAGCCTTCCAAATGTCTTTACCCCCTTCTGAAGTGTTTCCAGATCACATGATCTGAATGTGAGACTGGTCTATGGGTTTTTAAGCTTGTCCATTAGGTAGTAGTACCTGGTACTATGATAGTACCTGTTATAGTACCTAGTGCCTGGGTTTCAAGTAAGCCAAAAATGTTCAGGCCGGCAGAAGTTTGCCAACTCAATTGTAATGGAAACTGACCCAAGCTGAAGTGAGTCGAGTCGGGTAGTGCTAAAACTGGGTGACGGAAAAGTACAAGCCTGTGGTACTTAAGGTCAAACTATGGCTGTTAAGATGCTACGTTTTAATTGCATATATTAAAACTAACAGAATAACTGTCTCCTTCAGAGATTGCTGGTCGACAGTCTCTTAAAGTAAAATGTATGCAAATGACAGTGTTATGCTGTAATTTGAACAGCTTGGGTTAAATAATGAAGTTACAACCAAAGAGTTCTGTTTCCTAATGGAAAAGTCCTATTGTTGGACCCTAGCAGCCTTTCATTATTTTCATAATCTGTACTTTTCAACTCAAATGGGCTCAATGGCTCTAGAGTGGTTGGGCTAAAATACGCTGCCGATCACACATGAATGAAGATGCAGGCCAGATGCTGCTATTAGGGAAGTCCACCCAGATAACTTTGTATATGGTATTTATGTTTCTGTTTTTGTACAATTGATGCAATGCATAAGGCAGTCCAAAAACTGGAAATGCCAGCGAATGCCCAGCTGCCATCTGTTATGCAATGTGTCCGCTTGCTGTTTAGAAAAAAAAAAATGCTGCCAAGAATGGTTTTGTACTGTTGATGATAATGCTACAATAATTATCATTTCATCAAAGCCAAAATCATTACATGGTTATGCCATTTATTTTGTGGACCGGTCTAAAGGACAGAGACAGAAAAAAATCCATATAATGTCAGATTACTATCCACCTTTGTTATTTCAAACATTTAATACTCATCAAAATGTATTTCTTCATGAAGGCTTCACCAAAAAGCAGGTAGAGAATAGGTCAGCCTATGGTCCGAAACTGTCCAAACTTAACAGGAACCCAAATTTGATTTCAAAATATGACTTCCAACCCAATTCTAGCCGTTTTCTGGTGTGGGTTACGCATTCAAACTCGAGAGAGTTGAAACACCTGACAATGACGCAGTGTGCAGGCGATTCAGACAATTCAGCACTTCCTACTGCAGCGGGAATTGAAAAATACGGCTGTATGAATATAAAGAAAGAAAAGGCTGCGTCAGAATGACAGCCTTTAAAATAAAAAGTCTTACATTTCTAAAAATCCCACCCTTAACAGAAAGTTAAGTAAATACGGTTCATGGGTTGGATTGTACACGTACATGGTGTTTTTAAAGTATATTAAAGACGATCCGTGTGTTGGATTGGCCGATACTTTGGACTGTGCCGTTAGAATTTAGTTCCTGATGTATTTAGAAATGCAAATGTGACAAGTTATAAGGCTGGATGAGCTTATGTGGGCAGCGCCCGGTTCAGCTGAGATTTACATTTTTAGCAACAAAAAAAAAAAAATGCATGCAAACGTAGCTGCAGCGCTCAGATAAAGGCAATAACCATTTAATGATATTATTCAGTGAACGTTTAGTGACAAATCTGTGCGGGACAACCGTGGAACATGCGAGTGCACGCATGTGTGCGCGCAACCATACACGGCAAGAGTCAGCTCAACTAAATCTGACAGCTGACCTTACGGCGACTCCAGCAAACTCCGACTCACCTTTCAAACGGCGGTTTGCCAGGAACAGAAAGTGAGGACAACAGGCGCAGGGAAACAGAGGCTCTGCTCAGTGAAAGAACCGCGCGGGCTTGCAGCTGCCAGACCGGTGATAGGAACAGAACAAACACACGCGAGTGCAAAGGGAAGCTGCGCCGGCTGGAAAAGCACAAAAGGGAAGCATATGGGGGGGGGGGGGGGGGGTAATTTTTTTTCGCAGCTGCCTTTAGATGTTATTAGGTACTGAGGGGAGGAAAAACTGGTCCAGGTGATGACCTAAATTTAATTAGGCTGGTAGCTTCACGTGTCAAAGCGTCAGACGCGTGCATAAATTCAAAGCGTGAGATTGAATTAATGTGTCGGCGAACGCCGAGCTGCCCAGAGCAGCGGAGGGAGGCAGATATGAAAGAATGGATGCGGCTTCCTCTGAGACCCAAAGCAGCTCCGCGAACAACAAACACGCGGATGCTTGTCGAACAGTTGAAACACCCATTTCCATTAATGTAAATGGAGTGATGCAGCGACGGCCCCACTTTGCCGTCGCTGCAGACTCAGGAGTTGTTCCTTGGAAAACATTACCAACGAAACATGGACAATGTGAACTCTGCTGTTGCTGTATTACAATATACAAGTGGAGCATATTTTAGAGGGAGATTATTTTTGAGTAACTCAGCTTTGGGGTCACTTTGGCCACTTCAGTCCAGATTATTCCACTACAACTTTTTTTCATTTTTGCTAAATTATCAATTAATGTATTGTTTCATTAGTGGCAAAAAAAAATATTTTTACTTTTTATTTGAGTACATTTCAGAACCTGTACTTTCTGCCCTTTACTTGATTAAAGGAGTAAAGGAGTTGAATCAATACTTTTACCAGAGTGTTTTTTACACACATATCTGCATAGAGTCAACTACTTTTTCCATCTCTGCTTGTTCTTCAGAAGGTGAAGGGAGAGTATTTCTAAAGCTAACTGGTAAAAGCCAACTATAGTGTGACTCAATGCACTTGCAGTACTACAGACACACACAAGAAGCATATCGGAAGCACGTTTCCTCTTATCTGAGGAAATAAGAGGAAATAAAGGATGGATGAATGCATGTAAGAAATAAATTAATGAAGGCCCTTCATCAGCATTGTGTTGAACAAATGATTCAAGATGTGTTTACTGAAACAGCAGGAAGTGAAATGGTCGAAAGTGACAACGCAATGAAGTAGCAGCCAGCTAGCAGACGGTGTGGTGTTATTTTTTTCTCAATTGCTAGCTGGGCAAGTTCAAGGCTGAAACGGCGGCGGCAGAAAAAAGCGAAACCGTCGGCGCAAACACAAAAAGTACTTGGGGGAAAATGAAGGCAAGACAGGAAGAAAGCCAGCCGGCCCAGTCCTAGATGGGCTACACTTTCATTTCCCCCTTTCATCTCAGTCAAAGACGGCGAACAAAAAGCAGCAGTTGCCGATGGGAGATTCGACTGTGATGGTTCCCCCCCCCCCCGCCCTTTTCCTTTCTAAAGGAAGGATGTTTTCGACGCACAGGTTCTGACTGGATCTGCGGTTTTTCTTTTCTTTTAAGTATTCTCGCATGAGAGGGCTATCAATCAGACTTTGATTTTTTTTTTTTTATTCTGTTAAGTATGTCATGAAAGCAGCGCTCAGTGTGCATTACCATCTGTGTGTCAAATTGTTACGCAAAACTTGAAGAAACTCTACAAGTAAGTAATGAAATAGCTGTATTTTATAATTTGTTTCAGTGTTTTATGAGTCATTTCAATAAAGAGCTATGAGTCATTTCAATAAAGAGCTAAATACAATGGGTCTACAAAGACAAATATTTTTGTTCTCTGTTTGTTTTGTGTAACGCTTTTGTTCATTTTCAATTGAAATTAAAGCACATGTTTTCTATTCATCCCATGATATATTTTTTCCTTCATTGAGGTGGGTCACCAAAACACTCCATCCATCTGCTCCTGGTCCAGCCCCTCTGTCAACTTTTAGAACCCATTGTGGCAAAAGTCAAAAAAGGGCGTCTAAAGCAGTGGCCAAAAGGAGGTGTCTGAAAACTATTTCTGTACAGAGCTGCTTTAAGACAAGATTTGGTTAAGATCTACTGACAATAATTGTCTATATTGGAACGCTGTAATTCATTTGAAATCCTGCACAATCACCCACGTACGCACTGAATAATGATACCTAGAGGGAAACAAAAAGTGTCCCCAAAAAACAGCAGACGAGAACTCTGTCCAACGAGACTCTCAGATCGTGTTCCTGCCTCCCCCTCAGGTTCCTCTTTGCATGAAGCATCAAAGTCTGGCTGGCTGGCAACTACACACACGCATGCATGCAGTAATCGGCTTACTGACGTCACATTAGTTAAAAGTGTTTGGTTTTTGGACGAGTACTTTTAGTTCCGCTTCAAGTTACTGTTTAAAACTCTCTGCAAACTATTTTTTTTTTTGGGGGGGGGGGGGGGGGGGGGGGGGGAGTTCTGTACTAAAGCATAAAACATTGTGAAATGAGCGCAGCTGTCTGAGGAAAATACACTAATATTACACTGGCAGGTGGCTGGGGAGGAAATGACTTTAATTGTGCCGATTTGGAGAGAATGAGTCGACTCTGTCTTTGAGTCTTGGAGCAGAGCCCCTGACATCAGGTGTTCGTCCCTCCTGGGAGGACTACAAAATTGAACAGATTCCTTCCATCCAATGGCACGTTCTTCTCTCTCGGCGTCCGCAAAACGGAGAGGAAGTACGATTTCTGCAGTTATTGGCCTTCGTCATCGCCGCGCCACGAACCGCCGAGCGCAACAAGATAATTTGCTCTAATGACTCGCGCACGCCAATTTGTAGTAGCGAGCGCCCGGCTGCGCTCGCTACTACAAATAGACCTTCCTCAGAGAAAATCAATAATAACGCCAGACAGCAAATGAGACTAGCGGGAGGGCGAGAGGCATGGGAGTTTACAAATAACTTTCATGTACAGGGTCTAATTTTAAAAATGAATAAATAAATATAGAAATAGAAAATCTCAATCAGGTGCATTTAAGTGTTTCTGGTATTTCAAGTTTGGGCGCATGACTTGGTTTGGACTCTTCAAGGAACCCAATAGTAGAACGGCAGATGAGATGCAGCAAAAGCATTTGAACGTGGAAAAGACGATAGCCACCAAAAAGAACAAGTTAACTCAATTTGAAATTATATGGGGAAAAATAATACAAACATGAAGAGCTTCTCCTTGGCCTTTGTTTCCTTTGTTCATTTAGCTATTCATTTTTATAATGATCCAGGCGTTTATGCACTTATAGTGATTGTATTTTACATTATATGACCAAATGTGAAAAGATATAAAGGTTGAGCTCGTTTGTCTGACGTGCGTTGTTGGGTTTCATTTTGTTGTTTGCCATAAATATTGTGGGTCTGTGTTTGATTTTAGTTTAGTGTTGTGTTGTGCTGGGTTGGGAAAATGTATGTTTTCAATAATTAAAAAAGAAAATAAAATGCTTTGGAAAAAAAGGGAGAATGGCAGCTGAAGCCAAGTCAGCATTCAGGGAACTGGAAGATGGAAGTTCTCAGTCTGCACGTGAACGTGCCGCCTTTATCTTTGTCAAAATCAACTGACACAGCAGCGGCAGCACATTATAGATACTCTTAGCTGGCCACTTTATTAGGTACACCTTGTTCGTGCAAGGATACCAGGCTATTAATCGAGGTTGCCGGCGTCATGCGGTCACAGACACTGTTCAGAAGACCTTGGTCGTAACCAAGTTGGTTATTTGACTCACTGTCGCCTTTGGACAGCCTCCAACCAGCCTGTTTAGTCTGACCTTTGACTCATCTGACACCAATAAGGCATCTCTTTTTTGGGACTATATTCTCTGTAAACCCTAGCAGAGGTTGTGATTTGGCGAACGTCCCAGTAGGTCAGCAACAGTTTGACCTGCCCAGTCAACAACAATGTACAACCTGTTCAAAGTCACTTTAATCCACTTCCTTCTCCATCCTGACGCTCCTTTCGTACTTTAGCAAGTCGTCTTCACAACGTCCATGTGCTGAAGTGCACTGAGAAGCTGCCCATGAACTACATAACAGGCAATTCATTTTTTTCCCCCAAAGAAGTCGTAGAAAACCTCTAGAACAGGGGTGGGCAAACTACGGCCAGGGGACACATGTTAAGCTTTTTAATCCGGCCCGCCAAATTTGAAGAAATTATATGAATATTTAATAAGTAATAAAATAGCTTTATTTCATCCATTTTTTTCAGCGTTTAAAGAGTCATTTCAGGAAAGAGCCGAGTGGTGCTTCAAAGTTAAATATTTTGTTGTAACGCTTTTGTGAAAGCACATGATTTCTACACATCCCATGATATATTCTTTTTTCCTCCTATGAGGTGGGTCACCAAAACACTCCATCTGCTCCTGCTCCAGGCTCCTCTGTCAAATTTTAGAGCCCACCGCGGCCCACAAGTCAAAAAGCAGCTGGAGTAAATCCACAAAAAAAAGCGTAAGACAGCCAGAGTTTTAAAAACAAAAATTTTGCTATGAAGCAAACACAGGGGGGGCTTTGCTCTGATTTTCAGCCACGCAAGAATGGCTTTAGTATCACAAAGGGCAAGGAAACATGGCACCCCCCCCCCAAAGAGCATGACAGGCTGTAAGAAAAATCAGGGCCACAGAAAAAAATAAAGAAAGAAAGAAACGTATACGACGAACCCCACGAGGACGTCAAGGTGAACAGACTTTACTGAAAGCTGCAGAGTCAGCAGAAACAGAACACATACTTGCGCAACACGTGATCCTTCAGAGTGCCTCAGGCAGAAATAAAATCCCATGAGGCTCTGTGTTCTCCTTAGTTAAAAAACGCTGTGGCTCATTTGTTTGAACCCATTTTTTTTCCCCAATTGTGCCTCAGGTTCATGGCAGAGGCACTCATAACACACACAAAGGAGAAAAAAAGTGGACACGCGTTTCATTACATGAAACATTTCCCAGGGTTCTCTGTCCCTTTCAAACAACGTACTGCTAAAAAAAAAAAAAAAAACCCCGCAGAAGCAGGAGCTGACAAAGCACCCGCAGTAAACGGAGATTTAAAAAGTGGCTGATGCATTGTATAATGTCACGTTGAACTGCGCTTTTCTTTTCCTTTCCTTTGTTTTAATAAAAGCAAAAACCTTGGACTGATTCATGGGAATTAAATATTGATGAGTGTTGCACCATTACCGTTCAACTGCAACTTGCTGAGGTGAGAACTCAGGCAGTAAAATGATAAGAAAAACAGAGCGTGAATGACTGTTAAACATGTTGGGGAGGCAAGGCCTCGCTTGCAACGCTACAGTGGAGAGTAATGTCTTTTCACAAGACCGTCGATAGTGGCGCATTATCGGAATATAAATGAACGCAAACCACAAAAGACTTAAATTGTTATGGTTCCCAAATGGCCGTTTGGAAAAATAACTTCATGTTATTGGAATAAAGGAGACAAAATACCTTCAATTAGGAATATACACTTGGAAGCTATTAGAGGATCAACAGGGAATAAATGCAGCGGACGACGAGAATAAGAAATATCATAATGTAGGTGTTTGTGGGTTCACTATGCTAAGAGAGACCAACTGTTCCTCACTGGCCTCACAAAGTGGCGCTGCCGTGAAACTAATGGCCAAAGATAAATCAGTCAGCTCTAAAAGCCATAAGAGCTTTGGTCCATGGATAGGTTACCACCACACAGCCCCCCTAACTTTATATTTGTTTAAAACCAAGAGGGTTGGAGCTGACTGAGGCTTTGAATAGTTTATTGGTAGTTCATTTATTCCATAATAACTTTAAGATTTCTTTTCATATAAGAATGAAATTATTAGCGTTCTGAATGGGAGAAGGCAGATAAGAGATGTAGGGAAAATAGGAATGTTTTTTTTAAGCATTAATTAACCATTTTTAGGCACAAAAAAAAGTAGTATCATGGCTAAAGCTGTAACTCAATGCTCAAACAGTTGGGTTTTTTTCAGCACCTTGCATGTCTTTTTAGATTGAAGCAGCTTTTTGTAACCACACAGGCAACCAAGCGTGCACAAGACGGGACTTGAGGATCCTTTGACTGCTGATGGGGAACTATTTAATCACGGGAAACTTTAAACGGCCAAGTCTCTTGATTTTTGATGGCGAACCAGTGAGCACCAACTCCAGAAGAGTGCCACTCTGCGCACCGGCGGAGTCCGGCGCCACAAGCATTCTGATTAGAACGCTCGGGTGGTGGGGAGACAGCAGCTTCAGTTTCGACGGCCTCCAAGAGAAGAGGGTCAGAGTCGATGAAACACTTTTTGATTTTTCTTACATTTTTCTTCTTACACCTCGCCGTCTGACAACCAAAATGAAAGACTTCGCAGCCTTCTCCATCGCTGCCAGCCTTGTAATAACACGCTCGCTCAAGCCCACCGGCTTCGCGTCCTCCTTCTCGCACCGCGGCGGAGGGGAAGAAGGAGGGAGGAGGGGGAGGAGAGGAATGGAAGAGGTGAGTGAATTGATCTTGCTGGGTAAAAAAAAAAAAAAGAGCTAAACAAACAACAGGAAATTAAAAAAGGCAGCACACTGATAACTGCTGACGTGTGGTAGCAGAGAATGGACGTCACTGCTATAAAGGTCCTGGTGGTGAGAGGCTGATGTTGTATATTTAGAAAGTACAAATAGGATGCCGAGAAAGACAGGGAGAACTTACTCAAACAGTAATTGCAAAGTTGTACTGTGAGAATAACATTTAACATCACAACTTAATCATTAACTGCATAGAAATTATCTTTTTTTTGAAAACAATACAAACTTACAGCATTGATTCATACTTTGGTTTCATGGCTGTTTATTACAATTATTTTGTTGTAAATTTTTTGTTTAAAAGTGAATTTGTTTAAACTGTATTTATCCCGGGCATCCGCGGTCCTCATTAGTGTTTGACAAGAACTAATGAACTAATCGCCGGTAACTGGCGTTTTGATTTACTCCAAATCTAATTAAGATAAAATAATGAAATCAGGGCAAATCATTTTGCTTCATAGAGATAAAGGCAGGATATTTCCCCACAGAGGAGGACGTACAAGAATCTGTTTATCCAAAAACAGATTTTGAGTTTCCCAACACAATAGTCAAAGAGTCAAATGTAGTGTGTCAAATTCATGTTTAAATAATTCCCACCCAGAATAGAAAAATAAGTCTCAGAATGAAAATGCTTCAGCTGAAGGTGTTGCAGGTTTTAATAAAAGCCAACATGTGGCCCGTTAGAAGTGCCATTCAGGGTTGGCAGCGCGAAGGAACATCAATTATTCATACTGTTCGCATTGCTTTAAAAAAAGAAAGAAAAAAAACTTTTAGCACATTGTTGTTGCAAGGCTGAAATTTTACAGCCCCGGTAATGCTCTGGTGACTAATGCCTTCTGTACACAACCCACAATTGGACGTAAAAAAGGCAATTTCTGAAAATCATAGCACTTCAACTTACAGTAATCACGGTCCGAAAGAGTCTCACAGCTGCCCGAGTTGAGACGTGGCGAAAATTTCTTTCACTCCAGCAGGGTTGAGTCCCCTATTAAACCCCTGGCGTCCCCAAAGCTTCAAGTTCCATCTTATTTTTTCTAGGTTTTACTTTGAACCGGTTCCTGCTTGTTAAAATAGGCGTAATTGAGCCTCACGTTGCCACGGCTGCATCCACATCAATTCAGGCTAAAGGCTAACGACGCGATTAACGGGCTGCGGCGATTAACCCGTCTGGCAGCGCCTGAAACTTTCATAAGACAATTGCAACGGTTCAGGTAAGCTCGTCCGAGGCGAGATTCACATAACTTCAGCAAACTCTTTTGTTTTGTTTCACTTTTTTTTTTTCTCCCTCCGGGAGACAGTAGCGGAAGCGTTCCAAACGCATTAGCCGATGCATCGAGCTCTGCGTTTCCGATAAATTATGCAGGGAGAAAAATGCTTTTGAGGGAGAGCAAAGTTGACACGTTCACACGAGAAACGTCGACTGTTGTTGAAAAACAAAACCTTTCATGAAAAACAATTACCGTGCTGTTTGAAAGTCGGCGACGAGGCGGCGAAGAGTGGGTTTTACATAAAACTGGTAAAAGGTAAAGTGTGTAATATTTGGAGATTTTGAAGAAGAAACGGCGACATCAAGTGGTTACATTTGAGACTGCAGCGTCTTTTACTCCCCCTCCGGAGCTTGCCGGTGAGCTACGGTGGCCTGTGCACACAAACCTGGATACCTTGTCCACCTTCTTCTCCATTGGCTTATTTGAAGACGCACGCAGTATCCCTAATTACTAAACGCGCTGTCAAGTGGGCTGGATTGTCCACAGTGGGTTTCCATAGAAATATATACCGTATTTTCCGGACTATAAGCCGCTACTTTTTTCCCACGCTTTGAACCATGCGGCTCGTGCAAAGGTGCGGCTTTTCTGTGGATTTTACTACACCCGCCAGGGGGCGCTTAGGCAGGAAGTGCAAAGACGAGACATAGACACAGAAAAGGTGCTGTATGTGACGGAGCTGATCTGAGGCTGTTCAACTCCGACACTGAAGAAAGTGACTTCAGCGGTTTCAGTGCGCAGGAGGAAGAGGAACAGTGACAGGTGGTTTCTGGGTTCAGTGTTCATGAAGCGACTTTAATGCTTCCAGTGCGCATGAAGAAAAAGGGACAGCGGTTCCACGTGTGTTCAGGGGGTTCAGTGTGCAACTTTTCCGTTTTGGTTGATTAGCTGCTGTGTTACCGGCACCGTTCGGAAACTGATCACTTCAGTTATGTAAATAGACAAGTAAGAAATCTTTCTGTGTACCGATAAATCTATCTAATCTTTATCCATCTATCTATCCAATATATATGTCATTTCACAACCTAGATATGGGCGGCTTAGAGCCCGGTGCGGCTTAAATATGTACAGTTCCAATTTAAAGAAGAAAAAAAAAAGAATCTTATATTGGCTGATATTGAGGTGCACTCTATAGTCCGGAAAATACAGTATATGAACAGTTCTAAGTTTTATTAATCTATTTATGAGATTTTACCAATAGAAAAATCATAAATCAAGCCAAATATTACACACTGGACCTTTGAGGACATAGTTTGAAGCTTGCGGAGCGGCGGCCTTGCAACAGTCCATTGAGAACTCGTTGGGAAATTTTTCAATAATCCGCCGTGTCAGGCTGACATTTGAAAATCTAAAGTGGGATCTTATCCTCGATGTCAGCCTGCCTTTTTGCCCGCGCTCTCTCCCCAAGTCAAATAATGCAGACGCTTGCAAACCGACACAGAGCCACAAGTGTTATCGTCGCCCATATATCCTCAGTGACAGAGCGGAGCCGACTGAGCTGAAGAGCGGCCGCTGGCAGAGGAGTCGCAGTTCGATAAGAGGGAGCGGTCGGCTCTGCTAAAACTCTGAAACTCAACATGACATCTCGAGGACCGTTATTGTATATATGTTAATTTTTTTTCGTCCAGTCGCTAATTTGCTCGTCACACCTTTCACAACCTGGCTGGCTGTTCACACGTTGGATAACCAGAAGGGTGAAAATTAGCTCACAGGAAGTAAGCCACCCGCTCCCTGAAGATGGATGGAGGGGAACTTTCCGACAGTTCATGAAGTTGCTTTACGGTAAAAACATCTGTGCTGATTAAGAGAATAGAACACAATGGCAATTCTTTATTTATCCCACATTGGGAAAATTGACATAATTAAAGGGACATGTAGTGCAATCGAGTTGAAAAAAATTCTAAATGATAAAGAAATAAAACAAACTATTATAGAGTAAGGAAGGAAGGAAAAACAACAATTTACTTTAATGGAAGAACGTGTAAAAACTGGGAGCTTTTCTTTTGGAAACCCCCTATGGAAGGTTTCATCAATGTTGTAGCGCAGTACTGGCAGTAGAAGCACTCGACGTCTGGGTTGAATTTCGATGACCGACTTCACGAAACACGAAAGCAGCACCGAGGCTTGCTTGGTGCTTGCTTCCAACGCTTGCAAAATCAGATGGCGTCCAGAAGCCTTTGAGCAATTTCAAAAAAACAAAAAAACAATCAAACAAAACAAAAAAAAAAATATATATATATATCTAAACTGACAAAAACTGTGAGGGGGAAATAATAACAACGGCGCTTCTGGCAAACATCTCAGTTTGTCCCGGCAGGACGGACACAGGTGCATTTCAGAATAACGACTTAGCAGGAGGGGAAGCGCAACTGGAGGACTCTCTCAGTGGAGAGCACACACACACACACACACACACACACACACACACACACACACACACACACACACACACACACACACACACACACACACACACACACACACACCGCAATTACGATCAATTTTCTTCACTTGCGCAGCCAAGATTGCCATATTCACAGCAACATTCGGAGAGTAAAAATACATCATGACAAAATATTCCCTCTATTGTCACGGCAAGGGGGTTCTTTCTACAACTTTAACAGCAAGTTTCCAAATCTCAACCGTCACATCCAGAGTAGATGCTTAAAAAAAAAAAAAAAAAAACATCAGTAGGCAAACTGCCATGCGGACAAACAAACAATCTTGCACGTATTGAATTTAAGAAACAGAAAGTTGGTTCAAACTAATTTCTGTCTCAAAAATCAAGTGCTTTAGTCGATTGAGGAAGATACACAAGAAAGCTCATTTATGAAGGAAATCTATCAATAAGAACTGTGCCATTGAATGATGATCAATGACTAGGAGTAAGATAAATAAATGCACATTATAGGAGTTTCAAAAAAAAAAGAAGAAGTTTTTTGTCATTAACGGAGACTACAAGCACTAATTCTTAAAACTGCTTGATTTTTACAAAAAACATGAGTTTGGCAGCGTGGGTGGAACTCCTACACGCTCAGTGGGCCAGAACTTAACTAGCAGAAAAACAAAAATAATGACAAATAAGCAACCGCAATCTGGGTTTTCTGAATGTACTTAAAGGCACGTTTACGGCCATCGGATCAAATCTATGGTCATGTGAACGGTGTTTGTGTATTTCATACGCTGCCGTTACAATTCAAAATTACAGAGCAGTGAACGGAGGCGAAGGCAAAATTGTTCTTCGATGTCGATGGAACAACAAAAGGACGCTTGGAGCTTGATTTTCCACATCACTGCGGTATCTTAGCAACAGGTGTACGTCTGTTATGTGCCAGACTTGAAGAACTAGTAAGAATGGCGATCGGGACGAAAAGAAAAAGAGAACCAACTTCTTTAAATAATCACAACACGTGTCAATATGTGTCATGCCCCGAAATAAACCGAGTTACGAGCCACCTGAGTCACCGAGTCAGTCCAGAATCAGTGCGTTTGGAAATCCATATGTACAGTGCTCAAAACAGGGGCACCAAAACAAGCAAGTTTTGCTGTTTGTATTGTTTTCAATTTCAATTTTTTTTTTGTTGTTGCTTAATTTGTCACCTAAAAAAAAACAACCTTTCGACCATTTTCACCACTATTTGTTGTAATACACAAAACTGTATTCGACAGCTTAAAAAAATAAAATAAATGGAAAACGCCTGCACACCTCTCATGAAATTACCGCCGTGTACTCAGCCTGAGTGTTCCTTGCAGCCTCGCGCGAGCACTCGCACAGTTCAAAAGCACAAGGTCGGCGAGAATGGAATGCAGTGTAGTGCAGGCCCCCCCCCGCCCTCCCAACCCCCCGACTTGAACAAGTCATGCTTGGCAAGACCCAACATGTACAGAGTAAACGGTTTCTTTTGTGCGGATCGGCACGAGGGACCGTGGGAGAAATTCAAAGTTTTCGACGCGAATTAAAACCCCGGCAAATTTGCACTTCTACAAACGTCGGCAAAAGGCGACAAAATCGGCCTGGAGAAATGCGCTTGAGCGGCGCGGCGAGGCGAGGCGAGGCTCTATAGGAGCCGATTCTCCTCGAGCTGTGTGCCCGCGTGTTTGACTTCCCTCCCCATGGCAACGAAGGGCAGACTGTCTGGCTTTCAGCGTGACGCCGCTGATTAAGAGGTGCGCTGTGATTACAGCCTGTGGCGAGAAGAGGTGGGAGTGGAGGAGGGGAGGGGGGGTTTAAATGATTACTTTCTTTTGAAAGATTTAAATGGATCAGTTGTCAAAAAGTTGACACTGACGATGCGATTAAGAGCCAAAAGGGATACGCGGGGAGAGAAAATAGGATGTTGTTTGTTTTGCTATGATAGCGCATTGCTGTGGCAGCAATGTGCCATAGAAAAAAACAACAAAAAAAACAGGGTCAGTATTACGTTGAAAATATCTATATTATATTTTACGTGATAAATTTCACGTTATAATGTGAAAATGATCACATTATTTTATGATAATTTTCAAGTCAGTTTGTGAAAGTTTCACGTTACAATGTGAACATTATCACATAAAAAGGTGAAACCATCACATTATTTCGTGATAATTTTCACGTAAAAACTTGACACTATCGTGTCACGGGGTAAGCGTTTTTTTGTATTTGTCATTTCGCGATAACTATCATGTAAAAATGTGACAGTTTCACATATACCGTGATACAGAGCCTTGTGTTTTTCTAGGGTGGCAGCAATGTGCTTCTGTATTTTGCAATGAACTTTTTTCGTTTCTCCTTACCTTGGCAGACAACTTGAGGAAGCGTCCTCAGTGGATGGAGTCTGGATCTTCTCCTCTGGGACCGGTGCCTGAGGACTGAGCCCCACTCTTGATATGTGTCCAGCTCCTGGATGCTGCTCCTGTTCCTGCTCCTGCTGCTGCTGCTGCTGCTGTTGCTGTTGCTGTTGCTGTTGCTGGTGCTGGTGCTGGTGCTGGTGCTGGTGCTGGTTCTGCTCCTGCGGCTCCTCCTCCTCGGCTATGACCTTATCCTTCCCCCGGCCATCGCTCTCGTTGTCGCTCTCCTCGCCCAAGATGTCATCCACCTGTTTCATTTTTTAGAACAAAGGAGCTATTGCGAGAGGTGTCTTGAAAGCTAAGATTTTTATTTTCAATTCCATGTTTTATTTCTAACCACTCTGGGAAATAAGCTTACATTATTGTCAGATATTCAATCAGTCTGGAAGACCTTTGGCTTTTTCATTGCACACTATGGTATTTAATGATACTGCATCAGTGGTGCGTGGCGCTGTTATAATTTTATCCACATTTATTCCTTTCAAACCCGGCCAATCTGTTCTTTTAGTTCATGTTTACTTTAATTAATAGGTTGCAAGTCACAGACAGACAAAGCCCTGTGTGTGTGTGTGTGTGTGTGTGTGTGTGTGTGTGTGTGTGTGTGTGTGAGCGGGAGCCGAGAGTTGAAGGGAGATCAACTTGTGAAGTCGCAATGAGCGCCACACTCTTGTGATCCACTTCTACTTCGATGACAAACCAGCCTAGTTTATGAGTTATATCACTAAGGAGGCCACGGTCAAAAGTAGTTCACCGAGTATGAGAGAAAAAAAAAACACACACACACTCAGTCATTCTGCTTTGTCTTTGTGTCTTTTTGTGTTTTTTTTTTTTTACAAAAAACACCACAGCCATATGTGACATTTCATTTCTAGTGCTCCATTACAAATGAGGGGTAAAAAAAAAAAAAAACTTCAAGGAAATTGCGCACATCAAGACTACGCCTTTAAAGTGAAGCTGTATGCTACAAAAGCAAAAAATAAAAAGAATGACCTCCTTGTCAAAAACCATCATTACTGTTAAAAATGTTTCCTCAGCAGGCTCAAATCTCGCTACCGCCAGATGAGACGGTTAGTTGCAGCTCGGATATCCCAGCATTGGCTCCAAGGCTTCAAAATAAATGCGTGCGGTCTGTAATCTAGTCAAAATAAATACTACAGTTAAAAAAAAAAAAAAATATTGAGTTTCACTACATTCATTTTCCATACGCTAAATGACCCAGATCTCTAAGAATGCTCGACGTCCTCTGAGTGGGAATCGTTGGACCTCAAGAAATTCCGCCGCACGGGCCAGGGCCGCGTTAGCAAATAACACGACGGCTCGAACGGACGTCGGTCGATTCAGGGAGCCCGTCGTGCACGTGGAGCAATCACCTCGTAGCATCTGGCAGCCAGTTGGCGGGCCACGTGCAAAGTGCAAATCCGTTTAGCGAGATGAGCTGCAGGTAGGAGAAGACGGAACGCGCGGCTCCTGGCGGCTCATCAATCTTACGTTCACAACGCCGAAGGGCTCCTGATCGTTGAGAGCGTTAACCTATTGGCAGGTATTGTGTCAATGCAATTTAGGCGGGGATATTGATGCTGCAAATTTGCAGCATTTAGTGCGCCGACTCTTTTATTCGTAAATAGTAGGGGGAGTTGCTGGTGCTGCGACCATTACAGGCTCAAAGCCAGACTCATTACAGGTGGTGGGTTGTTTCAGCCAAAGAGGCTCGCCAAAGGTAGAACGGCTGCCTGGGCCGAGACTTGATTTGGGTTTGTTTTTTCTCAAAAAGTAAGAAAGAAAGAAAGGAAAACACAAGAAACAACATGTGGTGTTGGTTTTCCTTCAGCTCTATTTGCTCCGCCAGTTTAAATGAGAATGACCCTCAGGGTAGACAACTAATTTTAGCTTCTAATTTTTTTGTTTCCTTAATATAGGATTTTTTTTTGAAGCAACTCGCATTTGTAAAGTAATTTAAATCGCGTTATTTACATCTTAAAATAGCATTTCATTTTGAAATGGGTCAAATTATGGTGCACATTGTCTGTTTATGTCTGTATAAGTGTGTATGCAGACATATGGGTTGTCATAAACGTGCAAGAAACCATTGGCTTGCAATAAAGTGACTAACACGGTCAATTTGTTGTTTCCCCAAACACATAAAGGTAAAATGAAATATAAACTGTTACTAAATAAAACTGATGAGAATGACCAATGGACAAATTGCCAATCATAAATTGGTATCAGACCAGGTTTATTTATACAAACTGTGACTATTCTTGAGTATTTTAATATGGACTGGGGACAGTGTGGGGAATGTTGGCACGCAAGTTATTTTAAATATTTGGAGCTGTTGCTAGTAAAGCTAGGCAAAACATTCAAGCGGCAATTTGCAAACATGATTCACATGACAGTAAATGTGATCCAAGAATGCCACAATATTTAAGCTCAGTTTTAGTAAAAATCCATGCTACCCAATCTTCCTTCACCAAAAAAAATCTATTCATAGATGGGTGAGCAATCATCATACTGTGAATCCAAGTATTTTTCAAGTAAGAAAATAAAGTACCTTGCTTTAAAAAGTACAAAAAGGTAGAAAAAGTGAGTGAATTTCGTGTATGCCGTATATAGTCGACAGACCATTTTGCTTCCAAAGCTTCTGTATGTTATGCTGAAAGTGCAGCCGAGTCCCACTTCTGACGATGGCCTTTAGAAGAAACGACCGACAGTTCACTTAGTCAGGAGCGGGACTCGTAACCTTAGCGGAGGTGGAAGCATTAGCGAGCCTTCGCAAACACCGCTTTAAAAACTTGCCAATGCATCCGTTTTTTCCCCTCTCACTGTAATCAGAAGGCAAGTCAAAGTGCAAAGCGTGAAACTTTTTAAAGCGCGGTGTGGCGGCTCCCCTCGGGGCCACTTTGCCGCCGCGGCCCACCGAGCTGAAAATGGAGTTCCGTAAAAGCCAGACTCCAAAACAGGGCATGGACGCTGTTATGAGGTAACAGCTGACAGTCAAAGCTGTACTCAAGTGGATGAATTACCTGCTTCAGTACGTGTCTAAGTAAATGTAGTACTTTTTCTTCGTCTTTTCAAACCAATTGACTATTATGGAGGAAGGAAATGGGTCCGGGACCGGTTCAGATGAAAACAGATGAAAAGAAATATTATGAGTTTTCTGTCAAGCAAACACAGCAAGACTTAAAGGTCAAGTGTGTAATATTAAGAGATTTCGAAAGGAAACAGCGACATCAAGTGGCCATATTTTAGACTGCAGCGCTCTTTCATTCACCATCCTGCTCGCGGGTTTGCCAGTGAACTACGATGACCTACACACACAGGTCCTCATCAGGTCATCCAATGGGCAGAGAATTGACCAATCACAGCTCAAAGCATTTCCTTCCAAGCCTGCTAATTGCCCCGAGACGGTGATGTGGCTCCTAATGAGGTCCGCTTTCCCTTCACACCTTCGTTGTTGTCAGGCTTCAACTAATTTGAATTCTTCATGGTCAGAATGTGGCATTTTTTAGGCTTCTAAATTGACTCGCCCTGGATGCGCCTCCCCAAAGAGGCACGCTTAAGGTTAGAGGAGAGTGTAATTAGTAGGAACGGCTTTTGTAAAAAAAATTAATTTTAAAAGAGAATTAATTTTTTGTACTGCGAGCAATACATTTTTATTCATGTGTAGGGATTTTTACCAACGTAAAAATTCTAAATCAAGCCAAATTTTACACACTGGACCTTTAAGGCATAACTTCAGTCACACAGTTATTCACAACCAACTAGGACTTACCGGTCATTACCGGATGAATTTCTTTTCTCACGCACCACATCCTGATAATTCAAAGCAAAACTGTGCTAAATTTTTGCTCTCCATTTAACTTAAATGTCAATTTGACAACACAGAGAGCTTCACGCCATTAGCATAATCAACAACCTTGCCAATAGGAGGGACCAACAGCCTTTACCAGCCCACCTCTAAACTTCTGCTGTTGGTTAAATACCTGCGACTCAAAAACTGGAGAAGCTTTCGCTTTAGAGGCAAAACGTCTTCAAAATAGTAAAACAAGTCCTGATGCCTCAACCCAACCCTTCTAAAAACATAGAGAGCATCACGCAGTGGAGGTCTCTCGAGGTGAGACCATGAGGAAGAAGCGGATGCCAATGTGTTGAGCGCCGCCGGGGAATGATGACCTTGCAAAATAGCCGGACCGCTTACATTTCCGAGTGTCGAGACTTGCAGAACGAACCCAGAAAACCTTGGATTTGGTTGGTTCATCTGTTTTGTTGGAGACGAAAACACCTTCGCTACAACTGCTGGTTTTAGCCGTTGCCGAATTGCTTGACTGGATGTAAAGAAAGCTGTGATCGGGCCAAGTTTCTAAACGTTGTGTTCAGGCTAGAAAAAAACAAAACAATAACTGCTAAGACTGCGGAAACAGGAGAAAGAAAGACCTCCCCAACCCTCTGCTTATACCCGAGCGGTTCATTAGCTTTGGGTCACCACTCGGGCTGTTCACAATAAAGCTCTTGGAACAAGGGCAAGTCTGACTCTCATGGGAACAACCCACAACAAGAATTCACACATTTCCTCACCTCTGCCCACGCTGAGGCGAAGGAAGCGCTCAAACGCAGAGAACAGAGCCGCTCTTTCTTGCTGAAAGGGACTTTGAAAGCATCCGTTTTGTTTTTTTTTATCCCCCCCAAACAAGACGTTACTGGCTTCGCCGAGGTTATTCAGGGGTAGTTGCGTAACGCCAATGTGAAAACATTGCTTAAATGGAACGGGCTCAGGCGCGAAATATTTCAGAGTTCATTCAAAGGCTCCAGACATTCTTTTTTTTTTTTATGTGAATGACTTTTGAAGAGTTATTATGTCAAAATACCGACCGAGTAGGCAGGATGACAAAAGGCCGAAGAAACCAGACAACTTGCAACAGTGCGGTGACAGATTTGCCTCAGATCCGGCTGTCACTCTGTTTGAAATGAAAAGCACGGCAGGAGAAATAGTAAGTTGACGTTATTCAGATGAAGTGGCACGCTAGGCTCCAAGTAGTCTGGGAGAATGTGGCACATTATTGGGCATTCCACTTGAATCTGTCAGAGAATCCAAGGCTGCCTTTACATTTATTTTTATCAGATGGAGATTTTGGCTTCTTATTTTTTTAATCATGTATGAACACAACAAATTCCACCGTGACAACACGTGGCTCAACTCTATACAAACCTTGCAGATGTTTGTTTGCAGCGAGAACGCAACCGAAGCAGCAGCCGCAACAAACAGCTTTTATTTGTGCTGCCTGGCAACGGTTCCAAAATGATCCCTTGTCAATATGGATCGTATGGTCTCAGGTCTGTACTGCTGTCTCGGCACAGGGCCATTAACCAGGGCACTGTGGGCTCTCTTTCATTGGCTTTCTCAAGATATTCTGAACTTTGGTCTTTTGGTGTGTGTTTAGTGCGAATGTATAAAATGTAGCTTAAATTATGAGTTTTATATGGGTAAAATTGTAACATACAGCCCATAAATACATAAATAAGAATTTATACTCACAGTATCATAAAATTAATTTGGTTTTCCTACCCTGAGAACAGTTCTTATATACCCTTCAGGTTCATATAAGTATATAAGAATATACATACAAGGGTCTTGATCCCAGTTAGCTGCCATCTTGCACTGCCATATTTCTAAGGAAGCCTGGTGTGGACAATACAGCCCGACTGACAGCGCGTTTCGTATTTCGGGTGAAAGCTTGCGTCTTCACATAAACCAACAAATAAAGTGTACAAAGTATTCACCACTGTAGTCCACTGGCAAATTTGGGGGAGGGAAGGTACAGAGTCCCTGCAATCTAAATTGTAACCACTTGATGTCGCTCTCACTTCTTAAAAATATTCAAATATTACACACTTAACCTTTAATGTGCGATTCAACCGTTGAGCCAAATTACACAATGGAGATGTGCAAATGTCATTTTTGGGCTAAAGTAAACCTCGTCCAGGCGAGAAAGCAACCAATGTTTTCAAGGAAGACTTGAAGGATTAAGAAGAGTGGCTGCTAGGAACAACCTCAACATGCAATTTTATGATTGGAATCAGGTAATTGTAGGTTCCACTTAAGCAAAAAGGAGCAGCCAGGCATGAAATAAACCTGTCTGAAAAGTGCTTGGCATCATACGGAGCTGGACATAGTCCAAAACACTGTCGCAGAGCAGTAAACATCAATACTGAAGCGTTAATATCATAACAGCCATTCTCTAGTACGTCTCTGAAATTGTGCACGCTCACAATCGAAGCCCCCCTCCCGCATCTCAACATGAAAGAGGATCGATAGGAGCAGTTGGAGGGAGAGTGGAAACCACCATGACTGATGATCCTGTGAGGTCACCTGTGATCCCGAGCTTAATGAACTGTGTCTCTGAAGACCTCCAATGGCGTCGCAGTGTCCAGCAGCACAGACCCGCGTCGACCAACTCTCAAAACTGCCCTGCCATGCTTTATACTTTATACATTATGTTTTGTGCACATTTGAAATGAGTTTAGATTAAAATAAATATGCGCACTTAGTATTGTAAAGGCAGGATATGATTACAGGAGCAAAAAACAATTTAAACTAAAATAAATATTTCCATACAACCTTTTCTGAGACATGCGTGGCAAACAAATACTCCGTAAAAAGATCATTCTTGAGAGATCACCCTGCCTAAACTTATTTCTATTACTTTTATCCTTTTTATGCATTACAAAGGTACTGACCAGATACTAAAATACTGTTATTCATTGTTTACCAGGCTTAAGCTTCAATCAACTGCAGGGAACACAGGAGCTGAAGTCAGTTGGAGATAATGACTAATTATGAGCTTGAGATCAGTAGTAGATCAGTAGTGGTAGCAATGGGACAAATAATACTAAGGATGCACTGATACCGCTTAATTTACAGAACAAGTTGAGTACGAATATTTGCATTTCAGTACTGAAGGACATTACACATCATTTAATTACGTAGATTTTCTTTTCCACAGATGTTGAACATTACTCAGCATGTCTATCTAGAACATGGGTGAAGTTTCACTGCAGTACAAACAAAAAATGTCACAGAATTCTCGTATAACTACATGCACAACTGGTACCGGTGTCATGCATCGGCAGATATTTTTACGAGTAAGCGTTCAGTACTGAACCTCGGTATCTGTGCATCCCTAAATAATATGATGAAGAATTTTCCATGATGTTTTCTTTTAATTTTTTTTTTACATGTAAAACGCCTGTGTGGGAATTCGATAAAACAGGGAGTTAAACATCCACCAAAGCTGTCAGCGGCTACAATCCTACTTCACGACACACCAACAGTGACCAAGAGGAAGAATCTTTAGGCCGAGGTCATTGGACAACCGCCAGTCACTGCTAATTTTCCAGAATTCAACTATCTGCCGCGGCACCGACGCCCCATGCGGCGCTCGAGTTGCATGAGCAGACAGAAGAGAGTCCGGCCCGATCCGATCACCTCGCAGCCGACGAGGAAAAGGCAACCCGAAAGAAAGGTCACCCAGCTGGTAAACTGCCGGGCGGGCGGGCGGGCGGGCGCGCGCGTGCATGCATGTCGCTCCAGGTAAGCAGAGTGCACGGCTGTGTAGTCGATGTTGACATTTAAATGCAAGGCTGTCGGAGCGGCTCGGGTACGCAACCCTGCTACCGCCAATTAAGACCCGTTCCTTCCCTTTGGCCCTGAAGGGCTGGAGCGTTTCAGAAAGTCACACTCTGCCCTTTAACCACAGCAGCCGAGGAAGACGGCGTTTGGAACGCCATTTTTACCAGAACAAATCTAACTATCTGACTAATCCGAGATTTAATATAACAAAACTTTTACATCTATTGGGATAATCAGTCATCGAAAGAAATAATTTGTGGGTATCTTGAATCTTTAGTCCTGTCGCGCAACATTAAAGTGTACAATTAATCAGCAATCCCCGCAATCAAGGGACGACGTCTTGGCTTCAAGTTCATTTGTCATGTCGTTTATCTTCCTACGCAGCAAACGATAAAAGAAAAAAAAAAAATTGTTAGTTTATGTTTGTGCCTCAAAACAAAAATCCATCAGATTTACAAAAAAGGAGACATTCCAAACAAACGCTTTGACACATTAAGCGCCGATGTTTGTGAGGGGGACGCCTGTGGTGAGCGCTGAACACCTCATTAACCAACTACAACTTCTTCCGGGACAGGCGGTGTTGCAGCCTGGCCTTTAATGAAATTGAAAATTGATGCGAGAGCCACGCTACGATGACGGGATCTTATTGCGAGGCGGCGCTGATTAACGCAGCCACAACGGAAGAGCGCTCCGGCACCATCGAGTCGAAAATAAAAAAAACGCAGCAATTCCTGAAAAGTTTGTACAGCTCGCGGAAGACGAACGGCTCTGCCTTTTGCTTCCCCAGTGGTGAAAAAAGTTTGGACGGGGGCACAATTTCATCCTAAGTGAATCAAGTCAAATTGAGATAAATAGACGCTCTAGTTAGAATCCTTTCCAATTACATAAAAAAACAAAATCAAAGAATAAATTCACCTCAAGGCTCAGCAGATAATAAAACACAATTAAGATGCAAGGCTTCTACCTTGCGATGTTTTGCTATATCGACAAAAAGGAACGGAATCCGTTCAGACGAACCAGCGTCCGGGCTGACCCGACCGCCGACATGATGTCACGCTCGCAGATTAATAATACAACAAGAACAAAAGTTCCAGGTCGCTTCCTGCAGATGTCATCACGATGTCCATTAGTCACAAACACAGACGTGATCTTTAGAAATATGCGCTGCTTTGTGCTCGCAGCCTGCGGAGCCTGCAGAGCGAACGTTCAAATCTTCCCTTGAGATTGGCCGGGCTACTTCTGTTTTAGGTCTTCTATAAATCTGTAAGTCATTTTACAAGGCGTATTTCACTCAGTGTGTGTGTGTGTGTGTGTGTGTGTGTGTGTGTGTGTTCAGAACAGCACGAGAAAGCTTTCCCAGTGACTCACACAAGAGAAAGGCGCAAAATAATTGAGAATTGAGAAATCGTCAGCTCAATGATGTCACGGTCGTTTTTCACTAGTTTTTGGAAAGCATCATTTCATAGACCTGCCATGCAAGTTTATGTGCATAGTCTTCATCTGCGTACACTGTATCTCTGTCTCTTATGAAACATGGCAAGGTAGAGGTATCGCATCTTAATTGTATTTGATTCGCTACTCAGCCCAGAGGAGGATTTATGTTTTCATTTTGGTTTTGTGTAATTGGAAAGGAATCTAACTCGAGCGTCTATTTATCTCTATTTGATTTGATTCGGTTAAGATGAAATTATGCCTGCACAAACTTTTAAACCGTTGGAGATAAAAAGCGAGGTTCTCCGGTTTTAACGGAGAACTGTTACAGCACCAAATCAGGCCTGGCATAAGTACTGCGGGCCGGTGCCAGTCATTTTCCGGTTCCGTTCTGGATGCGACTCCGTCTACACAAAGTTGTTGTTTTTTTTTTAAAGGGCTTTAGTAAATAGTCAGTTTCAAAAATGCCATCTTTGTGTGCACATGATAAATCTTCATATATGTCATCTTTTCGCCACAACCTTATGTACTAACTTGAACAGATTTGAGTATCTCTAAAGAAATGAGATGCATCCCTGCATTTCTCTACACAGCAAATACTGAAAATGCACAAGAGGTAAAAGGGAGGTTAACCTCAAAAGGCCGAGGCAACGCAACGCCAGAGCTTTGGCCCGCAGCCGCAGCAGAGCTAATTAACCTCTGAATTAAAAGAACTTAATATCCGGGTGAGTCAGTTTTGGATCCTGGTAACGAGAGTCGGCGCGTCACTCAGAGCCTGACCAATTGCACTGACGTGCACCTCATTCGATTAGATTTATATTAATCACGTCAAATTCTGTTGGAGAACCTGCCACCGGTGTTCCATCTAAACCAATCACAGAAATAAAGTGGCTATTTGGTAATTAAGAAATTTGAATTTTTTTTTTTTTTTTTCAGCCACTCCATGTTTGACATGTTTCCTCTTGGGGTTGACGTGTATAATTGCATTTCAAATAACCTTGAGTAATAGGTATTCCGCTTGAGAGCAGTTACAATAATGGAGCTGTGATGCCGTGATCATTTCTTCAAGGATAACGTATGTATTGCGGCTAACTGGCGATCAAAAACAAAATAGCCGCAGTGGGCTAACCGAAAGGAGTAGATAGCTGACGCGCGTGCAGAAAATGAATCCAGTCTTGCTTCGATGTTATTTGTATCTAATGTATTGCTATTAATACGAGCTCCAATAAACAAACAAACACCGGAAAAACAAAGTGATCATAATCCAAGAAAAAGCGGTCAACAGAAAATGTCGCCTCCGACGCTCACCCCACCACATCAACCCTCGAGACGCACAGGTGAATTACATTAAATAGAGTCCTGGCTACACCCCGCAGTGACGCGCACACACTCACATACGCCCATGCCCAGGTGTCAAAGAAATGTAGCCATTAGGCAGTCACGGCTCGTACAGTATGTATAGCACATTGAAAAAAGTAAAACGCTTCAACCATGAAGTCAATGTGGCCTTTGAATGCGTCGCGTAAACAAGCCACAGCCCCTCTGGGACAACCAGGACAAAAAAAATAAATAAAAAACTCTTGACAGATTCCAAGGACACAATTTGCACACTTTCTCCCAGGAGAGACATTAGTTGGATTCCGACTCCGTTTAAGGCTATTAACTGAGCGGGAGGGGCATCCCTCCCAGACATCAGCAATCAAGTCGGCTGTCTTGCAAGAAATATAAAAAGGACATAAAGGTGGCGGGAGGCAGAGGACACGGACTGAAGACTGAGCATTAACGGAAAACGTCGACAATGGAGCCGCTGCTGTTAAATTGGCCTCAAAGTGCCTCATCGCCGTTGGTGGCGTGTGCCTAAATCCAGAGAAAACGGCTACAGGGCGGAATGTATTTAACTCTCCATTTCAATTGATCTTTTTCGACAACCTTAATAGACTTTTGTGAAGTGTGAACCAAGCCACCGCGGAGAAAGTTGTGTGTTTGTAGCGTCTAACGAGCAAAAGTGTTGCAAGAGGAAACTCATATGGCTGGACTCGTCACCCCAAACAATCAAAGGGCAGTGGGGGACCTATTTTAGAGCTCATTTTCACTCCATTTTTCAGACTTACAATCAATATTTTGAACTTTTCCTTATTTTATTTCATCCTTGTCTCTTTACAAGGACAAACCAACTCCCGCACTCACAGCTCACCTCTTTGTCCATGCTCTCTAGGTCCTCCTTGCAAAGTGTGTAGAGCGGCATAGTCTCCGACATGCTCGGCTGTCGCTCTCGGCGAGAGGGCCCCGGCTGCTCGTCGTCTTGGCTCAAACCGGCCGAGTCTTCCTGCTGGCTATTTGAATTTCCCCTGTGGTGAGAAAGAAAGCCATCAGGCTGTGCGAGTGCCATTTTCTTTACGGGTGCCTCCATTACGCCGTTAGCGTAACTTAGCGGCACGCATTTTAAAGGTTACGCGCGTCATATTTGGAGATTTTGACAAAGAAACAGCGACATCAAGCGGTTACATTTCAGATTGTTTCACTCTCCCTCCCGCTACCGAGCTTGCCAGTGAACTACGGTGGCCCGTGCACCCAAACATGGATACCTCGTCCACCTTCTTCTTCGTTGGTTTATTTGAAGATGCAAGCGGTCACCCTAATTACGAAACACACTGGATTGTCCAAACTCGGCTTCCTTAAAAATATGACAGTGTAAGCTCCAACAATAAAGCATTTTTTCCATTTAAATTCCAACGGCTCGACAACCAATACGGTTCCTTACTGCTTAGAGATGTGGGTGGAATATGAAAGGTTGCATAACAAAAGCAAAATGTCAAGTATTGCTGCTGAAAAGATCAATGTGGATACTTTCAATGGTGCAGTTTTATCAGAATCGGATGTGATTTTCACAACAAAAAAAATGACAAAGAGGGCTTTTTCCCCTCTGCCTACATGATATGATTGATTCATATGGCAATATAAGAAATCTGATAGGACCTCCTGAATCTGATAGAAAGTTCAATCAGCTTTCTAGTTAAGCTTCCGCTTTTCAAATGCTTGCTTGGTGAACTCTTAAGAAATGATGCGTGAAGAGATAAGAAACGTATATTGTGCATTCTAAGTTGACATCCCAAGACATTTTCAGATTTCAGATTTCATTTACTTGCATGGTCCTTTGCGTGCCACTTGGCGTTCTGCTTTTGTTTTGTTTTTTATCCCCCAGCTCATTTGCTTGTTCTAATGAAACTCTTTCATGTCCGCTCGTTACGGCAATATTCAAAGCAATTGCAATAATGGCAAAAAAAAAACAATAAATAATGTAATCAGCTCCTTTCTGCACAGCGCAGCCTATTTGTGGATGTGGGTGCGCGGAGGTGAAGGGGTTAAGGGAGGAGAGGCGCCAAGGTTTCCCCCACCACCACCACCACCACCCACCCCCATAGCGAGCGCTCTTCAGATGTAAATATTATGCAAGTACACAGGGAAGCCTCCCCACTTTGGCTCGGCGGCGCTTAATTAAATAGGTTCTCTTTTGATGATTAGAGGAACAAAAAAACAAATAAATACAATTCCAAGTTCACGCAACAACGGGAAAACTCAGCGCTTTGGATGTAAAGCACCAAATACGTGGCCTGATTTTATGCGTCTGATGAGCGACTGGTGGGTTTCGTCAGCGTCACTTTGAAAACACATTAAGTCGGCGTGACTGTCGGGTGAAGCTTTTATAACCATCGAGTTATAAAGTGTGACTTGCCGCGTCATCCGATTAAAACTGTTTGGGGAAGAGGGAGAGAGAAAAAAATAAAATATTGGTGGGTAGAAAAATATTGTTTGTGTTTTGGGCCTTTTCTTCCAGGTGTGTGTGAAGTGCGCTGGGTTTTCAAAAAAACTCACATTACTCGCAATCCCGAGAGCAACACTCTCACAATAAAAGTGAAACGGTGGAGGGTGATGGTGGGTTATTGTCCCTCAGCGCACGGCAGAACATGCTGCCCGTCTCCAAGGAGGCTAATTCCTGTCAATTCAAAGCAGAGCTGCGCCACAGCAACAGCTGCTTTAGTTGCAGAGTGCGGAGGGATGGATGTGAGGCCCCGAGCGGGGGGAAAAAAATCCATACATTTAAGATCTCTTATGTGCGACCGTGGCAAGTCAATAGAGAAATGTCAATAGCGCAACTCTTTGACTGCTTTACATGTCATAGGCTTCTGCGCGCTCCCCCGGGGGGCTTTCGCTGGAGGCGGCGAGCGGTGATGAACGCCGTTTCTGTCAACAAAGCAGAAATGTGCGGTGAAGTATCGAACCGACGGGGGAAAAGTGAGGAAAGGACAGATGCCTTTTTTTTGTTTGTTTGTTTTTTTAAAAAGAGAATGCGCTGTTAAAAATTTTTTTTAAATGATTTGTCTGAACGTCACAAGAAAGCTTATTTAGTGTCTTGCCTTCTGGTGGCTCTATGGGGGACAAGCAGTACTTATTGTCTTGCATTTATCTGCTCATTTCCAAATCATCTGAGCTAAAGGGGGGGCTGGGTCGGCTGATGCTCCGGCCCTGGTCTGTCACCTCAATAGCTCTACATATCAGCCCAAAAGAGGACATAATGATTTTTAGTTAATCATCATAAAGTTATTAATCTGGTGTTAACATTGTGTTTATAGTAGCAACTGAAGTCCCACTTCACACAAAAGGAATCTCGCTAAAGAATTTTGGTTTGTTAAACAGTTCCTCAAATAAAACAACGAAGAAGAAGGTGGATGACATATCCAGGTCTGTGCTCGCAGGCCACTGCAGTTCACTGGCAAGCTCGGGAGAGGGAGGGTACACAGTCCCTTAGGGGACTTAAGTGAAACACGCTGCAATTAGAAATGTAACCACTTGATGTCACTGTTTCTTCTTACATCATCTTGAACTATTAAACACTTAACCTTTAAGCAAAACGCATTTTGAGAATTGGTTTATTAGGAATGAGTGTTTGTGGAAGCGTTAGTCTTTAATTCATATGGAATGACCCAATAAACATTTTAATTCATTCTTTCATTATTTTAACAACATGGTAGACTCTATTTGTCCGTGGATATTTTCAACACTCATAAATGTAGCCTAGCTGATGACGGTAACAGTTTCTTGGGAAATTTGAAATATTTCTGGAAATAGTTTTGCAGGTGCAGTTGTACAGCAAAAACCTTCTTGATGACTTTGCAGCATTACCTGAGACAAGATTGCTCCCCTTGATCCGGGAGTAATAAAGAGCCCGACACCTGGGCGAACGGACGTGACACCTGAGGACCCCTCCGGATGAGCTTCCCCGTCACCGGGTCGTAGGTTCGGCTCTCCGGCGCTCGGGGGAGGGGTTTGGGCTGGACGACGATCGGCTGGAAGATGCGTTTGTGCTGCGAGGTGATGTTTTCAAGTAGTGCCGCCGGACTGTTGCTCCTTGGACACACGATAAAAAGGTTGGAATCAGTTCTCGGAAACTGGCAAAGTCAACCGCGTTGACTTGTCAGGCGAGAGCGATTTTTTGGTTTCTCCAACCTTGGCGTCTTGGAGTAGTCCTCCTTCAGCGGGTAGAGCTGCTCCTCCACCCTCTCCCAGCGCTCCAAGCAGCTCCACAGCCAATCAGGGTTGACCACGTGAAGGTGCTTGCAGTCCTGCGCCTGGCGAACCTTCTCGGTGCCTGGTTTTGACGGGGCAGTCGGAGGAGAAAAGGTCAAAAGGCTTGTTGTACAAAGCTGCTGACAAAAGCTACTGCATCAAAGAAGGAAAGATAAAACACTAGGAAATAACTGCTAGGTCAATATTATGTTGAAGATTAAAGGTCCAGTGTGTAATATTTGGCTTGATTTACGATTCTTACATTGGTAAAAACTTGATATACTGACCATCAATATATATATATATATAAAAGTTTATACTCGCAGTATAATAAAAGCAATTTGGTTTTCCTACCCTTAGATAAGTTCTGATGTATGCACTGCCAGCTAAAAGTCTTTTCTTTCATTCTCATGACTATTGACATTGCAGTTTCTCACTGAAGGTATTACAACTATGTATGAACACACATGGAATTATGTAGGAAACAAAAGTGTAAAATAACTCAAACACGTTTTATATTTAAATTCTTCAAAATAGTCACCTTTCATAAAAAGCATATTTTGAGTTATTTAACGTGTTTACTTTGCTGCATAATTACACATATCTTGCTCATATATTTGATCTCTTCAGTATCTACTGTATCTGCAGTGTAGAAAGTTCTAAGGACAAAAAAAGAAATTGCATAAGAAGCAAATTTTTGACTGGTAGTGTATATCAGAATATACACATTGCAAGAGTCTTGCTCCCAGTGTGCTGCCATCTTTCTCTGCCATATTTCTAAGGAAGCCTGGTGTGGACAATCCAGCCCGCCGTTTCCTGATTAGGGTGGACGCTTGCGCCCTCAAATAAACCAACAAAGAAGAACGTGCACGAGGTATCCAGGTTTGTGTGCGCAGGCCACCGTAGCCCACTGGCAAGCTCAGAAGAGGGAGGGAGAGTGAAAGACGCTGCAATCTAAAATGTAACCACTTGATGTCGCCGTTTCTTCTTCAATAATCTCCAAATATTACACACTTAACCTTTAAAGAAAAGAACAAAAACCACAACAGTCCTGCAACGTTCATCCAATTTCCTGCTGCAGAAGACGACGGGGACGGGGTTGTTTGAGGAAATCTGCAGAGTCTGGGTTCCGCGTGAATAAAACGCATCGATGTTCAAAAAAATGCAAGCGCAGAAACTCATTAACCCCGGGGTTATTTTGGTCATGCACGGCTAACAATCGCACTGTGTTCATGTATTGACCAGCTTTGAGCCTCCCGCCGTACTTTCGTTCACTGACCTGCAAGCCGACTACAGCGTTTTTAATTTTCTTAATTGAATTCCAACCACAAAGTTAATGGGCAAAAACCGATCAACTTTAATGCTTGAAAGAAAATCACCGTTGGTGCGTGCTCACGGTGATACAGCCGGCCCAAAGGGCAGAGAGCCAGTGAACAAGAGCAAAGAAAAATATAATGGTGATCCATATCACTTCATTGTTGATATCTTTACGTGAATCAAAACGTTCGACCAAAGCACAACGGCGGGATTGATGGAGCAGTTGCACTAACGTGGGAATAAAAATTGCAGCGGTAAGGGGAAACAAAAGTGCTGATCGGGGGGGAAAAAAAATAGAATTACTACCTTGCAGTTTTACTGCGACAGTTGGATTTACGTGCGGTATGGCATGAATCAGAAGTTTAGTGAAAATTATATTCTTTGGCGAGGTCAAAACAAATTAAAATTGAAAACTGAATCATGTAGTTTCAACACGATGTTCTTGATCTGTAATAGTGGGCAACGCCTGTGCACAGTAGCAAACCCAATGCTGCGTTGCAACTTTTATAAAGACGAGCTGTGCACGCATTCAATCGCAAATCACATCTTTGCGTGTGTTGCACTTGCACAAGACCGCATCACGGCTGTTCAATCAGCTGTGCTGCACTAATCTAAATGCACTCGTCTATGGGATGAGGGAGCAGCGAGAGAAAAAGCAACAGGACTTTACAGCAGTTCTTTAGTTTTCGAGTTTCAACGAGGGTCTGAAACTTTGAACAAACTGCTGCAACTAAAGAAAATGCATTGCTCGTCAATGATTTTCACTGATTACACTGAAAAGGTCTAGCTTGATCTTTTTAAAAAATATATCTATACATGACATTACATGTCTCTATAGTTACGGCTGATGGAAATCCAAAAACCCGAAACATTAGAAAGGTAGGAAAGGTTGACACTGACTCTAGATATTTGATTCAAGCAGCCCTGAGGACAGTTGAAAACACCACGATGGGAATGATCGCTGACTTGACAGTGGTCCAGAAGACACCCACCGGTTTTGTCCACAAGGACGTCAAGCTACAGAAGTTCAATGAAGATCCCTGAACCTTGAGGAAGAGTGAACAAAAAGTTGATCCAAGTCCAATGTGACTTTTCCGCAATCAGCAGTGATTTGGGGCAGCGTGTCATCCGTTGCTTCTCTATGAGTTTCTCTCTCGGACTCGGGGTCACCACAGGGTGATTTTTCAGAGCGCTGTACGCTGAGGGTTCCTTTCTGCAGCAGCGAGGTCCAAAGCTGCAGGGGGACGATTGCTGAACCTGAGCCCGGTATTACAGAGCTCGATTGGCCGGAAAACCCGCCTGACCTGAATCCCGCAGAGAATACACAGGGTGTGTGGTCGGGGGTGGGGGGGGGGGGGGGGGGGGGGGGCGTGCATGAGGAACTCAAACCAAGCGTTGAATATATACGTTTTCTGAACATCGATATGCTGACGTACATCTGGTCACACACACACACACACACACACACACACACACACACAATGTGTGTAAAAAAAAAATAAGTTTTTTGGCCAGATTCTATCCGAATTAATGCCTTAAATATTTGCCAGTGATTTTTTTGTGTGTTTATCAAAGGCACACACAAACAAATGCAAATGATTTGCTCGTTCACTGTTCATAACTTGAAAGTTGTAAATTCTTCTAGACCTTGTACTCTGAATGTGAAATGTCACGTAAAAACGTGAAACTTTTCTTTCATACTGAGCCCCTTTTTTTTGTAGTATGGCAGCAATACCCTTACGTAATACAGCGTATAAATGTGTGTGGATATCAGAGAGATCACGCTTTATATTTAAATTCTTCAAAATAGCCACCTTTAATAAAAAGCATATTTAGAGTTAAATAACGTGTCTGTCTTTGCTGCATACTTACAGATATCTTTCTCATATTTTTGATGTCTTCAGTATGTATATACTGTAAAATGTGGAAAGTACTAAAGAAACATTGCATTAGATAGTGTGTGCAAACTTTTGACTGGTAGTGTACATACGGAGAAAGAGAGAAAATATTTGGCATTTATTTTGCAAGACACACAATTAAATTCAAAAAGAAAGTGGGCCAGCGTTTGGATTTCTGTGGAATAAATTTGGCTCGCGACTTCATCACAGGGGGGGGGGGGTCCTGAGACTCCACCACTTGAGAACCGCCGTTCTAAACCAGCATGCACGGCCGAAACACACTTTGGGTGTGTTTTTTTTTGTTGTTGTTGTTTTAAACCTACCGGCTCTGGCGGCGATGAGGTGTGTGGTCCTGCCGGGGTCCTTGGGGCTGAGGAGGAGGCCCCTCCCGACCTTGGCGCCGAGCGCCTTGGCGTGGTAGAACTCGCGCGTCCTCTCCATGGGGTAGTTGGTGGGGTAGAGGCCGCTGAACACGACGCGGGTGCCCTCCAGCGTCTTGCCCTTCAGCTCGGGGACGATCCTGCGGATGTCGGGCGAGCCTCGCGCCTCATCGCTCAGGTAGGCCTGGTAGCGGCTGTAGTACTCGCCGTGGATCCTCTCCAGCACCTCCTCCAGGTAGATGAGGTGGTCGTCGTGGTCCACGTCCTCCTCTTCCTCCTCCTCGTCGTCCTCCATGCTCTGGTCCAGCAGCTCCTCGCCCGTCGTCACCCCCGACTGCTCGCTGTTCTGGGACTCTGTCTCCGGCTCCCTCCTGTCCGGGCAGCCGTTTCCCAGCTCGGGGTCCGGCAGCAGGACCCCCAGAGGGTCTTTCGCGTCGTTCTGATTTGCCGCCGTCGCGGCTTCGTCCCGCCTGCCTTCGCTTTCGCTCTCCGACGAGGGGGGCTTGTCTGCGGCCGAGTCGTTGTCGCTGTCGCTGGACAGGTCAAAGTCAAAGTTGTTGGACTCGCGGCCCGGCGCCGACGAATTCTCGCCCTCCCGCGTCCTGCAGCTGTCCTCTCCCTCGACGTCGTCCGCCCGGGTTTCCCTCGACTCCGCGCCCGATTCCGCCCGACTCGACTCTTCCTTTTGCCCCGAATCGCCCTCGACTGCCGCCAGCGCGGCGGCTGGCGTCACTTCGTTGGTCGTCGCTCCCTGAGAAGACTGGGGAGTTGCGCACTCCTCGTTTTTGGAACCGTTGGAGTCTTTTGGCTTTTTCCTGGGCCCGTTGTTCTGCTCGTCACTGCCGCCGCTGCCGCAAGGCGCCGCGGCCGCGTCTGTGCTCTCCGCCGACCCACTCGACGGGCCTCCTGCCGGGGCGAGACAAAGCCGTCAGATGCGAATTCAAGAGTTTGTACGGCAAAATTACACAGCTGATCGAATGCTGATTAGAATGATCAAAATGTTGTTTCCGATGTTTGTGACGCTGATTCGCAGCTAGATGCTACGTAATTGGGGGTTACGAATCCGTGAATCATTCGTTCATTCATGTTGGAAAGTAAAACCAAACCAAAAAAATAAATAAAAAAATCTACTCTTTTTTTTTTGTTTTCAATGTCTCAACCAACAACTAAAATGAAAAAAATGGATAACTAATTTGTCGGATTCCTAATTTTGCTTGGATTGGATAACGGGCGATTATCCCATTTGGGTCCTTCGATTTGAGGCGAGTGTTTGTTTGTTCCGTTACGCATGCGCGAGACAGCATCCGGGATCGCAAAAATGAACACGTTTGTGCTCATCAGACAAGGTGATGCTGAAGACGTAAACACCTGCTGCTCATTACCTGTTCTGTCCATTTCCAATTGAGCGCGAAATTAACAATGAGAAAAACCATTTCATTTCATTTTATAGGCTTTGGTTTTATCGGGAAAAACAAATGATACACAGATTATTACGCTACTCAAAGCCAGGTAGGAACAGTAGTAGTAGTACTAGTAGTAGTATATATTCATTAGTATGACTGTGTGACTGCCTGCCCTCCACCTCCAATAAAACCAGGAACACACATACACACAAAGAAGGTGTGGTGTCACTCTCTAATTTAGATGCCATCATGAAGTTTCAGACGCAGCGAAATTAGTCTTTCTGGACTTTTAAAAATATTACTATTGCAAGGACCCCCTTTAAAATAACTCACTGGAATTCGTTCAGAAACAAAGGAGAGTGAATCTGAATGTGCATCAGATTTAAAATAGAATTTCATTTAGTTTTTGCAATTCTACAAAAAAAAAAGTTTCTAATCTTAAGTCGCTTTTGAAAACTCATTCACATCACAGGCTCCACTGCGCAATGGCCAAATTGAAGAGAACATTCAAAATAAATAACTCACTGGAATTCGTTCAGAAACAAAGGAGAGTGAATCTGAATGTGCATCAGATTTAAAATAGAATTTCATTTAGTTTTTGCAATTCTACAAAAAAAAAAGTTTCTAATCTTAAGTCGCTTTTGAAAACTCATTCACATCACAGGCTCCACTGCGCAATGGCCAAATTGAAGAGAACATTCAAAATAAATAACACTTGTTTTTATGTTGGCAATTAGAGCAAAGCCAACAGGAGGGGCTGCTGTTGGGGCCCGGCAGCTGTTGTGACATGGGACGCGTACACCCGAGAGCCATCATTAATTGATGTGACAGGCTGTGAGTAGGTGTAAATGGGGTGAGGGGCCCCGTGGCGGTCCCCCAGGACGCATGCCAGCAGCCTGCGAGCAGCTTATTTCCTGCTCTGATAATGAGACGGATGTGATTGTAAGGAAGGCGTCGCGAGGACTCCTCTGGGGGGGGGGGCACGGTGAGGTCGGAGCGCCGGGACCCTGTTGATGATCAAGCCGCCATGCTGACAGATGCCGTTGATTCAAATGAAGTTCAATCAAAGAATGACCCTCTATTTTTATTTCAACGAACACACTCGGGGCATCGTTACTCAACTGGTGGGTCGCGACCCAAAAGTGAGTCACGGAGCTGTTTTGATTGGGTCTTTTGTTTTTTGTTTTTAAAAAAAATACATATATCGATAGAGAAAATGTCGAGCATTTAGTTTGCAGGACGCACAATTCAATTCAATTCAATTCAATCCAATTCAATTATTTCAATAATTTATTAACTAGACATGATAGAGAGTGGAATAAATTTGGGTTGTGACTTCATTATAAGGAAAAAAATGTAAGTCCAGAGACTCCACCAGTTGAGAACCACTGATTTAGAGGGTCACTGGCTAAAGCTGGATTATTATGGGGGGTCCGATTGAGGTTTCTGTCATTTCATTAGTATCCGATGGCTCCTTAGGATACAAAGATTGGCAAAATTCATTGGGCAAAGTAGCATAAAACTCCAGCCAAAATTCCTTGTGGGCAGTTTACATGTAAAATAGATTTATTAGAAAATGGGACTCTGCAGATACCTGACAGCATTTTAATTTAAGGATAATCTATAGTGATGATATATGAAAGTCAGAAACGCTTGGTTCAGCAGAAGTCAAAATTGGACGCCACACTTTTAAATGGCACAGACATGAGATATAGAGTAGTGGAGAAAGAAAGTCTCCCTTAAAGTTTTACTTGGTCCCAATTATTGTCATTGAATATTTTTCAGATATTTTTGTGTATTTTAGAACATTTGGCTGCAAGGAGATAACTTTATTGCTTCTCGCTAATGAGACAAAATAAGAAAACTCTTGTTGTTCCTGTGCTCTGGATGTGTTGCAATGTGTCATCTTGCTGAAACATCCCGTTGTGTGCTGCGCGGAACAGCGCAATGCACAGCGTGTGGGTAATTGTTGGTGACTGCGCTAAAATAAACTGCACTTGGGAGACTTAAGGCTTGATTCTTAGCGCAATGCGGCACGTCACAGGCGCGCGAGGTGTCCAAAAACTTTATTCCACCGCTGTGGAGACACGGAGTGGGCGTTCGCAGCCGCGATGCAGAAGAGCAATTACCTTACATTCTATTAAACGGCTTCACGTGACGGGTTTTATATATATATATATATATATATATATAAACGCGCACATTTCCTCACTCTTAATGCACCGTGTGTTACTGATAAGATTCCAGCAAGCACAGCAACATCCAGCGACGCTGCGAGTGCCGACGACAGACTGAACTCCGCTGAGCCGAAGTGTTAAATTTACCCTAAAAGTCCTGTCAGGGAAATAAAACAGGGCGGAGGAGAGAGATACACAACCCCCCCCAGTGTGTTCTTCAGTCCACCCCTCAGCGTTGCATAAACTGGCCGACGGTCGAGCGTTCTTTCCTTTCCGTACCTTTCCTTTCCGTCTGAGCTTCGCGCGACCCAGGGGGGGCGTTGATGTCCCCGGTGCCCTGGAAGTAGATGTATTTCTTCACAGTGATGAGGTTGGGCGCAAACTTCCACACGTCCTCGCGGTCGTCTATGATGCAGACCATCGAGTCGCCGCAGGGGAAAAGGTTCCTGCGGGGTGGAGGGGTGGAGGGTGTGGGGGTCACAAAACACGAGCTGAGCTGCTGAGCTGCTGAGCTGCTGTGGCGGGCGGGAGTTCCCGGCTGTTACAATCACGTCAGTTCGGTTTCTCATCTGTATCGTGGCTCCTGGAGACTGTAAAAGCGCATGTTTTCCAATAATATTTATTTCCAAATGTAAATAATCCAAATGTCCATAGAATGCAAATATCATGTTTTCCTTTCTTACTCGATAAATATTTTATTTCATTCATTTTTTTTAATTAATGTCATTTTTTTCCTTCTCTTTGCACTATACTGTTGCTGTAATTATGCCAACTTCCCCAACGTGGGAAATACAAAGGCATTCTATTCTATTCTATTCTAATCGAAGGTGCGATGACGGCAGTATAACACGTTTCTCACCTAAGGTTTCCTGTTTTCGAGAAGGGGTCGATGCACTCGTCTCGGGAGAGGATCCGATGAGAGAAGAGCTTCTTTTCAGGATCCAGGAAGCCTTCCGGAAAAGATGAGAAAATGTCAAGAAAACGCACATAAAACTGCTCACAACAAATTTGTGACGCTCCGCTTTGGGATGACATTTACGGAAGAGTCCATTTCACAGTGATATGGTGTCATCTTGCAGTGCAGACGTGCAATATTCCCATCCAACTTTTTGCTGCTTATTTTACTTTAACCGTATTTTTTCCACACTTTGCAACACACGTCCTAGTTTCCGGTTATATTAGCGTGGTATTGCAGTGTAGCAGCGTTGTCTACTGGTCAGTGCTGAGGATGAAAGTCGTGTCATTTCAATGCCCAAGTGGAAAGACAATGCATCAGTGAAAATGAGTTCCTTTCTTAAGATGGGATGGAAGGTTCGGTCATGGACTTAATCAGAACATGCCGTCTCCCGACCACCCAACCGACCAACGCGTGTGTAAACGCCTCCGGATGTAAACGCGCTTGCAAACTTAATCAGCGCTCTCCTGTCAAATCCTGGAAATGGTGACATTTTGTTCCGCCCGAAGTGATGAGAACAGTTTGCTGAAATCTTGGACCGGGGGCAGAGTCGACAGCAGTGCCAGAGTCTCCCGCAACAACAAAGGAGGAGGCGCCAACAGGCCGAGAACGGCTGCGCAGCCTGTGCCAACCCCTCTTGCATCAGGGGGGCAAGGGAGTAAAATCCAATTGAGAAGGCATTAAACATTCATCATACGGAGGTCTGACAGTCCAGGACCGGGGCTGCTGACATTATATACTGTATGACGAAAGACCCCGCAGCTCGCATACTGAAACGCGGCCAATAAAAACACGACCTGCGCCGTATAAACTATACCATAAGTCAGCCTCCAGTCATCAGCTGAGATATCGTTCATATGAGGGGGATCGAACGGCATCTGAATGCTGCCAGCGATTAGAATGGAGGGAGAGTTATTGTCTTGGATGTCTGCGAAACGTTCGCTGGTGTAAAAAAAAAAAGGAAAAAAGAAAGGCATAATTATAATTTAGTGCCGCTGATGACGCTGGCAAACCCACAACGTGAGCAAACACTTCCCCCTTGTGGACACAGTGGGGCAGTGCACTCATTGTCGGAACATTGAGCAAACAATCAGATCTAATTTATCCCCCCAAAAAACGATCTAGACATCTAAAAAAAAAAAAATAGCAATCATACAGAGAAAGTTTTGAATTCATTTCTTTAATCTATTAGAATAATGATTGGCTTACCGGCGATGGTGTGTGCATAAAGGCGGCTCCCGAAGGTGAAGACGTGCAGTTCGTAGAGTTTGGCGATCTTCTCCAGGAACTCCTTGCAGTGCGGGCGCAGTCGCGTGTGCAGCATGGGCTCCCCTCGGCCCAGCTGGAAGTGGAAAATGCCCTGCGGGGGAAGGCGTGGGAGGAGAGTGTCAACCGTTGGTGGAAGTCTCAAACCTACCCAGCAGTGCCGTCAAACTCATAAAAACTAAACCAAATTCTTGGTCTTCTTTTGTTTTTGTTACTGGTCAAAGACGACGTTGTTCCAAATACAGTACCTACCTATGGTGTTGGTAGAGCTTGGAGGTCAACTTTTTTTCCCAAGTTTTTAGTAAGCTTCGTTATCCGAACGCCACCCTGACTCCAGAATAAAGAGTCCAGAAACTCTGAACTTCATGATTCTAGTTTTCCCATCTCAGGATCAGAATCAGTCCTACCAAGAATATTACACAAGTTCTGCCTTTAGCCTTGCCATGGAAAAACATTTCACATTTACACGTTTTTATTTTTGCAAAAAACTATCATGGAAATGCAGCTATAGCCAACACAAATGTACTAGTATTCCTTGCTTGGAAAGGCAGCCTACAGGGTAAATTAAAGTCACAGTGCATAGCCAATGACTGTGCAGGAAGAAGCCACATCAGGACATCTATGTTGTCTGTGGTTAAACAATAAAAAGTCAGCTATAAAAGTCACTATCAAGAGAGGCAGTAAAACATGAGAGGTACTTCAAAGGACACACACGGATGTGTTTTTTTTTTTTGTTAAAGGACTTGAAATGCAGGTAATAAATAATAGATTGGGAGGTCGCTGCCAGTCTGGTAGAAAAGGACTACCTTATTGGACATGCGCTGGCAGTGCTGCTCAGTGGTGTGGATCAGCGTCTGATCCAGGTCCACCATGAGGACAAGCTTTTTGTTGCGGTGGAGCCTCTGCTGGTCTTCTCTGCCCAGCTGCTCCGCTTGCTGTCCAAGTGAACACATGGGGGAATTGAATTTAAAAAAGAAAAAGAAAAAGATCAACCCATGTGTTATGTCAATCCAAAATGCAAGAGTTCACATATGGCATTGAACAACAGCAGAATATGAAGTGCTTCACTGAGAGAGTAAAAGAAAAACAGGCATCTTGATAAATCTCTGTGTGTTTTTCTGCAAATGCAATAATTTATAAAAGCACAAAAACGTGCAACGTGCAAGATGACCTTCAAGTGTGTAATACTCTCTTAGCCACGTCTTCCTGGTCTCTCATTTTTCGAGACTCACCTCGGAGCTGACCATCAGCTCTGGAACGCTGTGCACCATAGAGACTGTTGCTGTGGAGATGGGAGTCTGCTGGTTCCCGTTGGCGCTCTGCAGCCTGAGAGGTGAGGGGTGGAGAAGGGGAGGAGGAGAAAGAGGAAGAGTGGGAGTTTTGGGTGCCATGTGTGCATCATCTCTCCGGTCCTTGAACTTGTTGTGAGAGGCGAGAGAGCGGCAGCTTTCGCAAAACACAAACAGGCAACAGGCGGCGCAACCTTTACCGGTCTGATTTCAGGAGCACTTGTGGCTGACGGGGGAAATTATTTACGAACTGACAGTCAGCATTGGCACCATGTATCAAACGGAATGCAAAAATGATTTCAGTGTACTATGCTATAACAATGCAGTAATAATGATAATATGCAGGCCCAAATTGTTTAAAAGATGTTCTCAGGAATATTTTTAAAACATAAGACCCAACATATGACTTGAGCTGGAGCCAACTCTCTTTATTTGATGGTTGGTGCCCTCTGGTGGATACTAGCAACAAATAAACAAATTAAAGTACAAGAGAGAGCATCATTTCTTTATAACCACCAGATAATAAGCTGCTGTCTTGTGTTTAATGAAAGTTTTATTTCATTCCTTTGCCCACTGGTCCGTGCCAATGCGCAAAACTGTCTCAAATGCTCCGTAATGAGTGGAGATACGTAAACATATCAACTATGAAGGGAGAATGGATGGAAGGTGATTGAGGTAGCGTTTCCTTACTGGGTCAGGTCCTGGCCACATTCTGCGCACAGACCCTTCATTACTATTGGATGGCTGCATTCTTCAATTCTGATGATGACACCCCTGGAGAAAGGCAAAAGGAAACCATCATTGTAGCAGAATTTGAATAAATAAATGAAGTAAGTCAGTAAGTAAGTAAGTAAGTGAGTGACAAAGCAACGTTTAAATATTGCTGATAAACCAAATCTAAATATCACGATAGAGACCCTTGACTGCCAGTGGACTTAATAGCTCTGTCTGAGTCTCATTCTGCGAACCATTTAGGTGCAGACGACAACTGACAAATATCGTGATTGTGCATGGAAATGACAAGTTACGGTATCATTTAAACAAGTGTAAAATAACTCAAACGCGTTTTATATTTAAATTATTCAAAATAGCCAACTTTCATAACAAGCATATTTTGAGTTATTTAACGTGTTTTCTTTTGACTGGTAGTGTAAATCTCACAATATTTACAAGGAGCACCTGAAGGCAACAGTTCGAGAGGTGGCGGCAAACGATTTCTAGTTTATGGAGCTTTAAACGCTAATTGACGACAGGGTTCCGTTTGAAATGAACGCTCTTTTAACTCCAGGGACCACGCGAAGGAGGTGTGATCTTTTATTTTGAAAGCGTGCGCCTCAAAGGCAAACTTGTTTATTTGGGGTGACTTGACGTGAGACGCGTTATTTCTTGGTGCTCGTTGCCCGTTAGCAGACGAGCTAACGAGAGGTAGCATGTCAGCGAGATTTCTTTCCCTAGGAGAAAACAGGGATAACCACGCCCCGTACTCATTTGATTGGTCGTTGCCCAGTCTCTCGCCTCTATCTCGAGCGCGCCAGCGTTGGTGACTGAAGGATATATTATTATATTGATTATCCGCGCTATACGCGCTATAGGCAACAGTTTACTTTGAATATGTCATGTCTGTGGATAACATGAAACACAGCTCCAGAGCCATTTCTTCACTCTGGTTCTTAAATTTCAGCGCCGCTCTTAATGTGCTGTTCTGCTTTGTAAATAATTTGTACTTTTTCCTGTTACAGTCTGTAAAGCACTTGGAGCTGCATTCCATGCAGTGAAAGGTGATATGCAAATAGTTGAATTATATATCCCTAGATTTCTTAGGCTATATATCACATACCACATCTATTATATGCGTAATCCAAACATACAAAAGTGGACTTTCAAAGTCTCCGCTTCCTGACCGCTTTCAGTATTGACAACACAAGTTGGTTGCTTGTGTCAGCAGGTGATATTCAATCGTCATTCTAAATGATGTACCTTAAATGACCTACTAGGTGATTCATTTTCCCTCGGTGCCCGATGGTGGTGCACGTAGCATACTCGATGGGAAATCCGCACGATACCATAACAGAAGAAGAAGAGACGTTGCAGGGACCAATCAAAATAGTTCGTGGCGTGGTTATCCCTATTTGCTCCTAGGGAAATAAATCTCGCGGTAGCATGTCACCGTAGCCACGTTAGCTCGCTAGCTCAGCTAAGGCTAACGCTACTCTGCCAGGGCACTCAGCGCTGGCTTAAGCAAAGCGGAACGAAAACAACAGTTGACATTGTGCCCGCAGTCTCTCTGGGAGCAGAGTTTGTTCGCAACCGGCTGTTACATATTAGTCGTAGGAAAGCAGAGTGACTTACCCCGGGGGTATTACTTGTCCAAGTTGACAGCACAGCTCCTTCACGACTCCAGCACGGTCCGATTTCAACTTCTTCTCTGGTAGACGGGCAACATCGCCCCCCTTCTCCTCCTGAGATATCGGGGCGCACATGGCCAGCACAGAGTCCACGTTGATGAGCGAGCCCGGCTTGACTTTCCACTCCAGTAGCCGAATGGGGAGAGCTCCGGACGGCCTGCAGATATCCGCCACCTGCACCGCGGGGCCCTCCCCCGCCACCACCGCCGCTCCGCCGCCAGAATCTGCTGCAGCAGGAGGATCCTCCATCTGTCTCTGGCGCTCAGAAATCCGTTTTGCGACGGCACACCTTTAACAACAAAAAAGCAAGCGCAAGATCTCGCAATGCTCCGTTCAAAGCATTCAAAGTGTTGAGAACATGGATAGCCGAGAGCATTAAAGAAAGCGTCCTGCCGATTTAAACCCACGAAACCTCCACAGTCCTCTACGTTCGCTCTTCCCGCCCGTAAACAGGAAAGCGCAACACTGCAGCGACGCAGGTCGTACAACTTCCGGTGGTACGGCACGCTTTGCGTGTAAGGTGGGGAAACGTTCACGGCCGAGGCTTCAAAATAAAAGCCTTGACGAGGCGTGTTATTCGATCCACAAATCCAGTCCTGAAGGGGAAAAATAAGGTAAAAGTCACCCGTTCGCTCAGTGATGTGTTGGGCTGCTTGTGTGAGACACCAACCCATGTTTTTGCGCCCGTTTCCGTGAAAACAACAAAAGCTTTACTGTGAAAGTCAACCTGTGCTTCCGGCATTAGCAAAATCCAACTTGTTTGATATTGTGCGCAGTGACGTCAATGAACTTGAAAAACAGATCACTTTTTAAAATTGTATTATACTAAATTTTCAATGTTTCTAAACACAAACTTGTCAATCATTGTTCAAAACAATCGTTATTAAATACTGATAACAACAACAACAATCATATCTAAAAGTATAAGTAATGCATACACAAAGCAGTGCTACGTGCTCAACGACAATGAGACGACAATGCTGATGCAAGATGATGTAAGATATAAATGATACTACGGTGATGTTTCATGTGCCACCAGTGACAGCTGTTTTCCACGACGAACATTATTTACTGTGGCGCAACTCCACAGCCTGTTGCACTGCAGCCAGTGACGAGAGGCTCTGGATAATTAATGAAGGCTGAGGAATAGCTTTAAAAGTCAACCAACATAAGCGAATAACGCGTGTATTAAGCGGTGTAAGGTGTATGGTAATGAAGAAAAAACGACCGTTTGTGTTCCTCCTCCCAGAGATTGCAACAAGATGATAATGCATTTATTTTGATTAAGACCGTTCTTATATTTGAGGGCGGAGTTAGTCTGTCCCTAACCTGCTGTACCTCGGGGGGCGGAGCATTTGCCCTCTAGATACTCTCATTTGGCGTCACATTTCGAGATTGCATAGTTACTAGCAAATTCTGGGTCTTGTGATGTATATTTTCCCAATTATGAAACAATATGTTTCAATTGCCTATGTCGTTACTGGAATCTAAAATCAATCTAATATCAGAAGTGCACATTGTCCTTAAACGGTGTTATTGTAAGGATATTCACTTTATGTTTTCATTTTCATTTATAAGGATTATTATGTTGTTTAATCACAAATGATTGTTGCTCTGCTGATTTATTTTAGTCAACCCTCATAGCAACCCTCATAAAGTAGTCTAACCGCTCAAGAAACTGCAGTATGTAGCCTACCCACTATTTGTCCCCTGAAAGCTTCTCTTCTCTCAATGCCAGTAAAAACTTCAAAGTAGGATGAACACCATAGATGGAAATACAATTAAATAAAGAACATCATCTTGCGCCCAAAAGACAAAAGTCCAAATGTCAAGAATAAAGTGGAACATGGGACAAAGAAAAAAGATTTACAATGAGAATAGAATTGAAATGTTTCTAGTAAATACCAACTTGTCAGAAATTGAATATTTTATAACCATTTGATAATGTGGTTATTATCAATACCATATTGATAACACACACACACACACACACACACACACACACACACACACACACACACACACTATCATCCAGAAGAAGTGTGTGTGTGTGTGTGTGTGTGTGTGTGTGTGTGTGTGTGTGTGTGTGTGTGGCTGGATCAAAAACATGGTGCAGCTGTTTTTCATTTAATGTGTGTTGCCCTTTCATGAAACCACAATATAGTGTATATTTTACATTAATATATGTTGGGCTTTTAGTTTTGTTTAATTGAAAGGCTTTGAAGAAAACTATTCAGCAACTAAAACAATGTCATTAAAAAAACATAAATGTATAAAGTTTTATGAATAACAAACGTCGTTAAATACTATTTTCGATTTAAATCTGTTAACGCTAGCTTTAGCAGAAACAAAAGCGGAAGTAGATTAAGCGAAAGCGGAAGTAAGTGTCAGTCAGCGTTCCCTGTTCTTGCTTCTGGTACTCTTTGGTGAGCCGGGAGCAAAGTGAGTGAGTGAGTACGCCGTGTGGTGAGGCTGCGGAGGCTCCAGACCAGGGGCTGTTCGGCAACACCTCAACAGGACACTTTGGATCGTTCTTGTCACCCTTGTGTGGAGTTATCATTTTATCGTCCAGGAGAAAACGAAACAAACAAACAAACAAAAAAATCATGACGGGGGAGACGAGCAGAGTGGTAAATAAAAACCGACCTCTATCCTTAGTAAATGCCTTAGCGTTAGCTTGCTGGTCATTGGTTAGCTGGACAAATTAGCAGCAGAAAAGGTCAACTGACAATGCGATGCGCTGATAATAAAACTGCATTTTTTTTAAAAAACATGTCATCAAATGTAACTGTCGTATGCGGTTCATCACGGAGATATTTGCCGTACGCGCATACAAATCGGCTGCAGTTGTTGACAGCCGGGAGTGCGCCTCAAGCACAAACGACCCGAATTTACTACTTGCTCCGTGTAACGTGTGCGAGTGTTAAAGCACTGCGGCGGTTAGATGCTCAACTGAATCTCTCGGTGGCGGTGACGGGAAACACGTTTCGGGCTAATTTTAGTTTGTGACACACAGTTTTGTTTTGACACCTCGGTGCTCAGGTCCTGTGTCAACATGGGAGACGCTGTGTCCCTCACATGCAGACGGCCAACAAAAACACGAGTGTGCCGTGAGTGCACCGCTGCTGGCCTTGGTGCGCGCGCGGGGGGGCGCGCACACACACACACACACACACACACACACACACACACACACACACACACGCACGCACACACGCACGCACCAGAGATGATGGGATGGGATAAACATGTTCTTTTAACGTCAGTTGAAAACGAAGAAAAGTGTCACAACCAAATATGTCTGACGTCCTCTTTGTTGAAGTGACTCTTGATACACTGAAAATGAAAGAAATGAAAAACACCTTCTTCTTTTTTTTTTTTTTTCGAGTACTAACAGTTACTGCTGTTTAAAAGTAACTTAGAGTTGTGTTGTTTTTTTTAACCAGACAGGAAGGGAGTGAATCAGTCAGTTGTTGTCGTCGTCGTAGTCGTCTTCGTGGTTTAAACAAAAACATCTCAGACATTCTATCGCACTGCAACCTGTCATTAAATTGATTAAGCTCAAAGGGTGTGGCCTGGTCGTATCTGCCGGTTTTGAACAGCAACTTTCCTCAGATCAGCAATGCTATAATACATCAAACTGGTATATTGCGACACATTCAAATGTGACAACCAACCCCAAAGTGCGTTATCTTGTCTGTCAGAAAAGCCCACAACTGACAGTTATAGTCATCTCTATGCACCGATATCGGATATTGGTGCCGATACCGGGGATGAGTACTCCACTTGTGCTTGTAAAGTACATGCCGATACCATGACACCGATACCAGTTGTACGTGTACACATGTGACAATTTTTGTTAAATTTGTGTGTTTGTGCTACAGTGAAACTTGTGAAAGTCACCCCGTGTTCTAGAACAGGCATGGGCAAACTACGGCCCGGGGCCCATATGTGGCCTGTTAAGCTTTTCAAGCCGGCCCGCCAAACTTGAAGAAGTTACATTGATAGTAAGTCATAAAATAGCTGCATTTCATCCATTTTTGTTCAGTGTTTTAAGAGTCATTTCAATAAAGAGCTCAACACTGTGGGGCTTCAAAGACACACATTTTGTTGTAAAGCTTTTGTTCATTTTCAGTAGACATTGAAGCACGTTTTCTACATTTCCCATGGCATATTACTTTTACTTCTTCTGCCGCATTATCCGGGGTCGGGTCGCGGGGGCAGCAGCCTCAGCAGAGATGCCCAGGCCTCCGTGGCCCCAGTCACCTCCTCCAGCTCATCCGGTGGGACCCCAAGGCGTTCCCAGGCCAGCCGGGAGACATAGTCCCTCCAGCGTGTCCTGGGTCTTCCCCGAGGCCTCCTCCCGGCCTCCTTTGAGTTGGGCCACCAAAACACTCCATCCATCTGCTTGCTGCTCCGGCGCCTCTGTCAAATTTTAGAACCCACTGTGGCCTACGAGTCAAAAAGTTTGCCCAACCCTGTTCTAGAAAAACATGCTGAGGAATAATGTTCGAGGAACAGAACCTCTTTGGGAAAACTCAATAGAAATAAAAGTAATGCTATAATGTGTAATGGCCTCAGTGAGTACTTGGTACCGGTATCAGTGAGTAGCGACGGTGAGCCGATGGATAAGAAAAGCCGGTTTCAGCTTCGTCTACTTTATAAAAAAAAATGGGAACGGCCCGAACCCGGTTGACTTCCAGGGAAACGCTGGCGGACTGACAGATCTCACCCGTTTCTGCCTCTCCAGCTGCGGCTGTGTTTGCACCACACCTGGCTGCTCCAGAGGAGGAACCACTCTCACCCCTTCTCCTCGCTGCAGACGACCAGGTCCTTCAGCTCGTCCAGGTATGCTTACAGCGAGAGAGAACCTTCTTTTTAGCATTGGCATGCTATTGGTTTGTTTTGTTTTGGTTTATCGTTGATGAATATCTTTGACACAAGGTGGCAGCAGTTGGTAAAAGCACATTTATTGGGGTCCACTGTAGGTACGAGGAAGAGGAGGGGACGTGGGAGAGCACAAAGTGTTTCACTCAAATGTCATGGCAATTGTCTATATTACCTCAACGATTGCAGCTTGAACCGATCCAAGTTTTCTGTTTGCAGCCAGAGACGGAAGGTCCGGTCCATTCTGGACATTTGCTTGTCTTTCTTTTTCAAAATAAAGCCAACTCTGTCCAAAAATTCTGCGTCTGCCATCTCATGTCTGGTGGAAAACTTTGTGCTCTCCCACTTCATGTGCTCCTCCTCTTCCTCTCACCTCTGCCCCCGGTATATGTGCTTTTATCAACTGCTGCCACCTTGTGTCAAAAATCATAATCAACGCAAAGTCTAAACAATGAAAAACAAGAACATGCCAACACTAAATAAAACCGCTCTTATTGTACCCATTTGCAACTTTCAAATCAATTCTCCCATCCCTTCCTGAATGGACTCCCCCCGCTTGTGCCTCCAGTAGGGGGCAGCGCAGAGGGCTGCTGCGGAAAGCTCTCGCCGGCATCTGTGTCGCCGTCCCAGTGGCGGTGGGGGTGAAGTACGCCGTGTCTCCGCCGAGGGAGAGGAGGAAGATGAGGATCGTGGTGGAAGGCTTCGGCCGCTTGTTCAGGTTGGTTCGGACGTCCGGATTGATTCATTTAGCCCTTAGGCGTCAATCTCTGGCCCGCGGGGCCAAATATAATCACACGATGGACCAAATTTTGGCAGAGCCGAGCGATACAGAATCACTGCTAGGGCTGGCCTGTTGCTATTATACAGCACATGTAGCACTAACAAGATATTATTATGACTTCATTGGTTTGTTGTTGTCATCTGCAATATATAACGTAAAGAACGTGGCGCCAACACGTTCGATTGTTCAATAACTGAATACCGGTAGTTGACTAGTTAGTTAAGTTGTGGTGGGTAAATGTGGGTCCTGAGACTCCACCAGTTGAGAACCACTGGTGGTGGTGGTGCCATCTGGCCTCCTCCTTGCTGGTGGAGCCTCTCTGTGTTTAATTTGGATTACCAAAAATGTTGGGGTTTTTTTTTTTCCTAGTGAATTTGTGTAATTAAAGACACATATTTGTATTTTGCCAAGTCAGTTTCAATTCAGCAGATCCAGTAGACCTCCACATGCCCCGCCCACTGAAGATGATGATTGAAGTGGCTCAACAGGCAGGCAATTGAATTTTTGTCTTTGGAGCTACTCTGTAACCCACACACTGTTGACTGTCCATCACGTTGCAACACTGGAACTCACATTTCAAGCCGCGCCTCGGGTTCTCTTTGTCTTCTGCCTGATTGTCTAAATTATTTAAAAAAATGTATGGATCTCACTCGCCCACTTGTTACATTTGTTCTGTTATTGTGATTGTTGTCATGAAAAAACTTGGATTAGCAATTATATTTTCATATCCTCACTTGCTGTGGACTTTGTATTGTACTCAAGAGAAAATGTCTGTACACTTGCTTCTCCAAATAAACAATAAATTACAAAAACGTGATTTCCTCTTCTCCCCAGGTCGCTTTCTGTGGGCATCTTCATCTCTGTGGATTACTGGTGGACCACCAATGTGGCTGTGCGTGGACTCCATGAGGTAAGGCTGAACCACTGCTCCACAGACTTTCAGGGCCGATGGCAAGTTTTGGGCTTTTTTTTTTTTTTTAAAGAAAGCTCGTCCTGCAAAGAGAGACGAGAGGAGGCCAGGAAGCTGGAACTCCAGACCTCCTTTTGTCATCCAGCATTTCTATAAAAATAAAATAAAATAAAAATAAAGCTCAGGGCGACAGAAGTGATGAATTGGCATTAGATAAGATGGACCTTTAATGATTACCATGTGTGTTGGTGTTTGACCTTGACGGTTAAGTACCATTTGAAAGGACGTCCTTTCGTTATCAGGGAACACCGCTGATAACCCGAAAACCCTGAAAACGAGCCGCATCACTGGGATTTCAATTCTGAAATTTTTACACAGGTTCGAAACAGAAAGCTTTAAAATTGTGGGATAAAATGAGCATCGCGTCACTCAGTTGGCACCACACAAGTTTTTTTTGTTGTTTTATTTGTACCATACTGACGACAGTCACGTCTCACGGGTCATTGCCTAGCAACAACACTGGTTATTGTCATTAAAAGTATAAACATCCAATAATAACTCACTGGTCATTACTACTGCTGATTACAAATTTTTTTGTGCTGCAGTTGGAAAATGAAGAGAAACTGTAGTATTGAGTAGCAAAGCTGTTCAATAAAAAAAAAAAAATCCAGATGCTCACCAAGGCCTTATTATTTTCTCACAACGTTTTTAATTTTTGGGAAATTATCTACAAATGTATTGTTTCATTAATGTAAAAAAAAAAAGAAGTAATTTTTACTTTTTACTGAAGTACATTTCAGAAACTGTACTTTCTTACTTTTACTTAAGTCAAGGAGTTGAATCTGCACTTTTAACACTTTTTCACGCAAGTATCCTTCGTTACATAGTTACTTAAGTCCAGAATGTGAATACTTTTGACCCCTGCGCTCACTGCTGCCCTCCCCGGTGCCAGAGCAGCCCATCCTACGCCAGCAAGATGTCGGCCTGCCACCAGAGGGCGGCGGACCACATTGTGGAGGGCGCGCTGCGGAACGGCGGCATATACATTAAGCTGGGCCAGGGCCTGTGCTCCTTCAACCACCTGCTGCCCCTGGAGTACATCCGCACCCTGCAGATCCTGGAGGACAAGGCCTTGAACAGGAGGTACAGGGAGGTGAGACCACGCAGAGCCGGGGGACGGACGGTCGGACTCTCAGCACGGCGTGAAACTTTCTCACGGCTTATTCTGGGATCTCTCCCGCCAGGTGGACGCGCTCTTCCAGGAAGACTTCGACAAGAGCCCGCCGGAGCTCTTCAAAACGTTCGACTACGAGCCCATCGCCGCCGCCAGCCTGGCGCAGGTCCACAGGGCGGAGCTGCACGACGGGACCCCCGTGGCGGTGAAGGTGGGCCGCCGAGACCCCGAGACCGCCTGTTAGTTTATGGTTAGAGAAGACTGAGATGAGCAAAGTCAGGTCAGTTTCAGGAGACGGGGTGAAACTAGACACTTGTAGTAGTCGGCAAAGTGTGACTGTTTTATTATCTTACCGAATTATAAAGCAGTTTTCTGCATTAATACACACAAGCAAGTGAAGTAGCTACTGCCTTTATTTTGCATTCCTATCTTATAAGTGATGGATTTGGGTTGGTGTAGATCAGGGGTGGGGAAACCTTTTGACTGGTGGGGCCAAAATGGGCTCTTAAGATTTGACAGAGGGGGCCGGAGCAGCAGCAGATGGATGGAGGGATTCAGTCACCCACCTCATAGGATGGAAAAATATGTCATGGGATGTGTAGAAACCGTGTGCTTTTTTTAATGGTAAAATAGACTGCACTTACAATGGCCTCTCATTCACCCATTCACACTCCAATGGGTGGCTGCAGCCATGCAATGCGCTGCCAAACCCCATTGGGAGCAATTTAGGGTGAAGTGTCTTGCCCAAAGACACAACGACAGGATTTCAACCGCCAACCTTTCGGTCATTGGACAACCCGCTCTACCTCCTGAGCCGCAGTCGTCCCGACCCACTGATTTTGTTCATTTTCAACAGAAAATGAACCAAATCAGTGTCTTGGATGCCCCATGGTATTTTGCTCTTTATTGAAACGACTCTTAAATCACTGAAAGAATGGATGAAATACAGCTATTTTATGGCTTACTCACTATTCGAGTCATTTCTTCAAGTAGAAGTCATAAGCAGCCCTGCACTAGAAAATCCAGGGGTGAGAATTCTTCAGGTTGGTGGTAACCGTTGATCAGTCCCAAACTCCAAAGGGGATAAAAGGCCACGTTAAGTAAATAGCACAGCGCCGCTGACGGCTAACGCAATCAAGGGCTCCGACTTCAATTCCCTCTTGGGTTCATTGATCCGAACAAACAAACAAACAAACAAACAAACAAACAAACAAACAGGCCACCACCGCCGTGGTGTGGTAATCTCTTTTTCGCCGGATTAGGTTCAGACTCGTTATTGTCTGTGATTCTGATCCCACAGGTGCAGTACATTGATCTCAGGGACCGCTTCGACGGAGACATCCGAACCATCGAGATCCTGCTGGACATCGTTAAGTTCATGCACCCCAGCTTCGGGTTCCGATGGGTGCTCAAGGTGCCGAGACGTTCTTATTTCACTTCTTCCTTTCCCTGCCGGCTGCACGCGGCCGAATGCGGACCGCTGGCGGCCACTTTGTTAGGCTTCCCAAAGTGGTCGGTGTATTGTTTTACATACAAGGGTTGTGCTTCCTGACTCAATGATTTCTCTTTTTGTTGGGACCCTTCTCTGTAAAGCCTAGCGATGGTTTTGATGTGGTGAAAATCCCAGTCGATCAGCAGAAGTCCAGTCTGAGAAAGACTCAGATCGGGACGTCTCGTTTAAAGGTCCAGTGTAATATTTGGCCTGATTTAAGATTTTTACATTGGTAAAATCTCCATAAATACATTAATGAAAGTATATACTCACAGTACAATAAACGTCATTTAGTTGTCCTACCCTTAGAACGCTTCTCGTATATTTAACGATACACATAGAGCAATAAGGCTCTTGCTCCTAGTTAGCTGCCATCTTGTGCCACTATAATTTCAAGAAAGCCCAAAACACGAAACGCGCTGTCAGATTGGCTTCCTTCAATAACGGGTTCTGCTGAAAGATTTCACACACCAGAACTTCGAATTCCCGTTTTTAATCCTCATTCCGATGCTCGATTTGAACTTCGGCAAAGACAGCGAGCAGTTGCGGTATCGTAATCGTAATAAAGTGCCCCGCCCCCGTCAGGACCTGAAGGAAACGTTGGCGCAAGAGCTGGACTTCGAGAACGAGGGCAGGAATTCCGAGCGCTGCGCCGAGGAGCTGAAGCACTTTGCCTTCGTCTCCGTCCCCAAAGTCTTCTGGGAGCACACGAGCAAGGTGAGCCTCCGAAAAATAATAAAACAAAATAAATAAATAAATAAATAAATAAATAAAAAAATCCCGAGCACGCAGCTGTTTCAGCGGCGCTGAAGCCCCTGTTCTGTCTGCCTCCCTCTCGGAAAAACGCAGAGGGTTTTGACCGCCGAGTTCTGCGACGGCTGCAAAATCAACAACGTGGAGGAAATCAAGAGGCAGGGGCTGAGCTTGAAAGACGTGAGTCGAAAAACAACAACAACGACAAAACGGCAATACGGCAACGGAGTCGCTCACTGTTCGATATGTTGCTCACCGCCTCCTCCACCGTCTTCCAGACTGCAGACAAGCTAATCCGGACGTTTGCTGAGCAGATATTCTACACCGGCTTCATCCACGCCGACCCTCATCCTGGAAACGGTGGGTTTCAATTGAGTGAAATCGGAGAATTTTTCATGGCACGCCTGGCTTTAGCTCACGGTACGCCAGTGTATCGGACAACACTAGCTGCGTTTCCATTGCCCCTACAGTTGCGCAAAGACCTAAATATCGCAATAAAAAAAAAACTGGTCATCGAAACACTGAAACGAAAAACATCTCAAATGTCACTGAAAGGTTTTCACGCTCTCATGAGGTGAAGTGTCAGTGAAACACTTTTTTTTTTCCGCATTTACACGTCACATGACCAGTTCACTTCAAGTGAAAATGGCGCGTTGTGTTTGGACGGAGGAGGAAACAGATTTTTTTTTTTTAAACAAGTAATCAAAGAGAAAAATAGAACCTGCATTCTTGACAGCAAACAATGGTGTGAAGTGCACCATTCAATAGTGTGCTTTGGTGTGCTTAGCCAACCATGAATTAACGGTCCAGTCTTTAAAGCAGATCAGACTATTATGGATGTTTTTTTTTTTTTTTTTGCAGTGTTGGTGAGACGGGGTCGCGACAACAAGGCCGAGTTGGTGCTCCTAGATCACGGCCTGTATGAATACCTCAGTCAGCGGTAAGATTATTAATAGGGAAATATGACCTTGTGGGAATGCTAAGCTAGCTTCTCTGACTGCCAACTCTTTCACCGTAGCGATCGAGCGGCCCTTTGCAAGCTGTGGAGGTCCATCGTTCTGAGGGACGAGGCGGCCATGGAAAAGTATTCCAACACGCTCGGGGTCAAAGGTGACTCTACAATTTCAGCGCAACTTGTTACACAAAACACATATAGGGGAGGGGAAAAAAATAATTTCTTAGATTAATCGCGATTATGACATTGCCAGTTATGAAATGATTTACAAATTTAAAAAAAAATGTTTTTTTCAATAAGGCCAGAACTCATCCGCGGTATGTTGCATGCTTTGGAGCCACGATACGTCGTCCCAACTCAAGGTACTTTTAGAGATAAAGTCATTCCTGCACTTTACAACGAGGCCAAAACGGAAGTTGTTGAGTCACTGAAAAAGGCAGGTAGGGCGGCTCTACCGTGGACATCGATTTCCACAGATTCCTATGTCACCCTAACTGCTCGCTTCATCAACAATGAGTGTGAGCTGAATCAATAAAAGATAATAGAAAGTAAATTGGTCTATTCAATATGGATCATTAGAAAGCACTTGGTTTATTAATCACACAGTAAGGGGGGGAAAAATTTAAATCTAAATATTGTGATAATCGCGATGAATTGAATCGTAGCCCTCTGACTCAGAATCGAATTGAATCGTCGGGTACCTTGCGATCCCCACCCCTACGTACATACTGTACATGTAGAATATAAAACAGAAAAAAATAATACAATAGAAATCCACCTACCCGTGCTCTCCACATCGGCAGAGTACTTCCTGTTCTGCGAGATGCTGCTGCAGCGGCCCATCAACATGGGCCAGCTGGGCCTGTCCAACGTCCTGAGCGGCGAGGAGACGGCCTACATGCGCGAGATGGCCACCGAGCGCTTCGCCAGCATCATGCAGGTGCTCAAGTCCATGCCGCGGCCCATGCTGCTCGTCTTCCGCAACATCAACACGGTGCGCAGCATCAACATCACGCTGGGGGCGCCGGTTGACCGCTACTTTGTCATGGCCAAGAGGTGAGTGAGCGCGAGTACTACAATTGGAAGGTGAACTTCTTTCTTGATCTTCTTGGCAGGGTTGAAGGTTTTCCAAAAACTTCTATCTCACTTTTTCGTGTAGCGCGGTGCGAGGATGGGGCAAGATCCAGGCCGAGAGGACGGGGATGCTGCCGCGGCTCTGGCTCTTCCGCTGGGCGAGGAGCACGTGGGAGGGCGTCAAGTTCGAGGTGGCCCTGAGGTAACGACCGTTAACCGCTCGGTGGCAAAACAAAATACGGAAGCGGGGTTTTAACGACGCCTCTTCGGCAGGTGGGAGATGACCACGATGAGCCTGACGCGCTCTGTCCTGAGGCTGCTGTCCTACCTGGGGCTCGTCGCCCTGGACGCCGAGGTGTACGAGTACCTCAGATAGCGGACTGTTTCTACGAAGACGCTCAGTTCCGCTGGACACCAGGAGGGGGTGGTGATAGTTTCTTTCCCCAGCAGGAAGAACGATCTCAACCGCATGGAAATCAAGCGGTTTTAAACTTAAAATAATGACTATTTAACTGAAATCCTCATATCGGATTGATTTGACGTTCAAAAGTGATTTAAACTGCAGTTTGTTTAGAAGACGGGTAGCACACATAGGGCAGCGGAGTTCACAGCAGGTCCTCGAAGGACTCTAGAGGACCTATCAAAGGATTCCACTGCAAAACATTTCACCCACGTCTTCCTGCCTTTTATTCTTTTTAATCCACGCGATGACAGAATGTTTTAGAATTCAATCTTGATTTTTATTGCCAAGGAAGTTTTTGATGTTGGTCTTGACTCGTCCGCTAAGTAGCCTAAAATTGTTCAGTATTCTTGGTTTGGTGTACTGTGTTGGGGGAGGGAGGGGAGGGGGGGGTCATCCTTTTTATTTCAGCAATTACTGTGATGATTATACTTGTGAGAAACATAAAAAGTCAGTCCTCCATTTCAACAAATGTGTTTTTAAAAATAATATTTATCATTAATGAAAGGCTCTACCTCTTGTTTTGTTTTTTTTGTTTTGTTTTTTAAAGGAAACCGTTTTCTTCGGTTAAGTTCATATACAAGCTTTCTTTTTAAAATCAAAATAAGGATATTGTGTATTTTTTACTAATAAAATAAACTATGTATAAATTGCTTTTTGTTTAAACCTCAAATTGTTGCATGTTTTTATTTTTTGTATCTAAAAAAAACCATCAAAACAAGCAGCTGCACACAAATCTGGTGTAAATTATTTTTTACTGATTTCTTTTTTTTGTACAAAATATTCCTAGAAAACATGATTGCAGTCGTTCATGTCTGCCAAATGAACAAAATGAGGTTTGCACAAATCAAAACACTTTCTGGGCTCAACGTAAAAACAGCATTCAGTGCCGGGGTTTTGCGGGAATGTGGCTCTCAGAAATGAGCTGTGACTCTGTCGATCTCGAGAAGATCTTCCAGGATCTGGTGACGGGAGCAAGGAAAAGAAACGATTTTTGCAGGAGATCTAATAAAGTCCCTATGATATGTTTAAATAATAGAATGCTGACGGCTCTAAAAACACATCTGTGGGTGGCGCGCTTACTATGTCCTGAGTGGTGCCGATCTTCTTGGCCAGGTCGCTGCGCTCCATGGTGCTGAGGTGCAGGTACTTGCTGAGCAGCTCCCCATCCAGGATGTTCCTCACGACGTTCTGCAAACTCCGCCTGTCGGCGTGCATCATCCTGGAAAGCGTCAAGCAGAACTTGAGTTTTGCACACAAGTTCTAATTGGAAAAAGACTCGGACCAACTTGACAAAGACGAGAAACGCAAAGGAAATGAAGTTTTCTGTCTTCACATGCGTAGAAAAAAAAAAAAGAGGCTATCCTCCGCACAAACCTGAAGGCCTTGGGGTTGAGGCCAGCGTGGTGAGGCAGCATGGTGTTCAGGGCGTTTTGCAACATGAGCAGACGACGGTAGGTCTTCTCCTGCATGGGGAGCAGCAGGCCGATCCCTCCGTCAAGGGTCGCTGCGGAAACCAAGCCGTCGAGATTAAACGGGAACCTGAACCGTCCTTAACGCCGCCGCATCCTCGGCACGAATGTTGCATTTTCGCTTTATTTTGATTCGCCATAAAGGTCAAGTGCGTGAAATTTGGCTCGATTTATGATACACTGCCCATAAACACTTTAATTAAAATGTACACTTGCAGTACAATAGTTTTCCTACCCACAGAATGTTTTTTATTTATATGTAAGAATAAACATAAAGCAAGGGCCTGGCTCCCAGTTAGCTGCCATCTTGCACCACCATATTTCTGAGGTTCTTTCTGGTGTGGAGAATCCAGCTCGCCTGACAGTGCGTTTCGTAATTTTGTGTGTGCAGGCGACTGTATTTCACTGGCAGGATCAGGGGAGGGAAGGTCAGCGAAAAAGCACTGCAATCCAATATATGTATATGTACATATAATATATACATATATATATATATATATATATATATATATATATAAATAAAGGTATCAATTTTACTTCCTTAAATTTTCTGTTAAGGAAATGTTGAAAAGCAGTTAGAAAGCCTTAGCAAAATAATAGATATTTCTTAAATTGCAATAGTTGTCCGTTGCTAAATGTCACGACCGGTTAAGTTAAGGCGCTGCAGCCTCGACTTACCAAACCAGGTGATGTGCTTGTTGTCCCACGTCAGAGCTTTTTTGCTGCTGCCGTCCAGGGCTCCTCTGCACGGCATCCTCCAGAAGGTGTTGATGTTCGCCCCGGCGTTGAAGTCCGCCCGCCTCAGCAGCCGCATCCCCCCGAAGCTCTCCTTGGCTAAAAAAAAAAGAAGAAAGATACAAGTTAGAACGGTTCCAGCGACCACACGCTGAGCAAGTCGAGCAAGTCGAGCAAGTGTGCCGCGTCGTGTCGTTGCTGCAGCGACGTCCACGTACCTTCGGGCAAATACATGTAAACGTAGAGGTTCTTGTCTCGATCAGACACTGAATGGAAGAGAAAAAGAAGGTTGGCAGGAACGTTTTCTTTCAAATGATTCCAAACGGGGGTTCTGAGGACGCCGCACAACTTACCCAAGAATCCTAGCTGGTTGTTGTCCACCATGAATTCGATGCTGTAGACCTCCAGGGGCTTTGCATCCTGTGGGGACGTCAAAAATAAAAGTTGACTATCGACAGATCTCCTGAAAAAAAACCCAAAAAAGTGGGCATTTGCGGCGGTTGTCGTGACTCCCTCACCCTGCTGACGAGCGACAGGGTCTTGCTCGACTCCTGGTAGCGGAGCAGCGAGATGCTCTTCATCAGGTCGGCGGCCAGGATGAAATTCTTGATGCTGAACATCTGGTGGATGTGGAGCTGGGTGTCGATGAAGGCCATGCCCGTCAGGTCGTTGTCCTTCAGCACCCAGAGGAAAATCTGCGGCAGCGCCATGGGAGTCATCAGGTTTCACTTGTGCGCACTTCCATTTTGTCGGCAAACAGTATTTCTGTTTTATTTCTGACTTTTAATCTGGTACAAGAGCAGTTTTGGATAGTTCCAAGACTGAGATGTCTCAGTGTGTGCCTTCCTTCCACGGTGAGAAATCACGGTCAAAAACGTAAAACCTTTTTTTAAGATACAATGAATTACATTGTAAAACAAATGGAATTAGAGAAAGATAAGTCGTCACATACCCTCTGTGATTTAGATGGATAAAGATCTCAGTCATTTGAATAAAATAATCTTATTTCTATAAACGTCATTGGATCTTTTTTTTTGAAGATATTTTATTTCCACGGGCCCCTTGCAATTACTACAGCTGACCATTAGGGGCCCTCAGACCCCCGGTAGAGAAACACCGCTCTAGTGAAATTTCAACGCAAAACAGATTATACTCCCCCTAGTGGTCAAACATATCTCTAAGGCAAAGGCAAAGGCAGCCCCTGCACAAGAGGAGGAACTCCATCTATTTTCACTTCAGACGAAGGTTTAAAGGTTTGCGCGGCCGTGATATGAAAGAGTTGCAAACCTTCTGCCCGATGGCTGACACCAGGTACCCGTTGCAGTGGCACAGCGCCGTCACCGGCCCCTTCTGCTCCTTCTCGTACAGCACTTTGAACTTGTTCTTGGTGAGCGGCTGGCCCGGCTCGGGCACCACCTCGATCACGTCCAGGATCAGGATCTGGCCAAGAGAAAGGGAAACCCTCTTACGTGCATTGCTGTCGTTTGATTTTTTTTATTTATACACTACCAGTCAAAAGTTTGGACAAACCTTCTCATGCATTTTTTTTTTTTTTTTTTTTATCTTTACAACTTTCTGCACTGCAGATAGACACTGAAGACATCAAATATATGAGCAAGATATGTGTAATTACGCAGCAAGAAAATAAGTAATATAATAATGTTTTTTATGAAAGGTGGCTCTTTTGAAGAATTGAAATATAAAATGTGTTCGTTATTTTACACTTTTATTGTTTCCTACATAATTCCATGCGTGTTCATACGCAGTTTTGGTGCCTCCAGTGAGAAACTGCAATGTCAACAGTCACGATACTGAAAGAAAAGACATTAAAGTCATAGTCCAAACTATTGACTGGTAGTGTAGATTACGTATAGATTCCAATCAGTGCTGCTCACTCTGCCCCTGCAGGTGACCTCCTCTCCCTGCATCAGGCACGTCCCCGCCGCGATGTAACCCTTCAGGCCCGAGACAGTCTCCTGACTCCTCAGCGCCACCGTCTTCATGCAGGTCACGTGCTCCCACTCCTCCAGGTCGATCCTACGGCGAGGAAGCGGGCAGGAAAGTCATCAAAACTGACTTAAAAAAAAAAAAACTACAACTCATATGCATGTGAATTACAATGCACGATTAACTGTGGAAAAGTTGCTTGTCAGTGTCAGAAACATCCCAAATATAATGGCTACTTCAGTGTGAGCTGCTACTCCCAGCGCAGTAATCTAATCTGTGCAACCCTATGAAAATTTGGCCCTTTGATTTATGCATGCGTCATAATCCATCGATCTCTGCACGAAGCTGCTCAGATAACCAACTTAAGAGCTTCACTACCTTTCAGAAGGGGTGCAAAGTGCTTGACAGTTTTAACTCTATGGCTGGGTATTGTTATTTTTTTATGATGTCAATTTCAATACCGGCTCCAGGACATTTTTTTTTTTTTTTTATACGCCAGATGTTTTAAAAACCAATTGAAACAAAAAAATCACAGCACAAAACCTTTATTTTGCATTCACTGCTGATTCAGAACAGGATTTCCTCCAAATCAAGTTTGCTGTAATCCCGTCCTTTGCACACATTAGGCACAAATGTTGCATTGTGCTCAATGTTGATCCCCCTTACTGAAGAGGAGCCACACGTTTGACTTCTTTGGCATGACGCTAATTCACTGCAACGCAATCAAAGGTTTTCGGGTGCCTTTATGGCGTGAAAGTCAATCGCCAGCGAGATTAGATCTTCATGCCAAATGATTACCAGCTCGGGGACGATTTACTTTCTTGGATATTGAAATTTTGGCACTGAAAGATTATTCATTTTTCCAATATTTGACAGGATTGGAGGACTGTAGAATTATTATGGATTACATATTGTCAGTTTTTAACTAAATTTTCTCCTGCATTTTACTTGGTCTTTTATTCGTCGCTGTGAGGTCAATGATGCTTGTACTGTAGTGCAGTAAATACGGTGACTCTCGGTTCTGTGAACTTTTTGTACCGTTTACTATGTATGCATTTTATACGTTTGTGTTCTTATTTTGCTGTGGACCCTAGGAAGATTAGCGACCACAGCTGGGGAAGTTAAGGGGTTAATCGGTCTTTTGCACATCTGCTCTTGTTTGTTTGTTTTATATGGATTGACTTGAACGTTTCTTGTAATTACTGGATGTTTTCTTTTTGTTTTGTTTTGTTTTTAGTGCTGCAACATGATGTCTATACAGAATAAAGAATAAAGAATGGAGCATTTCGGGTTTGGTGCGAGAACAATATTGAAGTTCAGTATCCAGCCACGACAGGACATCAACAACCTGAACAACATATTTCAGAAAACAAAAAAACAAACAAAATAAAGAATTTGACGCTGAGGAAACGGATCTCCTTACCGTGTGTTGGGAATGGCCTCCCAGCTGACCGGGGAGATGAGCTGGATGGAGAACTTCTCTTGTTGGGGATTGATGTAACGCTCGTCTGCAGCGGCACATTTTTTTTTTTTTTACATTATAAATAAGTACCACACGGTATATATAGTAAATACACTAGCAGTCAAAAGTTTGGACACACCCTATGAAATGAATGTATTTTCTTTCATTCTAATGACTATTGACATTGAAGTTTCTCACTGAAGGCATCAAAACTACATATGAACACACATGGAATTATGTAGGAAACAATTAAAAGCGTCAAATAACTCAAACAAGTTTTATATTTCAATTCTTCAAAATAGCCACCTTTCATAAAAAGCATATTTAGAGTTATTTATTAAGGTGTTTCTCTTTGCTTCAGAATTACACATATCTTGCTCATATATTTGATGTCTTCAGTGTCTATCTGCAATGCAGAAAGTTAATAAAGATAAAGAAAAACATTGCATTAGATAGTGTGTCCAAACTTTTGACTGGTAGTGTATATTACATATGAATATAAAGCGCGCGTCGGTGGGCTGACCTCGGTCGATGATCTCGTACTCCTTCTCCTCGCCAGTCATCCTGGGGATGCGCGTGCAGGGCTCCTTCACGCTAGTGCACACGGCGTACACCTAAGAGCCCAAACCCCCGAAAAACCCCACAATCACACGGAGCACATCAAAGGCTAATGGCTTCAAAGTCGCTCCGTCAACTTTTTTTTTCCTCTCTTTCTTCAGCCGGGGAAGAAAACTTTTAAGGCCGGGAGGCTTTTTTTTCCAGCGGAAAACTTTTTTCAAAGCGCCGCGATCGATACGCTCCTATTTTGCATGGTGTTACGCGAGGCCGTACGCGTTTCGGGGGGTTTGCGAAATGTGCCGCGGCTGTGAAAGGAGGTTGAGAGGGGGCCTCACCTTGGATTCCACGTGGTACGAGACGTAGTGCACGGTGCATCGGAGGGGGATTTTACGGACGGGCCAGGGGGCGTCGTAGGAGAGGTAGGTGGGCAGGACACTGATCCTCAGCTCCCCCTGGTGGGAACATGCAGAACATATTTACACGCCGCTAAATACAAATGGGGGTCATGTTCATCTAAACTTCGCAAGAATTTGAAGTTGTTGTTTTTTTTATTCACCTAAGCACATATTTTGCACGTCTTACAAACTTGACATAGTAACAACACCAACTATTGAGATAAATGATTTAATAGAGACACAATGTACCCAAATGTAGTTAACGGGACGCAAAATAGCAAGTCATCCAATTTTACCAAATACCTCCTGTTGCTTAACTCTGTTAAAGCAACATAATGATGATTGATAGTGAAATATATAAATATAAATACACATTATGTATACATGTATATATATATATATATATGTATATATATATATATATATATATATATATATATATATATATATGTATATATATATATATATATATACACACACATACATAGTTTTTTTTTTCTGAGCCACAGACCACCATGACACAGTACACACAGGTTTGCTTTGTATCCAATTACACAACTTGACAACAAATCCTACTGACTACAAATATTGTGATGTCAAAACTCATTGACCCTGAATGATTAAACACTCCGCCTCCCGCTGGCTCGTTTGGGTTAAAGTTAGAGTGCAGGTTATTGCAGTGCGCAGTTTGTCAATCAGGGACTGAGGGAGGCTGGTCGAAAAAAAGCAAAGAAGAATTTTGGAGTCACCATAGTAGGATAAGTACTACCCAATGAAAACTATTTTCAAACTCAATCAAGTGGAATTTTTTTCTACTTTTTTCCCTGAAGTCACCACCCAAATTTATATTTATTTATTAATTATTTACCAATTTATTTAATCTTTTGCAATAATAAACCCAGTTTACAACTTTCAAATAAAAAAAGGACCGAGTATCAGGCGGTTAGGTTACCTGCTTGTTGAAGTAGAGGAACCCTTTGGGGCAGTTGATGTTATGGAAGGGCGAGAAAGACTCGATGGCGCCGTCGATGCTCATGGGGTGAAGCCTCATGGCTCCTCTGGACGTGACCAGCATCCAGTGCGGCGACGGGCCGCAGATGAACACCTGCAGTGACGGGAGGCCAGAGCGCAAAAAAACCAAAAAACAAATGAAGCGTGAGAAAAAAGTTAAAATTCTGGTCTTGTAATAATAAAGCACAAAAAAATAAATAAAAGAAAGAGTCAGAAGGCCATGCCTTCTCTCCTCACCCCGGAGTATCCCGAGATATCCTCAAAGTATCTGAATCTGGCGATCCGACTTTTGGCGCCCGAGCTGTCCTCTGAGGCTCCGCTCTCCGCCTTCTTATCCTTTTTAAGCTTTGATTTCTTCTCTCTGAAGTTGATGTTGTGGGGTACCTGGGCGGAACGGAGCGGAGCGAGTTAATATTCGCTTCACCTGAACGCAACGCACTCGACTTCATTTTTTTTTCAGTTTCAGAGAGAGACTCACTTTCTTAAAGCGCACTTTCAGGTTGTTCTGAGGCTGCTGCTGATCGTAGGGAAAGGCTTCGTAGATCAGGAGCTCCTGCTCCACGTGGACCTGGGGAGGAAAAGATGGGGGGGAAAAAGAAATGTAGGTCATGCTTCTCTCTCTCGAAGTGAAACACGAATATGAAACCAGGCCCCCACAGGATCCAACATGGCGGCCCGTGCATTTTGATAAGAGTTGTTCGCTGGCGTACACGCCGATAAAGTCTATATTTTGATTATTTATTCATATGCATATTTAAATCTACATTACTGAAGCATATTGCTGCCACACTAGAAAAAAAAACAGTGCTCAGTATCACGTTACAACGTAAAACACTATGACGTTTATCCATGACAATTTTCACGTTATTTCGTCAAAGTTTCATATTTTTACGTGATACTTTTCACGAAATAACGTGGTAGTTTCATGTTTTTACGTGACGATTTTCCATGTTACAACGAGGAACTATCACGTTATTTCGTCAAAGTTTCATGCTTTTTTATGATACTTTTTACGTTAAAACGTGAAACTACTTAATTTTATTTTTATTTTTACGTGAAAAGATTCGCGTTTTTACGTGATACTGTTCTGTACTGCGGTCTTATAGGAAAAAAATGCATTTTGGTAGCATTAGATTTTGTGGCTGCAGTACCTCGAGTGGCCACTGGAAAATCTAAATCGAGAAAAAGCACGGGAAGCGCCACCATATTGGAAGCCCGGCATTCAGTCCTTACAACTCATCCATGTGGGAAACGTGTCAGTGGAAGAACTCACCAGCAGGTACGGCCTGCTGCGGTTGTAGCCGAGCGACACCAGCGCCACCTCCTTGACCAGGGGGATCTCTCCCTGCCGAGTCACCTCCTCCTTCTTCCCGTCCCCCTGGGTCGCAGACTGGCCGGACGAGCTGTCGACCAGCACTCTCTGCCCGACCGGGAAGTTCTTCACCAGGAACACCAGGCGCCACTCCGGCAGCTGGTAGATCTGCTCAGAAAAGAAGGAAAATAAAAGGACGTCCAGAAGGTGCAGCTGGATGATTGTTGAGGCGCCGTTCTCTCCCGTCTCGCACCTCCATGACGCCGTTTTCCCTGATGATCATGCACCAGTGGCTGGGCTCCGCCTTGCCGGAGCTCCCGTCGCTGAACATCGGGTGCCCAAAGCTGCGGCTCAAGTCGTCCTTGGAGGGCGTGGCGCCGGCGTTGGAGTCCCCGTACAGCATCTCCTCCTCGTCGTCGACCACGTTGCTGCATAGATAGATAAGCAGATAGAAAAGAATGTCTTTATTAATCCTACATTGGGGAAATGATTAACTGAAAAGAAAATAAAGAAATAAAAAAAAATTAAACATTTGTAGACTAAGACAGAAAAAAAACATTTTTAATGAATATTCTATTACTTAAATAGATAGATAGATTGAAATTCACATTTCTAGTAGCTTGACAGGGGAACTAGTGTAATCAAAGGCATGCAAAGACCCAAACTATTGTATAAAGAGATAAAAAAGTACGGTATAAAAAAAATAAAAATACAAATAACATAAAAATAAAACAAAATATAGAATCTGATGCTTCCTGAAGATATCTGTATATAAATAATATACACTGAAGTTATGCATAATGACATTCTGTGACATACAGTTGTGCAATGGCAGTTTTTACACACTAAGAGAGCAAGATGGTCAGTTATAGTAAGAGACACGGCATCCGAGGGGAACCCGTTTTTCGACGTCCCACCTGAGGTCCTGGATGATGGTCTCGGCCTCGGAGTGACTGACGATCGCGTCCTCCTTGGCCGAGCAGCTCGCTTTGTTCTCGATGGTGAACATCCCGCTCATGTCCCTGTACGCGCACAGCGCGATGATGCGCGATTGCTGCCGGATGGGAGACAAGTTACTCGACTTAGTGTTTCTCAAACCACTGCGCCGCAGCACACTAGCGTAAGACAATCGCTGCTGAGCGATATTTGAGAGGTTTTTTCGAAGTTTAGGTATTTCCACTACCAGTTTGTTATTGCGATATTTAGGTTTTGTGCAATTCTAGGGGTCGTGGAAATGCAGCTAATGTCAGAAACGATCACGAGACGAAACGATCACCAGTGTACTCACAGCGGGGATGGTCGGTTTCTGCAGGGCCAGCCGGTGCGTCTTCCCCATGTAGGAGTCGGTTTTCAGCACAAACATGGTGACCACGCCCTCCGCCGTCATGATGACCACGTAGGGGTCGGCCACGGAGCAGTGCACTATGGGTGAGCCCAGGTCGACGGGGATGAAGTGAAGCTGTGTGACTGAGGAAGGAAATTGTTTGGAGAAAAGACCAACAAAGCATAAATCATGTGTAGTGACATAGAATGAAAGCAGCTACTTTGTTCATAATTTCTAATCAGCTTCTACCTCCTTCCAGCAGCCGAATCCCCATGGGGGAGACCTGGATGATGTATTTGTTCTCGCCGATGTTGCCGGCGAACACTGTGGGTCCCTGCGTGGCGAAACCACTCGTGTCCAACTCCATGATCTCCTGGCCAGTCTGAAGAATCTGCACCCGGAGCACACACTCTTTTTATTCACATTGCAAACACATAAACAGTAGGACGTTTTTCCGGGGCTGCACCGATACCATTTTTTACTGAACGAGTACTGTACGAGTAAGAGTACTGTACTCGTACTACCACAGGTCAGTCCTGCCGGCCATTACACAGAATAGGATTACTTTGACATTCCTCAGCATGTTTTTCTAGAACATGAGGCGACTATCACAAGTTTCACTGCATGCATGCACAACTGGTATCAGTGTTGTGGTATCGGCAAGTGTCTTGTAAGTAGAATACTCAACTCTGGTATCGGTACCGATACTGGTATTGCTATCAGTGCATTTTTTAAATTCTCGATCTTTTTAAAAGACTAAACATTAAACACTGGATGTCTGTCTATTTTTTTTTTTTTTACCATGGTTGATTCCTCCCGGCTCAGAATGAGGAAGCCGTGCCTCTTTGGATCCTCCTCAGGGGACGACTCTGCCTTCTCCTCTACGTCTTTTTGCTTCTCCTCCTTCTCCTTCTCTCCCTCCTCTCCTTCCTCGCCCGTATCTGCCCCTTCCTCCGACTCGCTGCTCTTTTCCGCCTGGTGATGGAAGCGACAACGTCTCAGGTTTGGAAAAGGTGCTGCTAAAAAAAGGGGGGAGGAGATGCAGCGCAAGTTCGGTACCTTCTTTTCCTCCTTGACCTCGCTGGAAATGACCGTCCACATGTCGTGGCAGCCAGGCAACTCAAACGTGGTCACCACTTGCGGCCGAATGCTTCGCTGAGGACAGAATCAGCACGGGTCAAAAGCGGAGCCAGAGGAACTTTGAAAAGTTTGCAACAAGGAAACAAAATGAAGTGTGTCTCTGGGGTGTTTACAGGCCACTCCGTCGACCTCTGAGGCAGCCCTGGTAGACCCAGATCTTTATTGTAGCACCAAGCCTGAACCTGTGGCAGACGGCCCTTGCGACCACAGGTGTTATGGATGGTGCGTTCAAATGTTAAGTCGCACACGAGAAAAAAAACTGGAATCCCTCCGCCCCTGACGGGGTGGGAGGGTTTACCTGGAGGACGGACAGCGCGCCGTTCTTGCCGTAACCGGAGCACACCACCACTTCCAAGTCCGGCTCGGGATTGTTCTGGAACTGCGCGCGAGAAGCGGGTCGCAAAGGTTAAAATGAATTAGGGCTGCAACAAACGATTGAACACGTAATCGATCACGACGACTAATCCGTTGCAGCCCTAAAATGAATAATTCATTTTATTGGTGGGAGCCCTGCTTAACACTCAAGGTCACCGTATAAAAGTCAAAAGAGTAAAAATCAAACAGTTTACCTCTTCAGACAAGAAGGCAGGCTCCCCCATTGAGGCGTTTGCACAGGGTCCGATGTTGAGTATGCTGTCGCAGACCTGCGACAGAAGAGAATTTCTTACTCGTCACCTTCTGCGAAAACCATGTGACACAAAGACAATGGCGTGCACCGTTCTTCTTCACCTCGAAGGAGTAGGTGGTCAGCAGGGTGCCTGACTGGGCTTCGCTTCCGTACACTTCGATCTCGTCCACCTCATCTGACGAGACAAAGACACCCATAGTTTGGATGCACTGATGCCATTTTTTTTTTTTTCCCCAAACGAGTACAAGTACTTGCATTTCAGTACTCACCGATACTAAAGATACTAAGTACTGAAGAAGGCCATTACACATTATATAATTACTTTGATTTTTTTTCCCATAGATGTTCTGTTATTTGAACAACATTCCTCAGCATGTTTTCCGAGAACATGATGCGACTGTCACAAGTTTCACTGCAGTACAAACACATATTTAACAAAATTGTCACACACATACACTACCAGTCAAAAGTTTGGACACACTATCTAATGCAATGTTTTTTCTTTATCTTTAGTAACTTTCTACACTGTAGATACAGTAAATACTGAAGACATCAAATATATGAGCAAGATATATGTAATTATGCAGCAAAGAAAAACAAGTTAAAACAACTTAAAGAACTCTAATTATGCTTTGTATGAAAGGTGGCTATTTTACAGAATTAAAATATAAAACATTTTTGAGTTATTTTACACTTTTATTGTTTCCTACATAATTCCATTTGTGTTCATGCGTAGTTTTGATGCCTTCAGTGAGAAACTGTAATGTCAATAGTCATGCGAATGAAAGAAAAGACATTCAATTCTTAGGGTGCGTCCAAACTTTGACTGGTAGTGTACATATACAAGTATTAGCATGTATTTTACGAGTATGCGTAGAGTACTCAGCCTTAGTAATGGTACAGATACCCGATTTCCTACTATCCCTACTTAAATCACATTGTCATTTGTCATATTGTGCCACAAAGAAAAAGAAAATCCAAGAGCACCTGTCCAGTTAGTGGAGGAATCTACCCGCTTCTTTTTGCTTGGTGGCTCCTCCTGGAAAAGAAGATTCCTGAGTTACTGAGTGTATCGCAAAAAAAAACTGCCTAAATTTAAACTTACTGCAGAGACTACAGAAGCGTCATCAAAAATGTGTCTCCCACTGCTCAACAATGAAAAAGACTGAATTGAAAAAGCCATACTTGTCTGTCCTCTTTTTCTTTGTCATGCTTATCTCGGCCCTCCTCCACTGGCGCCTCCTGGACCTTCTCGGTGTACTTGAGGAGCAGAGAGTTTCCCAGGCGGGAGCCGAGGAAAACGTAGCCTGGCTCCATGGTGACCATCTGGAGGGGGGATGGGGGGGTGAAGACCAGAGGCATCAGATTGGGTGAGGAGGGCATCTGATTCCCTGTCTGATTCCCTGTACTTATTTGCTTTTGTTTAAAGTGTAACAAAAATGGTTTAATTGCATCCCATTTTAAAATACGAGCCCAAAAAAGCAAGAGCATTGCATTCATTATCAGACGCACAATGCAGCAAAAACAAAAAGTGAAAGAAAACATTCTGAATTTGAACCATATTTACCGTTTTCTAAAGCTTTTCACTACTTGTCACTTGTGAAGTTTGCTAAAAATAGCTGTTTTCAACAAAATAAAGCATTTCCCTTCCCGATGTTTGCGACGAGCGGAACTTACGCAGGTGGTGAGGACGCTGGCGGCGGCTTTGTCAAAGTGGAACGCTCGCACGCTTCTCATGCCGTCGGTGATGAGGGTCAGCACGTAACTGCAAGACAGCGAGTGAGCGTGAGTCCCAAACCGTTCACTCTCACCCGCACGACCATCGTCTGAGCGACTTACATTTCCCCTCCTTTCAGCGAGATGACCATTTTGTCGTAAGCGATGAAGTCGGACTGGGAGCAGTCGAGGGTGATCCTCACTTCGTCCTGCATCCCTGAGGAACGAAAGAACAAATCCACGGATGACGAGAGTCACGTTTCCACTGCGCGTCAGGTTCACAGATATTGGTGAAGGTTTGTGGGTGAGAGTGCTTACGCAGAGGAAACGCGGTGGTTCCGTTTGTCTGGGAATTGAGGGAGACTCCGTACGGAGGGACGCTTTGGTTTAGATACAACAACGAATTCACGGCAAACACCACGACACCACCTGAAAGAAATCAATGCGCAAGACCGGGATCACGAGAAGGACTCACATGGGCTTTTTGGTTTCACAGCTTTGCAGCGAGAACCCTCCAAACTCACCAATGGGCTTGGGGACGGCCATGACCTGCGTGCAGTCAAAGGGCAGGTTGCTGAGCGACCAGATGACCGGATGAACCTTCTGCATGATGTTGAGGGAGATGGCCACGATGCTGCACGTGTCCTGTCGCACGGCCACACGCCTGCCCGCACAGTCAAGAGACGTTCACATCAAAATGTGGTCTTCACCGCAGCGGAGAAGCTGCAAAGCTTGGGGCATTTATTCACAAAAAAGGGGTTGTTGACTGACCCTGGCCACGTCTGGTTGGGCTCAAACAGGATGAGCAGCGTCGGCTCGTAGTAGCCGTGGAGGAACTTCATGTCGATGATGTTCAGCAGCTTCTCGTCCAGCTCGCGGACGTCGATGAGGTAGCTGGGTAGGAAGCTGGACTTTGGTCTGCGTGAGACAAAAGAAAAACAACAAAAAATAAATGTGGATGTTGATTGTGTTAACGCAGCCGTACTGAGCAAACCTTCAGAAATGTAACGCTGTTTTTACTTGTCAACTTTCTACTAAATCCTTTTAGGTAAGAATTAAATAGTACCATCCTCCCCAAACACTCCACCAGTGAAGGGAAGAAAAATATTTTACTGTACAGAACATAGTGAAGGAAAGAGAAAACGTGTGAGCATACCCTTCTCCAACTCCCGCCTCCTGCTCATCAGTGAGCGTGTCCTTCCTGAACGGCAGCACCACGAGCTTGGTGCCGTAAACGAGCATCACGGCACAGCGATTCTCTGGGTCCACGCGGACAATGGGGATATGCACGTTCTGCACGAAACCGTCCTGCAAAAACAGAGAATGAAACAATTATGTTACATTTGTGCTTTTGGACAGGGACAGAAAGCACAAACACATTCACAGGAGTTAAAATACATATTTATTTTTCTTATACTGCATACTCTGAGCTCGGGCTCCTCGAAATAATGAAGAGACAGCGTCTTCAGGTCGTGCGTCCCTGGATCGTACTCCACGACAGAAAGCTGGTGGGAGGATAAATGCAATCAGAGCTCGGTTGAAAACTATTTTGGGTGGTTGGGGCTTTAATCCCGCAGGATAATCGATCGTACCTTGGCATCTTTGAAACTGAGCAGCAGGGCGTCTCGATTGGCTCCGACCAGCTGCACGCTGGCCATGGACATGACATTGCCAAAGAGGGAGAAGGACGCCACCTGCTCCAGCTTCTCCTTCCGTGCTTTGGAATCTGCAGAAGAAAGAAAACCAGGAGCTAGACAGACATGAGTGCATTGTGTAAGTTTGCATGTAAACCAGGTGTATGAGGCACAGCCATACCTGTGGGCTTGTCGGATTTTGTGGTACTCTGAAAGGGAAACACAAAATAGGGCTCGTCACAAAAGATAGTTTTTAACAGTGAGAGGCGATGATGAAACGATCCCGAGTGCAGGCGAGGTTACCTCGACATCGTGGATGATCCTGTACACGAAGAGCTGAGACGTCCCGGCCACCACCAGGTTCTTCTCCTTGCTGGAGATGAAGTTGCAGTAGACGGAAAACTCCACCGCGGTGGGAGTGTGAGCTTGTCTGTACACCGCGTACATCGTGGAGGGGACACCTCAGCCTCTGACAAAGACAGGTAACATGACAGTTAATTTGGCTTCTGGTTGAATAAATGATTTAAAACAAGAGGATTCGTGAACTTCTACGTCTAATACACCGAGAAGCGATTTTCAGACGAACCCAAACGTCATTCAATCATATTTCTCAAGTATACGTTATTATTTTTTTAGTTGGGTTTAGGTGAACTCTATCATTCAAGCATGTGCCTAAATTATGACTATCCATATGGCTTCCTTGGATTCGGATTCACAAATACACACCCTAAGTTAGTTTATAGAAATGTTTCTCGGGAGCCCAGGTTAAATGATGCTTTTACGGAAAACGCGTGATGTTGTTTCGAGGCGAGTTAGAATACACGACCAATTCCCATTTATAAAGTAAAGTGTCCCTAACTTCTACGTCCTAGGGTTATAACCAGTGTCCTTCCTAATAATGTATCGTCTCCAAACAAATGAATGGCAAGAGCATGAGCAGCGGCGTTAGCAATAGTGTTTGTAGCTAACATGCTAAGCTGGCATGGCAAGACGACAGGTCCAAGTCTAGTTTATTTGCCTTCCGTGAATAAAAGTTGTCCACGTACCTATATCAAACACGCTATCAGAATTTGCAGATTTATTTTTGTTTCTTCCGTGTGCACAGAAATGTCATATTTTCCGCGTAAATGAGGTCATGTTCACATCCAAAACACCGTTGCGCTAGCAGCTTTGACGTAGCGCCGCAGCTCTCTTCTTCGCCTTGTCTTTATTGTGCAGGCTTGCTGTTCCGGAGTGTGATGCTGCCCCCCACAGTTCAAATAAAAAATAAAATATACAAAACCTACATTAAATAAGGGAACCACACCAGTCTGAAAAAGTTACAAGTTTTTGTCGCAATAACTGTGTGTAATAATTAAACCAAATTTCCTCAAATATTCTTGTACCTTGAAAACAACAACAACTATGGTTTGAAAAAACGTTGTCTTCTATTTTTCTGGGAGTTATTATTGTCCCATATATCTCTCAAAAATTCCTGGAGAAAATATTTTAAATATCTAAGACATTTTTCTAAAATATAACCCAACCTGGCTGAAGAAGCTCTTTATTCTAACAGAAGAGATGCTTACAATGCCCTAATCCACTTATCTAAACCCCATTTTGAATTGTAATTCATATTTAGATGAAACTCTACAAGATATGACACAATAATGCATTTGACCCTTTTCCAGGTAAATGACTGGACAACCTGAACACAAATGTCGTCATCTTCAACACACCACTGGCTAACCTTTATTCCTCAAAACAAAAACAATCAACACAGTCAGACCTCATTTCTTCCTCTGGTTCTTCTTTCTTTCAACTTACTAATAAATCAATTTAAAATGTAAACCAGTTTCATCTTTATTTAAAACAACAACGCATACATTTGCCATTGTTGTTCTGGGCTGAATTATTTTGTTATTTTGCAAACAATAACAATCAACTAGTGAAGAAGTATGTGATTTGTATTGGACTTATGAGGCACTTTTACAATACGATTTAAAGCCAACTTTTTTTCTTTCTTTCTTTTTTACTGTCAACTATTAAAACATAGCTAGAAGAAAGTCCAAAAACACTTTGGCTGCATTTTTAATGCAATTACCAATTTCATATTGGTAAAACCAGAAGCAGATTACAGAGTGCATGTCACAACAACTTGGAAATATCCGTTCGTTTCGAAGCAACCCTCAACTTTATATCTTTCTTGGGGTGAAGCAACTAGCTCAAAATTCTATTATAAAGTGTTAAATCGAGAGTAGATTTTTCAAAAAAAACAAAAAAAAAACAAGGCAGAGCTGGACACTACATGCATTAGGGTCTTCCCTTCACTGCCCCCCCACCCCCCTCCCCCCTTCCCACCAAACAGATAATAATTAAAACAAAGTGTTTTGGCCGATTTTCTGACAGGTGATGAGATACTCTGGAAACGCCTGAGTGTCGTTGAAAATGACAAACATTGTTGGTTGGGTGATGCTGTCCGTGACGCTGTCGAATCGGAGCGGGATGTCGCCGGTCTCCTTGAGCGGGGCCGTCTTCATGGAGTGGCACCCTTTGGTGAAGTCTCCCGTCAGGACCTTGGACACGAAAATGTACTTGTACCCGGCCGGGTTTGGCGGGGAATACTGGTCCTTGATCGACAGGACCGAGTCGACGGCAAAGTACACGCCTTGACCGTAGACGGTGGCTGTGAAGAGAAGCTCGGCCGTCAGAAACGTACTCGGCGTTGGCGAGAAATAAAGCAAAACGAAAAAAAAAAACAACAAAAAAAACATACCGTTTTTTCCACAGAAGCTTCGGTTAAAACCGTGGACGCAGATCTCTTTCACGCTGCCCTCGCTCGTGCCGTGATAGAGGGTCCGTTCCACTTGTGGGTAAGTGGCGTTCTGCAGTATGCTGGCTTTCTTCAGCTTGTACTGGTTGTACAGCAGTCGGTTCATGAGCTTCTCCACCTGGAAGATTTTCGCCCTTAGAAATCAATACGCAGAGCAAGGAGCCTTTCTTTCTCTCTTTGATCACCTTTATGATCCTGACTTTGTTGTGGTAATCCTGTATGGTCTCGTAGAAGCTTTTCACCACGTTCTGGAACTCGTCCGAGTCCTCGTCAACTTTGGCCGCTTCAGGCAGGTTGGACAGCAGAGAGTACTCCTCCTCTGTGAACAAAGGATTTGGGTTTTTTTTGATCACAGATCGAATGCACCGATGAAGGCCAATTCAATTTATTTTTCGTTATGTTTCGTTATTCTTTGGCTTCATACACATGAATAAGTATGGATTTCGACCAGCGGTTCTCAACTGGTGAAGTCTCAGGACTCGCATTTTTTTCCTTATGAAGTCGAGACCCACATTTATTGCTATATCTGCAAAAATAAAAAAGCGCTAGCCCACTTTCTATCACGTCTAGAAATAAATGATTGAAACTATTCAATTGAATTGTGTCTCCTGCATAATAAATGTCCAACATTTCCCCTCTTTAAAAAAAAAAAAAGAAAAAAAAAGGGGGCCCATGAAGCCGCGACCCAATCAAAACAGCTCTGGACCCACTTTTGGGTCGCGACCTACCAGTTGAGAAACCGCTTGTTTCAGGCAAACCACAAAGCAGAAGTTCACAAAACCTCGGTTACCTGGCACGTCCTCGTTGATCTCCCCTAAATCGACCAGCTTCCTGGAGACTTTCACAGATTTCCGCGACGCCGTGTTGTGCTCCTGCATCGTCTCAAAGTTCAGCTGGCAGAGCTGCTTGTCCAGCAGGACGTCGACTTTTTTCAGCTTTGCCCTCCAAACGTTCTCCATGAACACCGTGACTTCGGGCGAATAGGGGGTCGCGCTCGAGGAGGCCGGATCGTGGAAAACCCACCGGGCGACCTTCAGGATCTCATTGTCCGACGGGGACACCGACATCCTATCCAGCAGCACCTTCACGTCGTCGAGCGCTTCGCTCACGTACTCGCGGAAGCCGGACACGGTGAGCCCGCTGCCCTGAACTTGAATCTTGACTCCGTGCTTCCTCTTGATGATCTCCAGACACCTGCGGTGGTACACGGACATCTTTGCCAAAGTCCTGTGCTCCAGCTTCTCCTCGGCCTGTTTCTGGTCGACCCTTTTGCTGAACGCTATGTCCACCCGGGTCAGGTCGCTGAGGTAGACGGCAAACACGACGAACTGGATGGAGTTGGCCGCCTCGATCGCGTCCGCCAAAGCGTCGCCAGTCTTATTGACGGGACGATCGGGAGCACCGAAGGATTCGTGTTGGAGCGCCGTTTTGGACAGCTCCAAGACTTCCTGCAGCTGCTTCTCCTCGTTCTCCTTCAGATGATGCACCTCCATCGAGTACTGGATGGCCAGGGACAGCTGGGCCTCTTCGTCCAGGTTGCTTGGAACGCCGCCGTGAGCTCCTCCGTTCAGGAAGAGCGACCCCCCGCCGCCACTGACATCGGGAGCGTTTGCGTTAAGCAGTTCAGAACTCGGGCCCGGTACTTCATCCGTGTACAGGTCCAAGTCTTCCATGTCGTAGAGCTGCTCTGAACCCGACGCACCCTCGCCAAGTCCTCCATTGCAGGCAGCGACGACTGCGATGGCCTCGTTCAGAAGTTCTGCAAGACAGGTCGGACCAGATTGCTTGAGAACGCACGGGTGCGTGTCTGGACTCATTGCTAAAATTGCAAACTGAAATCAACAGTGTACCTCTTGGTCCATTATCAAGGTCCATTGAATTCAACTGACCAACAGAACTGCCAGGAGACACCTTTGGGAAGTTTATGTGGGACATCATTGTCCATGCAGTTTGAAAAATGTCCTAAAAAAAGAAACCCAAAACATCAAATTATTAGATTCGGAGTTAGAATACCTTCATTTATTGTAAACATTTTCAATCATTCACCGTGTACGTATATTCAGTGTGTGCAGCGTTTGATTGTAGTCGAGTTGTGACGTGAGAAACGGTAAAAAGACCAGTTTACTTGTGTTTTAATTTCGGTGGAAATGGTCCACACGCGCAATAAAGAACATCGCGAATGCATGACGAGGCATCGTGACACAGTGTCCAGGACAAACTGGCAGTGGAGAAAAATCTGATCGTCCACCTTCCAAGCTTTGATTGGAGGAACGTTCTGTGGGCTCTTCTAGACAGCTTCACGATATAAGCCTAAAGTTTTTGGGGTTTAAATGAAGGCTGGGGGTTTAAACTGATAAAGACGGCTGCCACTGTCACTGGCTGCAGACAGGAGAGCCTTGAGAAGGAGGTGGAGAGGATGGAGAGGAGGACTTTGAACAGACAGTTACCCATCATGGACAACCAGGACCGCCCTCTCCACCACACACTACACTGCACACACACTACGACAGACAGCAGAGTGTCTTCTCCAAGAAGACTGAGACAAATTCCCGCAACTCTGCGAACCTTTTACATGTTGCCCCCACTGTGTATTTGAGTGTGACAAGAGAGAAGAGGATGCAGAGGACTGGAGGAGGATGGTGATTGGTGCAGGCTGGTGACTCACTGTGGCCACCCCTCAAGGGAGCAGGCAAAGAAAAAGAAGCCTTGCATTGGTCAATAAAGAGGCACTGTAGCAGTCTGAGCTGATGAGCAGGGCAAAGGGACATCGATTGCTTTAATGGTTTGTAAAGGCGGCCGTCAGTAACGCTTAAACTGGCAACAGAATCAGCACTCGGAGAAGCACGTACAGTAGAGTGAAAACCTCCGGCGGGCAAACACGCTCTGAAACACCGTCATTGGTCTCCTTCCTTTCTTGGCGAGCATGTGGTAAACTGAGCTTTGGGGCCGTACGGTGCACAGGCTTGTAGTCAGCTCAGCCGGATGGATTATGAACCGATGTATCAAGTCATATCAGTACGGCTACCTGTTGAGGGAGGGGCTCCCACGGCTGCTGCTTCACGATGATGTACACCTCGAACCTCGTCTCCATCTTTTTCATCATGCTTTTGCTCTCCTCCTCGAGCAAGAAGCGGGTCACGCCCGGCGCCTGGATGGTGATGGTCTTGGTGCAGATGGTGGAGACCAGGTCGCGCAGCACCTCCTCGGCCGCTTGACAAGCGACAGCCAGGCCGTGGATCTGTGGAAACGGAAGCGTCCCGCGTTAGGAGTGGAACACGGTGAAAATCTCCCACTTTGATATTTAATCCATAATAAATATTGCATCTATTATCTTATAAAAACACACATATTAAAACAAAAAGATTGTACCCGAAAGACCCGAGTGTTTAGAGAGAATATGAAGAAACGACAAAGTGTTTTCCTCATTGCAAGTGACCAAACTTGACGCCGACATTTACTTCGCTCCTCTCAATCAGATCAAGTACAGTTGCGCAGAAGACTCATAATGTCGTGTTCTGCCCTCATATCAAAATCAATGGCTTGAACACACACACACACACACACACACAAAGTTCCACGGCGCAATTTACTCTTAATCTAGTCGCAGGCTAATTATTTTTGCTAACGTCTTCTCACTCCGCTGCGTGTGTAATGGCGTGTGCACAGGCGAATGATGAGACTGTCTTCTGCAGGGTAGTCATTATTTTACGCGTAAAAGTCGTCCTTTTGAGTCCGTAAGGCAATTATCAGAGTGAGTTCAGCGCCGCAACGCAGGGCAGTCCCGTATTTATAGAGAGAGCGGAAAAGACAGCTACAGCTTTCTTTGTCTCTGTACTTTATACATTTCACTCAAACGCATGCATTAAAGAGACGCTTCTCAACTGGTGGGTTGCGACCCAACAGTGGGTGGCGAAGCTGTTTTGACTGGGTGGCGACTTCATGGGCAGTATTCTTTTTTTTTTTTTTTTTTTTAAATACACATATGTTTATAGAGAAAACTTTGGGCATTTATTTTGCAGGACACGCAATTCAATTCATTCATGTGGTGATTACGACTGGATGAAGGCATTCTGTATCCATGCAGAACACATTTGAGTGCTGCAGAAAAAATTGGGTCGCAACTTATTAACATATTAAGGGAAAAAAAAAGTGTGTGTCCTGAGACTCCACCAGTTGAGAACCAGTGCATTAAAAAAAAACCATGAAGACTCCAGTTTCCACAAGCGTGATGTCATAAGGTCCCCACCAACATGGTGCAGTGGGAGGGCACCAGGTACCCCCCCGATGGACCACGCCAGTAGGCAGCAGGCCTGTTCTAAAAATAGCACAACTCGCTGAGCTGCAACTGGACTTGTTCTTGGAATCTCGAAGACGTTCGCCTCTCATCCGAAAGGCATCTTCAGTTCAGTTGACACTAAGACGACCTGGACGACTGAGGACCTTCGCAGGGAAATCTAATTCAACATTGTTGATGTGAATATATGTTCTAATTGTTGATAATTATTGAGAACTCACTAACGTGATTATCGTCTTCACATAGATCAGTCTCATTAATCATCACATATAACTCAAGGCTAACTGTGAAAATTGGTTATTTCAGGAAAGCGTAGCAAAGTGGTAGCCCTTCATATGACTCAGTACCCAGGAAGTAGCCCTCAGGTGAATCAGGTATTCTCTGGTGTCCTGGCTGAGAACAAACAAAAACTGAGCTGCGATCCGTCCCGACCGCGAAAAATGACGAGGCCACCAACCTTCAACCCGCAGACTTTGTCCGACTCCAGCGGATATATGGACACCTGGTCCATATCGGCCAGCAGCTGGTGACGGTGTATCTGCAGGTACTTGAGTTTGCCCAGCTCCATGGGGAGGAAGGTCTCCCGTTCGATGGGCGCGGCCAGGAACCCCTGGATGGCGCTCTTCTTTTCGCCCTCCAGCCCTTTCAGGGTGAGCACCTCCAGGGTGCCGTCGGGCCGCCAGGACGTGACGGCGGCCAGGCCCAGCGCCTGCAGGAAGTCTGTCCACTCCCTGCAGCACGACAGGCCCGCGTGCTGCGGGTCCACCTGCATGCTGAAGTGGCGAGGCTGGGTTTTGAGGAAGCCGCACGCCCGCTTGGCCGAGTCCTGGGAGAGGGACCTTACGGCGACCTGGCCGTCCGAGACGGCGTACGTGGCGGGCCACCCGCTCTCTGTCACGGCTCGCTGCAGTCGCTCCTTCACGTCGTCTCGCGAGAGAAACTCGGCCTCCTCCGGCGCGAGGGTGAAACGGGCCTCGGCCATTTCGCTTAAACAATCCAAGACGGAACGCTTGATCCGTTCCAGCGTTTGTCTGTCCGCGCCCACGATGTGCACGCCGCTCTGTCCAATTTGGACTTTGACATTCGGGTTGTTCTTTTCCGTGTCCTCCTGAAAGCTGCTCAGCTTCAACAGCGTGCGTTTTACCGGGTCGTCGATAGAAAGGTGTCCCGGAAGTGCGTCCTCGTGCTCGTTCACATCCATGACCTCATCTTTGTCCACGCCCTCGGCTTTATAGAGGTCCTCCTCCTCCTCCTCATCATCCACCATGAGCTCCGCGGACGCGGTTGCTGGGACGGCTCGTGCGCCACCTGGATCTTTTAAGTTCCTCTCGGTCGCAACCTGGCTTCCGACTCCAGAGTCCCGAGGCGCTGAACTTGGGGCGGGTTGCAGAAAGTCAAAGTACGGCATCACCACGAGGTCACACTGCTGCATCCTGTGCGGCTGGCTCAGGACGAGGCCCACGGCTGACCGAAGACAGAGAGAGAGGCACTTTGAAGAAAGCGGAAAATGTGATTTACGTAGGATGTACGTCGCGACACTTACAATCGCAGCTGGCGAAGGAAACCTTGGCGGCGCCCTCTAAGAGCATGGTCACGTCCTTCACTGTGTTGCCTCCCGCTTGTTTTTCAAAGTAGAGGTTCAGGAAGTCGGCGGTGACGCCGGGAGGCAGGTTCTCCGCGTAGATGGAGTCGGTTTGGTCCATCTGCTCCAGTGACACCTTGGCCCCATCCAGGCACCTCTTGGAGATCCGAGCACTGAGGTCTTTGAAATCTACAAAACGAAACGGAGACAGAAACAGTCACGGAAATCTGTTATTGCAAAAACTCGTCAATAATATCGCGTGAAATTCACATTTTTTATGTTTTCTGACATTCACATCTTTTTCTAAGCGGCCCTTGCGCTCCCTCGAAATGAGAAAAAGTCCACTACTTGCTTTCTCTGCTTCTTTACGAAGTGTCTGACGAGCTGGAATATTACTCACTGATACCATTGATTCTTCTCCCTGGCTAGTGATAACCCTGTCACCCTACGCTGAAAATGCCTTTCGGCTACTTTTCTCGTATCTCTTACAAAAATGTGCACGGTACGACAAACCAGGAGGTTATAACGACATTACTGCAGATTGTAAAAAGAAAGAGGCTCGAATAATATGTTTTCTGGAGTTCTAATGGAACTTTCAGTAATTAAACGTATAAATCCGCTTCGCTGGAGGAGGAATAAAAGTCTCGGGTATAATACGGGAAGCTTTAAAGGCAAAACGCAGCTCGGTGCTCACCTTTGGAAAGGGGTTGGGTGAGGCGAACGAAGATGAAATCCCTCCCCGGCGCAGGGCTCAGAGCGTAGTCTGTTGCATCCAGCCCTATCATGTTCTCCACGTAGAGCTCTATCATCTCAAGGCAGGTGTTGGGGCTGATCCCGCGCAGCAGCAGCAGCAGCGGCGGGCTGCGCTGCTCTCTCGGCGCAGGTTTTCTCACCACGAGCTCGCCATTTGAGAGGACGTGGCGGTCCTTTGAAAGAACCCGCGCCGCAGCTGTCACAACAACCAAGCAGAAAATGAGAAGAAGTACGCCAACGACACGTTGCCTCTGCTGCAGTTGAATATTCTGAAGCACAGAGCAGAGTTTTCATGCCTGAAAACCTGCATGTGCATCTAAAGACCTCTCGACTCGTTTGATTTTAGTTGGTTGGAAATAGAAGAAAGTTTAGTTGTGATTAAAAACAGGAGGCAGCAGCCTTCTTGTTACCCATGGCAGTCACAGTGTGGATGCTTCATTAGCAGCAGTTTAATTAGACACTGACATTATTTCTTACAGCGCTGAAGGCTTTCGTCTTCTCCTGAAAGACTTTGGCGAAACAAAAGAAAAAAATCATTGATGGAAACAGCCCAGTTTCTTGGCTCTTGGTGGGAAGGAGTTCCGCATCAACCTTTCCCCCGGCATACCAACACGCTGTTACCAACTGGCTCCACTTGCAGGCGAAAAAAAAACCCCTGGCAGGCCCATTTTAAATTCCACTAACTAGACGGTTGTCATTTTACTTTACAGAACTTTCTGCGAGAGTCCCTCTAATTTCCAGATGTACTTTGTGTTCTAAGATGAGCTACGTCTTATGGATATTTGAAATCTAAAACGGATCAAAAACATAACTCATCGGAACAGCTAATCTGAAAAAAGAAAGACAGAAAGCGTGCAAGTGTTTTGGCGAAAGATCCAAAACAAGAACGTTCCACGGCGCCACTTGCCTGATGCCTCTTCAAACACGAGTACCACACAGTCGTCCCGCCTCTCCAAGGAGGCGAGAAGACCTCCCCCAGAACGCCGCTTGTTCTCAAAGTAGAGCGAGAGCAGCTCCTCGTCCACGCCTGGAGGCAGTGCCAGCACCTCCACCGTCCTCTCCTCCGGATCGTCCACAGACATTCTGGTGAAGAGGAGCACAAACGGGACAGTCGGGTCTAGTCCAGGTTGCTGAGGATATCTACTTTCTATTTTTTATTATTTCCACCTGCTTCATTACACTCGTAGGATTAACACTGATGAATGATGTTGCCTGAAGCCAATCCTGTCGCTGTTTGCTCCTCCGCCTTGACAGAAAACCAAATAATCAATAATGGGAGCTGTTTTACTGCGAGACTTGGCTTAATTTACTGGATAACAGTGTTATAGATCAAGCAATCCTTCGGTTCGTGTGAGTTTAGATTAAATTCTGCTTTCAGAATAGCGGAAGGTTAATGCTAATTTTCTATTGGCTCAGCCGATACTTCATCAATCACTTTATTAGATGGACTTTGTTTGTGCATGGTGGGATGCTGATTAGCATTTTGAACTGCCTTAACTGGTCCGTGGCATTGATTAAAGTGCTGGAAAACTCCCACAGAGATATTAGCCCATATTGATGCAACAGCTGCATGCAACTGCTGTCAATGATCTGCGGCTCCTGGACCACCGCATCCCAAATGTACTCAATTGATTGGACAACGATCAGGTGAGTGTGTGTGTGTGTGTGTGTGTGTGTGTGTGGGGGGGGGGGGGGGGGGGGGGGGGGGGAGAATCAAGATCAAGACCAGCCTTAATTTATTTCATGTTTTTCATCTGCAAGTATCCATCACAAAGCGTCACACTGTATAAAAAAATAAATAAAAAAATAAATGGCTGGACGTGGTCATGACTACTTTGATAGGCTGCAGTCTTGAAAAAAAAAATGCAATTCTATTTCAGTTTGTTGGTGTCTAGCATGGCACAACATATGCGCGTTCAAAGTAGACAGAATCACATTTTTACGACATTTTGATGTTTGCATGTGTATGTGTGTGTGTGTGTGTGTGTGTGTGTGTGTGTGTTCCAAACACATTTGTTTGGACGATATATATAACTCGCCCGCCTCTCCCCTTTTTTTTATTTGTCCAACACACGGGGTTGGAAACGTTTCGTCTACACAGAGTTTGTTCATGACTCTGTCCTGTGTTTAGCAGAAGTGAGGCATTAGCAAAGCATGCGAGAGCTAAAACGACGTTTCATATTAGAGACGGCATATTTAGCTAATGTTACGCACGTCCCATTTCACGCCAATACAAAACGAAACTAAGTCGCGTCAAGCAAAACTCCGCCAGCAGGAGTAGCTCGCTTCTGTTAACATGGTTCGACGTGGAAAAAAGACAAAAGTCTTGATCGAAGATTTGGATGGATTTTCGAGCACAAACGTACCTGTACTACAAGGAACACATTGGTCCGAAAACACGTTCCGGGTTCTTCAAGCAACACAGCTGAACTCTGAACTCTTCGGAGACTTCCTTGTTGTGACGCTCGTCAACCAGCGGGTGTCGTCGTCGTCGTCAGTCGCGTCGACGTTAAAGCGGAACAGACCGCCATAATAAAAAAATAAAATAAAAAAGAAGGCATGGAATGCACGGGAAGGAACGCAGTGAAAAGAACTTTGACGTCTACTGACATTTATATTTTTGAAACCCGACTCCCGCGGGAGCAGTGTCACACAACTGACAAACCTCCAGACTGTGCTGTATTATTATCAGGATAACGACATACCAGGCATTTCTTTACAGTCTGACATAACCCCCCCCCCCCCCTGAAATGGAAGCCTTGTCGTAACTTCCTCATGTCTCATGGGTTGGGACAGAAACAAGGTGGCAGTGCAAATGTGCTCCGAAAGATCACAATGTACAAAAATGCCGAGGAGCAGGGGCGTTCCTAGTATTACAGCTCTTCTGGGGGGGTATAGTCCAGCTTTACTGGGGCACTGTACCAGCAACACGTTTACAATATAATCAGCGGTGGCAGGTAACTGGTAGACCGGAGTAAAAAATGCTTGCGAAATAACTGAAATAGATATTCTGCATGTGCGAGGTAATAATAAGGTAAGATCATATTAGCAGGTTAATAGTGAGTAACGTAAGAATAAAGTCCCCTGTACAATGCTGATTAAAATATCAGTATTCTGTTTAAAGTTTGAAATAGGTCCTTGCGTGTGAGCGCACAGATCTTTCCCTTTCTACGCTTTAAGTTGCACATACGCAATGCAATGAATAGAAGCCTTCGTGGACTCAATTTTTGCTGCACCCAAGCGTATTCACACCTCCAACCTGTGTTTTTAGCGCACAATTGATCAAAAGTAAGGCAAGCAATAGGAGTGTGGTCGAGGTAAAATGGTAGAGCAGCTTTATTGTCATAATACATTACAAGATCGGAAGTGATTGCTAGTCCTGGTCGCTGCGACTGAGTGCATCACCACTTAGGGCCAACTTGACCCAACTGTCTTAATGTTTTATTGATGGTCGTAGGAAATGGGAACGAACATGTAAACTCCACAGAAAGATCGTGGGCAGCCTGGTGGGGATTCAAACTCGGGACCGTCTTGCTGTGAGGCCGGAGCGCTACCATTGTACTACTGTGCTGCCTAAGTGAAGGGTGGACCTTGCACAATTCCAGTTGGCTGAAGGGATAAAGACATTTTATTCTGAGAAAGCAAAGTAAATTTTGCATAACCGTCTAATTTGTTATGTATGAGTTACACATCGCAGGGCTTAGAATTTATTTAACTTCCAGGTTTTCTTCTCTTCAAAGGCAAAATAACGATACGCAACACAAGTGGTGAAATTGCATTTTAGCCTGTGATCTATTTTACATCTCATCAAATATATATATTTGTCCAAGCCTGTGCCTGAGACTACTTGCGTCATCTGCTCCCAGTCTCAAAATAAACTAATGAATAGAAATAATGCGAGTCATAATGCATCTGACTCATGTGAAGTGAAAGACATGAATAATGGCTGAGTCCTTGCAGTTCGGTGCTTCATATAGTTTTTTTTTTTTTTCACATCACTATTATGAATCTTTATGGTCCTGATTCCATGGTAAGTTGTATTAAATTTATTTATATTAAATTATTAAATAAACATGTACTGTACATAATGTCTGACCTACTTGTCTTGTGGATGAAGATGAAAAATTTGCAGTCCTATACAATAATGTGTAGGCTAATAGTCATGCATTATTTCAGAATATTTTGAAAAGTCCATACAAAAAGAATGATGACGTGCAGTGTTTCGAATGGAAACATTTTCTCAAATGAAGGTGCTAAGAATCACTTTAAAGTCATTCTTTTGGATTATTTGTTTTTTTTGAAGATTAACTTGCACATCGCCACATTTATATGACATTTCCATCACTCAGAACAAATTAAATAAAAACAAATCTGTCTACCAGAACACAGAAGTATGAGGAATGAAGTAGGATTCATTTCATATTTTTTTCTATACAGTACTCTTGACCTGGGTTTGAAAAAAAAAAAAAAAAAATAGAGCGCATATGTAACAACTCTGGGCTGCTGTATTATAATGTGGCCTATTTGAATATGAAACACAGGCATCTAAATTAAAACGCTGCCCACTCATAATCTACATAGACACAAAATCAAATTTGTGATATGACAAATTAAATCAGTTGTCATTTTTATTCTTATCTACCTGTTTGCTTTGAAAAAACTGACATTTCTCTGTATTAGCAAAAAGTCAAATGAAAGTTTTTTTTTATTGTTTATTGTAATATTCTTCCCACACAAGTCAGTGACCTGAGAATTTAAAACCATGAAAATACATGCAGACACACAAAGGGTCATACTCTAATCCTTCAAACAGGCTGCTTTATTTGATTTATGCAGAACTCACACACAATGAGGATGTCTAATTAAAGAGAAATAGATAATGAAAAAAAAGGTCTGACTTTGAATTGAGAACATTTGAGTTGTACAAAAAAACAAAAAAACAAAACAAAAAAACAAAAAACAACAACACAAAAACAGGTGAAATTCAATGAAGTTGATGTTGACGGTCCACATTCTTGTTCATTAGTTGACAGTGCCCCTTCTGGAATCTTTAACCCTGGTGTGATCATCAATTTCATCAATTATTGCACCCTATTTTCTCACAAATGTGATTTTATGTGGAGATGAAATTCAAAAAAACACAACAAAACAAACACACAAAAATGAGCACAATTGTGCGTGGAACTGTGTGAAGGCACGTGGAGCAAATCACTGCCTGTTGTTGCCGGGCTCCGCCCCTCACCAATCTGAGATGTCATTCATTGGTGGGCAGTGAGAACACGGGTGCAGAGTAAAGATGCCATTTAGGAGTCACACGGCGGCGACATGCTCAGCAAGAGGCAGCCACTCATTTCATCCAAAGTGCACATGACGGTCTCCCTTCATTACAGGTGTACATACATACCAACAGCGTAAGTATAATAAATACAGAATCTAACAGAATCCGACGTTTAACATGGGCATATCGCTGCACAAACACGTAAAGGCTAAGACTAATTTATCAATGTTAATGATATCAATTATGATAAAGCGCATTTCGATGGCAACGTCATCTTAAAACCTCTCACTAAAGGCACTTAACGTCAACTTTTTTTTTTAATGAATGTCATAGCGTCCATCATGAATGCACACAGCACTGATTTTAATGGTAAGGCACCCCTGTATATCAGTTAGCCAAGATGAAAGGTGAGTCCTCAGCTTGTCAAAGAATTACATGTTTCAGAAACACCTTGAGCAGTTTAAAGTCCTCTCATGTTTTGACGCGGTTCTATATTCTTGCCAATTTTCAACTCTGCATCCCTCATAATTAATTACAGCATAGTGAGCCATCATACTGTGGAAAAAAAACTGTCTTGGGACTGACGCTTTGAGAAAAATAACCGGGAGGTGATCTTAGGCAGGAGGCCTGGCTGGCTGCAAGTGTTGTCGCTTAGCTGTGTGAGGTATGACGGCCCTTTGTGACATCACAAACCAAGTCCAAAGAAGTACAAATGAGTTTAAAACACTATGGCACCTTTTTGTGTGAATATGCAAACTAACCTCCAGTAAATTTAAAAACAGAAATGTATAGCAGACAAATCTTAGTATCTATTAATATAGTAAGTTAGCTACCACACACACACACACACACACCTGTAAATAAAAACATTTTTTTTAGACTAATGGAATGGTGGCACCCATATTTTACAGAAGTAGAATGGACCTGCATGCCAAAGGCACCCAGAGGACCTTGTTATTTGTGTAAGCGTTCATTTCAGCCTTTGTCCAGCAGGGTGGCGCACTAAGCATTGCACTGGGGAGATAACAATCGAATTGGACTTCCCAGGGGGTGAGCAAACTTTTGAATTGAGCTAACTGTCACTACGAACTGCCAAATAATAAATGCTGGATTTTTCAGAGGGGCAGCCATTTACGCACGCTCTCCTTCCCTGCAGGAAAACTGTAATGCAGCGTTTTCACTTAGGGTTAATTTTTTTAGGGCAGTACTAAAGTGCTACTGTACTGCCCTAAAACTTGACAGGAAACAGAAAATGATATTTGTTGAAATGATATGCGATTTCGTTGATATGGTTTAGTTCATTGAGTGACATGGTAATTCTGTTAATGTTGCAGATTAGATATACATCTCCAGCGTATATCAACACCCCTTCAGCGTTTTCACGTGTGGGAGAGAAAATGCTACCTGACAAAAAGACTTTTTTTTTTTTTTAGGCATTTTCTCACCTTTTGACATTTGTGACAATTTTAACACAAGAGGGAAATTTTAAATGCCTGCAAACGACCCTTTTTGCGTAGTGAAATGGGGTTCAAGTATCCACGGTCAGCCGGTGCGGCACAAACTCTCTCGTCGTCATCCTTTGTGTTGTCTGCTCTTCTACCTGTTTTCAAGGCCTGCACAAGAAAAGCCAATTTTTTTTTTCCACCTTATTTCGTCTACATTCATGTGTTTTTCGTCGTTGTTGTTCAGCTGTCTATTGCAATAACACGTTGGTAATGTCACAAGTGTGAATTTTGTCTGCTCGCAGGCCCTTTTTTGGTCCTGTTAATGAACATTTCAAACGTTCCCGTGGGTTCCACAGAGCTTTGGAAGCCTGGATATTCACATTTAGCAATTTGTACTCTTTGGATGGCGCTGTGAAACAATCGACACCATGAACCCCCGTGTGTCACACAGGTCTCTTGAAGTAGAGTTCTATTAACACCCGTCGTACCAAAGGTAGATGTGAGGCACAGGATGTGCTGCTGCCATCCCCGATTCTCAACCCATCGAGCTATTCTCAGAAACAGGCAGCACATAAGAAAGTGACATGGTACTTGCATTTTAAGGTAATCTCGGAGAGAGTGAAGAAATAGTCCCTAGTATAAAATGCTCCAGGCTTTAATTAAAGGCTCTCAAATAATGTCCATTTTGAGCACATGCAGGGATAAAGGGACAAAGCTGTTTTTTCATCAGTACACCTGTAACCCATTTGTGAAGAAATAATGTAAAAAAGATTTTAAAAAATGAGAGAATCACAAATTTCCAAGTATGGAAAGAACTGTGCACTCTAAATTGTCCGTGTGTGAGTGCGAATGGTTGTTTGTCTTTCTATGTGGCCCTGCAATGAACTGGCAACTTATCCAGGGTGTCACCCTATGACAGCTGGGACAGGCTCCAGCAGACCCCAAAAGAATCAGAATCCTCTCCAATATTTGCTCTGTTTAGAATTATTAATATCTGAAATATCGCTTAACCGAGCTCTCCACCCAGATTTGTACGTTAACTAAAGTCCATTTTAGAGGTTTACGTGTTAAAAGTTTAAAACATGGCATTAATGAAGAAAAAGAGGAAAAGAAATACAATTCACTATATTTGAAAAAACGGTATCCAGTTGAGAAACCTTTTGTGACCCAAGGATTTCTGAAAATCTACTGCTGATTATGACCTTGTAGAGAAATACAATTATGAATGAAAAAAAGGTCTGGCCTGACATTGGACATGTCCTCGGACTGGTGAAATATCATTTTCTTTTACTGCTCAAGTCAAAGACCAAGTAGTTCTTGGATGCAGTTTGTCCACAAAAATAATTTAGTCCAAATACCGGCTGAACATCAAAACAACCAAGTTTGCCATCAACAAATGATTAAGGTTAGATTAATGAGGTTAATCAAGTGGTAGCTTTAGGGCATTTTCAGCTTGACATTTCAGTGACAGCAAGCATTGAAAGCAAATGCAAATGCTACAGAAAGAACGTTGGCTTTGTCCATAGATGGGGATAGGAAGTTGTTCTTTGTCCGGTGGAGGAAGCAAAACAACACGGCTGGTCACATAAGACACTTCTCCTACCCGTCGTCTGGCTTTTGTGGGAATATGCTGATGAACATGTAAACAGGACTATTTCCCTAGCTGCGTGTGAATGTGGTCGCTTCCAAAAAGTTCCACAGTTCAAATTCCCTTGCCCATTTTAACGGGTATATTATGGCACCTTTGTTTCAGTGTTTTTGTGATTTTTTTCAGAAGCGTTTTGACAGGGTTTGATTTGTGTTAATGCCCATTGGCAGTACTGAGAGAACACAAAGTACCACCTCTAAAATAGTCGTAATAAAGCTTTTTTTTGGCAAGGTGACACAAGTCTCTCGTGTTCCCTGCGTTCATTCCCTACAGACGCAAAATTGGGGTTTTGGATAAAGAAATGACTGGCAGTGTTGCCTTTGCCTCATCGATCGCTCTCGGACAAAAGCTCCGCCGGTTTATCAGCAGAAACATGAGGCCTCGGCGGAAAAAACCAAACGCAGCGTTCACGGGCGGATCGTCCACGTATCATCTCCCTTTAAACATTCTGATCTTTTGCTTGTCCGCCAGCAGCAGAGTGACATTGTATTCGTAATCCCCATTGTGGATCCCCGTGTGTCGGAACGCTCCGGCCAAATGGTTCTCCTCCCAGTAGTGGTGCCAGTTCCCGTACTGGTCTGCGCCGAAGCCAAACACGCTGACCTGGAGCAGATGGAGAACATGGAGACGACCATGTCACAGGTACCCACTTCAAAAAAATACTCTTGATTTGAGAGTTTCTGCCTGGCGTCGGCTCGCCACCTTCCCCACGGTTTTGTTGGCCTCACCTCATCACAAATGTGGACGGCCAGTAGCAAGCTGAGGAAGCCGGTGGAGGGATAACGTCCGTGTCCGTCGAGCCAAGCCTCGTGGACATACTTGAAAAAAGCGGGATTGTAAATCATCACCTGAAAAGGGTCGCAGGACGTTTTTGTTAGACATGAAAAACACAACGTCAATTCCTAAAGTTTGTTCCATGGCCGTTCAAGTGCACATCTGTTGGATGACAGACTTTCGAAACATTGTCAAGTGAAATTACCTTGTCTTTGTTCGCCTTGATTCGAGACACAACAGGCATATACGTCCTAAACGAGAATAAGAAAATAACAGACAAGTTAAATATGGCTGGAAATTACTTGAAGTAGTGTTCCTACTCCTTCTTCTCTTTGGAGACCGACTTTGAATGAACATTTGCACTGTGGGCTTTTCGCATTTTCTTTGTGTAGTAAAATGTTGTGATTTTCATGTGTTTTTTTCCCGCGCAGACATGCAAATCATTTTCGGGACCCGAGTCGTGAAAAATGCTCGGGAGAATGAAAACAACACAGATCCAACTTGTAAATTTGCCACCTGGCCTGTGCATGTGTTTGAAGCAAGTGACAACAGGAAGGGATGAGACGCAAATGACGAGGGAAAGATTCTTCAGGCTGCAGTAGTTGTATGTTTTAAAACCAATGCCTCGTTTTATTGTGGCCGAATGGCGGGAACGAAAGCTTGGTTCAACATAAATCCCACCAATCGCCCACTTAAGCCCCATTTCACGACACTCACCAGAGATGCGATGGCTGGGCTAATGATGACATTGCTGCCAGCGAAATAGATATCTAATGGTGCAAAATGATTGGTTTGGCAGAGCTGTAGGACAACAGTTGGTTTATATTTGTTTTTTGCTTGGTCCACCTACCGCCGCAAAACCGGCTGGCGTGTTTTCAGCGCTGGCAAGCGGATTCCTAATTTTCTTTGACGCAGCGTCATTATGTTAATGATCATGGGTCACTCGGAGCGATGCGGCTCAAGGTGAAAATTAGGTGAATAACTGTCTCCGCTCTGGCAATGTGACAGCGGGTTTAATGGTGGCATGGCGACTAAAAGGGAACGGCGCACACTTTTGTTTCAGGATGGTTGAAAACAAGCAGGAGTAAACAGAGAAAATACAAAGCAAACAAACTAAAGAACAGAAACGAGAAAAGGTAAACATCGCTCACATATGGTAGGCTGGCACTTTCTGCTATTGTTGCTGAGCTGAATACATCTTAGTTATTAGTGACATCATCAATCACTATTTCCAGTAACAATCTATGTCATAAAAAAACAACCTTCTGTATAAACTGAAGTACAGTGGTCAGTTCAAGCAAGACTGCCCTTCTTACTTTTTTTTTTTTTTTTAACTTGCCCCCATATTTCTATTAATAACTTGGGTTACAATTAGACATAAAACACAATATGTAACACATGAAGGGATCCACTGATATTAAATGGAATAAAAAATACATATTGTAAAAAAAAAATAGTTTTACAAAATTTGCTAAATTCAATAATTTGTATTTCGCTAAATTCGCAAAAACTTAGTTCTGTGCGCGCACCTATCTCCAGGAACGTGGGCACAACCTTCATGAGTTTTAGTCCAACATCATAGCTGGTGCAAAAAAAACAAAACAAAAAAAACAAAAAAATAAATAAATAAATAAAAGATGTGAAACTGAGTGAGATATTAGAGAACTGCTATTAAAATGGCTTGCTTAAATGTGTTGCACTTGTCACTATATACTCGTAAATCTTTAAATGCTCAGCCTTTAAAAGGACAACTTGCCCCCAGAGAGGCAGCCTTACTATGTACTGCAGAAGGAGTTATCAATGGTGTGGGTTCGTCGGTATCTTAATGCCTTGTCTCTGAAAATGAGACGCGCCACTACGTCTTGTGGCACTCAAAGCGCAAGGGGTCTTACTTGATAACGTGACCCAGTTTCTGTAGACAAACTGTCTCGTTGTGAACAGAGAGAGGAAAGAGGGGGGAAAAAAAAACACCACACTGGTACCACAAAGACATAAACTGCATCCGCAATTGGCAGGAGGGGTCCGATAATTCTGATACCAACATTGGCGTCTGTTCGTCGTTCGGTCCCTCCCTTTCACATCCGTTGCCTTTCACCCTCTGCACCTTGCACACACAAGCTGCTGCGGCTAATCCTCTGCTGCCGTTTGCCGAGGTTGCCGCGTTATCAGGCGACTCAGTGACACCGAGCTGACACATACAGTCTTGGCGAGGACGAGCGGGAGCGCAGCAGAGGGGAGGCAGAGGGGTGTCGACGCTGCAATATGGCTTGCACACAAACACAGGAAAAACTTCTTTCCCTTAACGAGAACAAAGTACCAGCACCACGGACAGCGGCGGCCCTTTACTGACTCGGTATTGGATCAATAACTGAGTTTACAGTGTCTCGCTGGGCCGTAGGATGGGATGGTTTTTTTTTTAGTTGTCTTTTTTTTTAGCCAAGAATCTTGGATATAATCAGAACAAGCGAGACTGTAAAGCAAGAAAAGAGTTGCATGAAAATGTACGAGCAAAGGTCTATGATATTTCTTATCATAAAGGCTTTCCTCTGTAGTTGTTCGATTAACAGTCACTTTTAAAATACTTTATGGCCATCATATCTTTATTTGTTGGTATTTACTGAGTATCAGCATTCGCCTTAATTGTAAAGGCATTGATACCAAATGCACAGTGTCTCAGTGGTGAACACCCATAAACATATTTTGAATACATGGGACGGTAAATCAACTTACTGCATTAGGGAAAAAAACAAATTCCGATGATATCGCGCATAAATAACTCCCCGTATGAAAGCACGCACGAATGCATTGTCCCTGAAAAGAAACGTTTGTATTGCAAAGAGGAAAATTTCTCTCTTTAGACACTCGGTGAACTCTGGAAACCCTCCCCTTCCCCTGTCTTTGAACTCTCGAACAAAAGGAGCCGCGAGTGATGATGATGCGCCTCGCTGAGAGTCGCACACGGGCACACGCTGAATGACAAAAACGACGGCTGCCGCAGACGCCGCCCCGACTCCTCCTCCGTCGAAATGAAGCATCTCTCCGTTGTTCCGCCGCACCACAGCTTAAACATTAAACATAATGATTCGATCCGCCCGGGATAGGCCCGCATACATATTGATGAGCTCGGCTTTAATATTTGATAGCACTTACTGTTTAATGGTGCCCGTGGTCAGGGCGCTAATTACCCACTGCAGGTCCAGAGTCTTGAAGGGGATCAGCACCAGGCTGGTGCCGTTGTCCAGGTTCTTGGCGCTTTCTGGATACAGCACGTGGTGCGTCGTCCTGGTTCCCACGTCCTCCTCGAAACCGTCGGTCAGTGCCTGGTTCATTCTGCACACACACACACACACACACAGAGGCAGACGTGATAAAAGAGAATTATGTTATTACAGTGCAATTTTCATGCATCTTCCCCTTCCATTTTCCAATGCGACGGGCCCTTTTTATAGACTTTTATGGCAGCCACTTTGTGCCTGCTAGAAAAATAGCCTGCCAAGGAACACAATGCCAAGCAATGTTGGAAAGCAAGTCATGATCACACGCGTATCTCAAGGAAAGACGAAGGGGAGGCTCGGGGGGGATGGAGACCCCAAAAAAACAAAAGCTGTTGTACATACTTTGTGCATATTTTAGGCATCCAAAAAGAAAAAACAGAAGACAATCTAGCGTCCAATTACAGCTCGGCAATCACTGGCTGCCAAGCGAGGAGAGGGCTTTTTATTATGCCCGACAATACTCACTCAGACTGGAGCTGTAATTGGCAGGAAAATAGTTTGACAGTGGCAGTTGGTCCGGGTCAGCGGGAGGAGAGGAGTAATCACGCAGCTGACCCACGTGCGACCGGCATCACCTGGTTGGGCGCTACGGCCCAAGCTGAAGCGTGCTCCTCATTACTGAGTCTGAGATGACAGCTGTGTTAGAATTTGACATTTGCAGCCTGAACCTGTCAGGAGTCAAAACAGCTTCTAACAATTGGCTTTTTTTTTTTTTGGCATCTACGCCATCCGACAGTTGAGTCTCTCTCGTTTTTGTTTTTTTTTATTATTATTTATCCAGCTTTAAATAACGGTGGCAAGCAAGCAAGAACTAGACAACTTTTTTTTATGGGCCGTGTAAGTGATGATGACAATAATAATAATGAATCCTTAAAACATTTTTTAAACCACAAACAAGCACTTCTTTTGGTTGTTAGTCTTTGGGGCAAATGGAGAAATAAATGAGTAAACAGAACACTCCTTTTTTAACGGCGCAGCCCTTTAAGTTTATCGCTGACACATCTGCCAGATATGAAGCAACAACGGCAATAAAGCCATTCGGCATTTAGAGTTTTGTTTTCCACCATCTGGCAAATACAAATCCATTGTTCCCTCTGCTTCAGGCCCGTCTTTTTTGTTGTTTTTTCCCCTCCCAGTGCCAGAAACTGCTGAGGGAGGTGGTTTTTTCAGCTCTTTAGCTGCTTAATGCTCCGGTGTGTCCAGCAGCTACTCAAGACGGATGCTGGCCAGGCAGCCGTTCACAAATTCATCATCGTAAATCAATGTAAACGTCAGCGTGCGGATGAGAGCTGTGCGTGAGAATAAACACGCACGAACCTCACCTCTCCACACCAAACCCTAGCACACAACAAGTCCAACCTGCAATGTTTATTGAGATTATCGTCTTATGGGATCGATGGGAGGCGGCGGGAGAGAGGTACGGCAGCCTCTAATGAAACGCTTGCTGGCGACGTGGCAGCTGTGAAGTGGAAGGAGAGCCGCTGGGTCCCCGCGAGGAGGTGTGCCGCCCGGCCAGTGATAAAGATGCCGCAACAGATGTGACTATTATCACGCGGCGGCCGGCAGTCGTGATCGATGCGATCGAATTCGATGCAACGGAGGAGATGAGACTGTGCAACTCTCAGATTTGTTGACAAGATGGAAATATGCAGAAAAAGGTGGGAGCGCTGAAAAAGAAGGGGCAAAGGGATTGGATGTTCCAGTTGAAAAGTCTGTAAAGTTTAAAAACTTAGTTCTGTTCACCATACTGCTATTTTGGTCTTGTCTTGACACTCTTTGGTCTTGGTTTCGGACATAACGGTATTGTGTTCAGTGCGAGAATCAGACAAACTGGTCTGAAGCACCGTTATTATCATACCCCTTCTTCAAACCAATAAAAAGCATCTGGGGGTTTTTTTTCTGAAAGAAAAAAAACAAAACAAAAACATGTTACATAAAACACGGTACAAACTTCTCTTCATGCCGTTGTACAGGGACGAAGACGCACTGGCTCAGAGAGCAGGGAGCAACAGACTGAATAGAGGGAAGACAACAAGTCACATTTGCAACCCATTTAAGGTGAAAGTCCCACTGATTGTCTGCATTTGACCCCTGAGGGAATGGTAGGCAGCAGCGGTGCCGTGCTTGGGAATTATTGGGTGACCTCACCCCAAAAAAATCCAACCCCAAATACTGAGCGCCATGCAAGGCAGCTATGGGCACCAGTCTTTTTTACAGCCTTTGGTATGACCAAGACAAGTTTAAACCCACAACCTCCCATCCGCAGGGTGGGCACTCTGCCACCAGCCCACTGAGCTGGTCTGCGTTGGTGACGGGGCAGGTAAACGCACAGGAGGGAAAAGCGACAGGAAGTGATCTGATGCAAGGGGAGTTTGGGTGATAAAACAGGAAATGAAGGACACCAAGACACGGCTGGATTAACTATAGGATAAGGCTTCCTTTTGGAGGCAGAGTTGCTTCCTCATGGTGCGGTTCAACTAATCTCTTGCCAAAGACAGTCAGAGGTGGTGGAAAGCCAAATGTAATGTCCTTCGCTCAATGTGAAAGAGCTCTGATAAACCTGCCTGTGTTGGTGTAGCCACCATTTACAAACTTATAGTTGTTTCCTGGTTTCATCGAAACCCTGGTTGCGCATTGCAGAAACTCTTATTTTTCTTTTAAAAACTAGGTTCTGCTCAAAAAAATAAAAATTTATGGCCACGTAAATGTTCAGAAGCTCCAGTGTTCACTTCCAAGACTTTCTGCTTGTCTCACTGTGTCTGGTCGGCTGACTCCAACACTCCCAGGACAGCCAGGTTAGGTTAATTGATTCTGAATTGTCTGTACGTGTCAACGTGACTGTCCTTGTTTGTCTCCGTGCATCAGCACCGTGATAAACAGCCGACTTGTCCGAGGTGTACCCATCCCTCACATAATGACAGCGGAGGAAATTGACATTTTGTTCTTCCTTTCTGGCCCCGTGGGCAAGAGAGCAGCAACACGTGACGAATCGGTGATTGACTGGTTTTCCTGGGCGACGAGAGAGGTCTGGCAGCAGGACTTGTTTCAATTTTTGCAGTTCATACATAATGAAGGCGTCACATCTGCAGTGCATCGACAGATGCAACTATTTGTGTTTTCTCAAGAGAGAAGGAAAAAGCCAAAGGGAACAAAGAAGATCTTTAAGTTAAGTTGGATCTCAATACGAAATCAATGACATTCACAACAACACAAACTGACAATGTACTGGGCAAAAATACTTTGGAAAACACAACAGTTAGGGTGAAACATACCACCACCCCGTATTTGTGCCAGTCTACTGGCATTTCAATGGAGCTGGGACCTGGGGAGGCTCCAGCAGTGATGTCACTGTCAGAAAAACAACTCCATAGACGAAGATGACACAAAAAAACTTGAAAACCCGAGACATGAACACCCCACTGCACAGTTCTCAAGCATGGGATATGGAGTGCAAGCTGTTCTATTTGTAAACACCTTTCTCCCTGCCGCCCAGGGTTGCTATTTCCCATCTGCCGCCACAAGGCGGACCTTTGCTTTGTGCTATACAATAAAATTATGTTTTCAGACTTTGTGTACTGGCGCTGCCTCAAGGAAAACTTCTTTCATTCATCCAACTGCAAAGCTTGTGAATGCACTGAACCCAAGACAGCCTTTGAGAGGCGCTTCACAATTACCATCACAGCCGCGTTTGTGATGCGTCACTCGGCCGCGCTGCGCTGGAAGAGCCTCTGAGGTCGCGGTTGCTTTCTTTGTCACACACAGTCACAGGGCGGTGGATGGCTAAAAGACTGGCCTGAAAGCAAGATGGCTACATAGAGTCGCTCTTTATTAACCAAAAATGATTTTTTTTTAGGATTTTATTGTACAATGCATATCGCAATGTAAATTATAATTAATTGTGAAAGTTAATTGTGGAAGATTCACATGAGCTTTCTTCACGTTTTGCAGCAGGTGCCAAAGCTGAGACATCCTGCTCTGTAGAAGACCGGCCGGGGATGGCCGAGGCCAGCGCCTCGGTGAGCCCTCATCTGTAAGGGCACTCAAGAAGTCAACAAGTTAAATGGATTCAGTGGGCAGCTCCCTGACTTAATCTTGCGAAGCGTCAACTGCCTTAAGGAGGCAAATATTTTAGATTGGACGAATCAATATTCAACCAGTGCTCCAGCTCCGCCCCAGCCCTCGCCCGGCAACTGGGAATGACCACATAGGCGTGAAACAAGCTGGAGCCTGTGACGGTCTCACCTCACTGAAGAAATGGTTTGCGTGGGGAAACAATTTTCCAAAAACATTAAAAACAGGCACCAGTGTTGGGAATGAAATCAATGTTGCATTGCAAGAAAAGAAAAAGAAAAAGAAAAAGAAAAAGAAAAAGAAAAAGAAAAAGAAAAGAAATACTACTTTAAAATGTTGCTTAACAGCTTTTTGGATGGCTTGAAGAATAGCAGCCCTTAAGGGATCTCCACCGTCACAGAGAGCACCGTCATGATTTACCAATGGCATGTCTCCTGACTTAAAAATTTATAGCGGGATTTAAACAGCCTCAGGTGTAAGAAGTAAGTTATTGCAGCCAGTTGCTCTGACTTTTATGGGCCATCAGAAATACTGTTCTGTCTGCTAGCTGTTGCATTTTCAAACACGGACAGCAAATCGGTGTCACCGAGGATCCCACAACATGTTGACGCCGTCCACCTATTAGAGGCTGCAGGGGGCGCTGGAGCTGATTCCAGCTGTCGCAGTGTGAAGGTGGAGTTACACCCTGGATGAGTTTCTGGTTTATCGCAGGGCCACTTCGAGAGACAAACAGCCTGTCGCACTGACACTGACTCCTACGACCAATTTGCCAATTAGTTTAGCGTGAATGTCTTCAAACTGTAGGAGGAAGCCCAGGTAACCGGGGAACGCCCAAAGACACGTGGAGAACATGCAAACCCACGCACAGAAAAAGAAACCTATTCGCTGGAAAATGATTGTTCTAAAATGTTTTGAAGGGATGAAAGGATGAGATCAAGCCAGTGGCGGAAGGAGCCATGAGTGGGCTGGTGCACTTTGTAAATAAAACAAAAGTGAATTAAGTGACTTCACAAGGCTGACATTTATTCTCAAAGGTGCTCGATGTCAACGCTATCTACATCCATGCACTTTTAAACTCGAATCAATCTACATTAAAATGCAATTCGTCTACAAGCGTGGGAACGGCACCACACACTGGAAGCGAGCAACAGTGCAGCCAAGATGTTGTTTACATTTCAAGGCGAGGAGAAACAGTGCGTCTCTAGTGCCCCGGGGTGTATTGATAAAATGATCCATCTTTGCATTTTGGATGACATACAGCTCTCGTTGCCAACAAATATAGCCAATCGGGCCCCTCAGACGACAGATGCATTGGCAGATACACAATTTAAATCCGCTCGGTTTGCACATATGAAGGAGGCATGAATGCGATCTGACAATACTGGATTTCACAGACTGTTTTCCTGTTTCGACATTTGTGTAAAAGAGCTGATCGGCGCAAGTTGAAATAAATAAAAAAGAAAATCACAATTATGTCTCTTGATGTAGATTCGATACATCAACAGTTGACTTGCAGAGGACCACACTTTGTTGAGTTTGTTGTATTTCATCTGTTGAAATAGCCTAAAAAAAACAGGCAAAGCATGAAAACTGTATGTATGTGTTAATTGTAACTTGTTTTATGGGATTTTTTTTTTTTTTAAAGTTTTATCAAGTATGTTCATCTTCTCATGTCACCTTGACTCCCCTTGAACAAGATCCAGCCTCATTGGCACTCACATGGTTAAATAAAGATTAAAAATATATATATAATTCAATATAATATAATATAATCAATTACATACAAAATAGAAAAAAAAAGTGTTATTTTCTTAGCATGAATTTCAGGTGTTTTTGTTTTATCCAACCATTGTTTTCTTTTTGTTTTTTTAGCCTCTCTCTGCCCCAGAGCTCTCCCGTCAACACAAAAGTCACATTTCACGACCGTTTGTCTCCAAGCTACGAGACTGTGTGCAGTGCAGGAGAAAGAATGAGCTGTATCGAGAGCACAAAATGTCACGCTAATTAATGTCAACCAACGCCGGCAACAAAGTCTGATTATTGGATAACTGAGTCTGGATTTTGTGCGTACGTGTGCTGAAAAGTAGAATTAATGAGCACTCTTTTATTAGTGTTTATGGCTTCATGAGTCATGAGTCAGAACCTGTCCTTTTTTAAAACCAATTATTTCCCAAGGCCGCAGCTCTGTACGCCACCCTTTGACCGGACAAACTGGGCAAGTAGAAAATGTATATCTTTAACCCTTAATGGGGACGACTCGTTAAATACTTAAAACTTAAAGGTGACATTTGAAAATGTTTCAATTTCAGGCTAAAAAAATGGACACTTCCTTGCCCTTCTTTTAAATCTATATGTAGAAATAACGAGAGAGTAATCATTCATATTGATACAGTGAGTTTCTGGCCAAGCGGAACCTACCAACCCCTGACCCCAAGCCACCCTGAACGTCTCTGGCATTCTGCCCTTCATGTCAAAGTGGCCATTAGCAGCCCGGACACCTTTTGGTGTGATTATTAAAAAGCCGTGAAGCACCAATGTATATCCCAACACGCATCCAGCCTGACGTCGCCAGCAAACATTTTGAAGGTCAGTCGCATTTCACGGTTGCCTCGTTTTTCTCTTTTTTTTTAACTCAAGGTCCCACCAGTCTGCTGCCTTCACCTTATTTATTTATCTATTTATTTATTTTTATCTAATTTGTGCACTTTAGAGCGCATGCTGGCAAGAACACAAACAAAAATGTTGTTGTTTCCGACCGACACAGACGAGACGTGTCGCGCGTGCACTTTATTTATTTATTTATTTTAATCTTCAATTTCACACTAGGTGTATTGTCTGAGATTTTTAGTTGCAAAGAACCACAGTTGACAACCAGCCACCTTGCTCCTCAATTATTTAGACTGGGCCCAGGTAAGGACCTGTCTCGAATACATCAGGTACATAGCTACGCGTTCCTATCGATACTTCTTTTTAAAAGTTTCCCGGCGAAGGCCTGGGAAAGAATAAACCCCGCCGCATGTAGTAAAAGTTTAATGTCCCAGACAGCTGAAGACGAGACGCCTGCACTGATTGATTCCACTTAATTAAACACACTTTTTCGCCACTGTTCCGCCGCGCAGCTCGTTAACGGAGCGCTCCCCTCAGCACGAGGCGTTCCGGAGCGCATGATGAGCTCTCGCGCTTTATACCGCGTTCCCTTCAGGATTGGCTAAATTTACTCAAAGTCAGGTTTGCTGGAGCGAGTGCGGCTTTTCTGCTCCCCCTCTGAAAGCCCTGTTTCCAGCTGCCTTCATACTAACTAGATGAGGACAATGATGGGAGTTTTTGGTGAGAGTTTTACCCAAAAAAGGGATTGTAAATATTCACATGATTAAAAAAAAAAAGCAAAAAAAAAAAAAAAAAGCAAAAGGAAGTAGTATTTTTTCAAATTTTATCCTCATCCGTCCAGATGTAGTTGATGTTTTTCAGATTTTTTTTTATAGAATGTCTCTGGCGGTACTTCACAATCTCTTCAAATGACCAGCATTTCCGCTGAGTCACTTTACTATTTATAAAAAAGAAAATGAATAATGGAAAATTCACCTTGTTTTCCATTTGATGATTTGAGGCAGATGAGGTTCTGAGAAATAATTTGCAAAGCGGGAAACACAATTTACCCTCTAAAGGCGTCACGACCTTGACACAAACAAAAGAAAAATGATCTTTAAAAAAAACCCCCAAAAAACAGAAAAAGCACGAGACAAAAACACAGAGTGGTTTAGTTGCATGAAGGACAATGTGACAAGGACAAAGAGTGACAGGCAGGGAGGCAAATGAATACCAGATGTCACTTGTTAAACTAATAAAAAAAAAGGGAGAGTGGGGGGGTTGAGTGGTGGGGGCACAAGGACATGCTGTGTGATGTCAGAAATGAAAAACCCACAACGGGGGTCGACCAACATGAAACAATAAAACACCCCGGAGATTGAACGACAGACTGAACCAGATAGTCAACCACACGTAAAAAAACATAGGTTGGAGAAAACAAATCAGTTTTGAGGATGTGTCCAATCTAAATACTACAACGATGACGATGGTTCATTTATTACGATTAACATGCAAGATTTCTGCTTTTTTTTCTGCTTTGTGTGGGACGTAAAAAACAAACAAACAAACGAACAAACAAAACAACACATTTAATGCACAAACTGCTCTTCACTCTGCACCCAGTGCCCCATGCAGGCCCACATAAATGCAGTCAGTATTATTATTATTTTCTTCCCGTATCAGCCACGGTGACATGGGCTTTATGAGAAACAAATAAAAAAGTGGTGAGCGGCGTCGCACTTGAAAACGATGTGCAGTTAAAGCGGGCTGGTCATTTGAATTCAGCAGGCAGGACAGACGTTTTATGGGAGCTCTTAAGTTAGCGTGGGCAGCTGGAGGTCTCGGCTCCACGGCTGAACAGAAGGGAGCGCTTCCGAGGCTGTATTAGCTTTTTTTTTTTTTTATATCATCAATGCTGGCCGCACACCAGACGGTCGTCAGGTCTTGCCAACGGTGGGCGAAACTGAGGACTTTAGCATAATATTTCAAGATTTTTTGGACAGGAAGTCCTTTGAATGTGCACACTCGACAAATAGACTGAAATACTTTTTTTTTTTTTTAGACGACATGTAAAGATAGTTGTTCCAAAATATTAATTTAAACACAAAACTCAGCTCCCACCTATTTCTTTTTTTTTTATCTTGACCTTGAAAACCAAACTTTGAGTCACCTAAAAAGTTCCAATTAGTTTTAATCTCTGATTATTGGCTTGACTTGCTGATATCCTTATCTAGTAATTATTGTGACAGTGTTTTTAATCATCATCGTCATCATCATTATTATTGAGAAACAATTTTCAATAATCATTCAATACAGTACAATACAAAATTATATAAGAGATAGGCATCGATTTATCGTTTCCTCACAGGTGTTCGTTGCCAAGTTACCGCTGGTTCGAATCCAAAGACAGGAAAAACAATGATCCATATGGGGAGAATGTGAAACTTATTAATGTCAGAAGATGTGGGAACACTGTCCAATCATCACATTGCTGCGTAATGATTTATTTATTTATTTATTTATTTTTAAGCGCAAGCGCGCTCACATGTCGGTCGTCCGAGGAGATAAAGAACACGAGCGGAATCCTGGCTGGAGGTTTGGTAAGCTGCCTTTGGCGCCAAGGAAGTGGAGAACATCCAGTTACTGATGGCTCCTGATTGGCGAGTGTGACAGGACTTCCTTTTGGCAGCAGCCAACTGTTGGGGTGTGGGAGAGACGAGAGCAGTGCCATTGTATTGGCACCACACAAAGAGAAGTGGTTTGGACAAATGATGCGCATGATTTGGTCAAATCCAAGCCACAGATTGGGCGAAACCAGTGCCCAGTAACAGACTTCAGACTGCGGACCTACGACAGCGTCGTTCCCAGCGGAACAGAGGATTACGACCGATGACATCTGTCCTCTGTCTGAGGATGCCAACGATAACAGGCACTTGCAGGGGTATTCTGGTCATTGCCAGTTCTCTCGGGGGACAATATCTATCTTTAAACCCCGCCAAAAAATATCTCATTTTCAGAATCTGGTCCGCAGGTTTAAAGGAAATCGGCGCGAGTTGCGTTTGGCGAGAAGTTGGACCGTGGCTAAAGCCGGAAAAGCCGGCAGCATTAGGCGCGTGAAAATCCCGGTTTTTGAAGGCAATTTCAAGCGGGGATTTCCGAGTCACCTATTACATCCGCGGGGGCCCCAAAGATCCATCTTAATGAAGTTATTTGCAAGGGCTTACATCATCGTGTCGAATATAAGCTTGACTGATCCTCAATTCAGCAGAGTAAATATGAAGGATGAGACAATCACGTACCCGAGGCAGCCAAGGCCAAGGTCTTTTCTTTTTTCCTTCTGAAATGAAATATCTGAGTGCACTGGGGATATGATCGCATATCATCAGACACCCCGTGCTCCAAATAGAAAAGAATGTGATGTACTTGATTCTTGAAAAAAAGAAGAAGAAAGAAACCTTATTTGTCTGGAATTAAAGGGAGTCATAAAAATATTGTGCCGAGATTTGCTCTTGGGCACGTAGTCCAAACCCTAAAAATTTGTATTCCACAGCCTGCTGCTTATAGCTGCTTTTATTAGTAAACCTTTGGCTCGCACCGCGGCTTCCAACAAAGCAAAGCTGCCCAGGTTGGAATAAATCAGAGTGGAATACAACGGATTAGCATAGCGGACTCCTGCAGGAGGATATTTCACCCTCGGTAATGACTCTTGTCTCGATGATGTCTCTGCCATCTGATAATTAAATCTGTAGACAATGCCACGCTGCTGTCACAGCATGGGGGTGGGGGACGTCTGACAAAGAAGGTAAGTGCAGTAATGTGACTTAACGCGGACTCAACTCGTCACAGCGGGCCGACAGAAGCCACGCTGAGATAAATTTGCGGCGCGAGAAATTCACTCCTGGATATTTAGGCGGCCTCAGAGGAGACCGGCTTGATTTCTCTGCATCGCTGACGTCGCCGTGAAGGCAATTCGACATCAATCTAAACAGAGTCCCCAGGCGGTGGAGTCAGTCAGCCTCCAAAGAGGGAGGGGGCGCCAGAGAGCTCATGGTTGAGAAGCAAAGGAAGCGGGCAGTGTTCTGACTTTGACTCTAATATAAACAATACATTGGTCAATAATTTTGCAAAAAAAACTTGCAAAAACCAAACAGAATTTGGATCTTTTAAACACAAAAGTAACAAGCATGTTTTCCAATCCAAATACAAAGTACAGATATTTGTGTAAAAAATGTAGAGATTAAAAGTCGTCAGAAAAAGAAGCAAAGTACAGATACATCAAATCTTGAAGCAATTTGTATCCATTTATATTTATACATACAGCGCTGGCAACGTGATCAAGTACCTGGTACTAGCGAGGAGAACCCTAAGAAACTGGCCGGACACCAAAACACCTCAAATATGTCTGAAAATAAGGAAAGAGGTGGGGATAATTTGGGATATTTTCAGGGTTGGCAGTCATTTCTGAGGTAGACTGCTGGAGATAATTGATTTTGGGATGTAAAACTTGACAATAGCCGACATGCGTAAAGTCGTCCAGCCCGGAGTGCTGCTGAAAGTAATCCCCTCCTCTCGTGAAAACGAGAACGAGCTCATTCTGAACATGATCCTGAACAGATTATCCCGGCGCCGCCAGGACTCCACGCGTGAAAGAGGTTCGCCCTGGTTATTCAAACCTCAGGACGAGGATTGTCTGAATGCAGCGAAGGTGTCTGATGTCATGTGATTCTCAAGGTCTGTTGCTCGCATCAACTGATGTAGTGGCATTAAAAAAAAATTAGAATGAAAAAAAAAAACTTTTGAGTGTCGTCTTTGTTTGTATTTGTTTTCGAACCAAAGAAGATGTTTTCCTGAATATTCTTGTACTTGGACTAATGAGCCGTGTGTGTTTCCTCAGTTTTTTGGTGGGCTGTTTGTTTGAAACACAGACGGTTATAAAGACGGATGGACATGAGAGCTTCAGTGCTGGGCTGCAGCAGAGGTCATTAATCAGGGTGTGCAGCTTTTTCTGACGATGGTGAACTGGCATTTTTTTTTTCTAGAATTGGAATAGACACTGGATGTTACTAAAATTTGTCTGAAATTCCTTTTAAAGTAGAGGTTACTTTGGTAATTTAAAATACCAGTTTGCACTCCAGAGATTCCTGCTCTAACCCAGCGTAGCCATATTTAAAAAAAATAAATAAATAAATACATTTACTTGATAAAACGTTCGACTTTGTTTTACAAAAGGGCCTTTCATTTGCAAACAAAGCACTAAATCGAGATAAGCGACGCAGACGGGAACCAAGGCAAAGGTGTACTTTTCCGTTTTAGCCTGATAAAGCGTCCCAAAGAGGTGATTTAAGCCAGCGCTGACAACAGCAACATCTTGGATGGGCAAAGGAAACAATCAAATCGCATTAAATACAATAAAACGCATGAGCTCTCTAAACGTCGGCCCCTTGCGGCACGTCAAAAGATTTGCGTGTTCAGTCGGAGTCTCCCAATCTTCTCTCCTTCAATCTGCTGAGCAAACAGAAGGCTCCGGTAGACGGTCGGCCACGCTCGTTCGGTATTCATAACAGTCCATAAAGGAGGCTTTAGTGGAGCCGAGCAGATTGAATTGTGGACGTATGAAATATATTGGCTCTCGGGGGCCTGTGTGTCCACGTCCTTTCCGAGCTGATATCCAGTCAATGTCACCAGCTGGAGACGTTCAGTTTAAAAATGGCTGTCATCTGTTTGGTAGCCAACACGACATCCACCTTTTCGCAGAAGTAGCCTATCGACGCTGGGCAGATTCCTTAAAGGTTAGGTGTGTAATATTTGGAGATTTTTAGGAAGAAACAGCGACATCAAGTGGTTACATTTTAGATTGCAGCGCTCTTTTCACTTTCATCTTCAGTACCCTCCCTCTTCCAAGCTTACCAGCGAACTACAATTCAAATTCAAAGGAAAACTATATGAATTTTTGCTCTACTTATCATCTAAATGTCAATTTGGAATCTTGGAAAACCAAGATTACATTTATTGTCAGTGAGTATACATTTTATTATTTACTAATAGAAAAATCCTAAATCAAGCCAAATTTTACACACTGCATCTTTAATGCGGGTGTGTTAAGATGATGAAATTGCAGATCCCTGCGTTGCTCAAAATTGTAATATAATTTTCAAGAACAATTCAGGGGGAGTGGCAGCGCCCCCTTCCGGGGGTCGGGGGGGGGGGGGGGGGGATTTGCATATTTGCTCACCCCCTGGTAGCTATTAACACAACCTGCCAGGTTCTCCGGGCCATGACTGCCGCAGTAACCCAGAGACTTAGCACGGGCGAGGATCACTTGTTTACCCCTTTTTGACATTCCAAATTAGCTTTCCTCCATCGTAAAGCTGACGGTTCCGCGGTGCAGCCACCCAAAACCCCTCTGAGAAAATCTCTCTTGTCGCGTTCTCTATCTTTCCCAATTCATTCTGCGCCGAGCTGCAATTGGTGTGACAGATTAAAGGGAGCAACAAGCCTCCTCTCTTGTTTCCTGCAGCTCCAGGGCAACTAACTCTTCTCCCCCACAAAGCCGTAAATACTCAAACCCGACTGAGTTCCTCTGCGGCTTGGTTGCATTATTTTCATCAAAATGTCTATTGAAAACAGAACCAGGATGTAAAAACCACTGACCATATCTGAGTGCCGGAAACAGGTTGAAACGGCAGCATGAATTAGTGGAAATGAAAGCGTTCTTTAGTTTTTGAAGTCAATTGTTTGAAAACAAAAGAAACGTTCTGTGTTTTTCCAGAGAGTCGCTGATAAAGTCAAAGCGTTCCAAAGCCTTTCAGCAATTTTCACCTGCAGCTCTGGTGAATTAAAGATTAGCATGTGCGCATCTTGATTAGCATCCCACTGAAGCAGTGGCAAAGGTTTTTTAGGTTTATGGCACATTAGTATTTAAAAAACTGTCAGAAAACAAAGCAATAATTTGAAGTGTCAAACATATTTAAGTATTGAATATGTTTTATGATTGAATAAAGTGGCCTTGAATAAAGACTAAAAAGAAAATACTTAAATTGATAAAAAAAAACAAAGAAAAAATGACATTCAAAACAAAGTTTTAAGATTGTTTAAAAAGTTTGACTGTCTTCATTGTCTTTGGATGTGATTTAGCGCTTTATGAACAAAAACTGATTGATTGATTGATTGACTGATTGCTTACTAGAATTTGTATTTTCTTTTATGTCATCTATTAAATTAAACATCAAACCAAAGGAAAGAAAATCTGAAAATGCATTCTTGAGACCAAGATGAGTAAAGTAAAATCAGCGGCAAATAATTTTTTAATGATCTTCCAAATTGAAATACAGACTCACACACACACACAGATGCACACAAAACAGGTGCTTGTATGTTAAAGCAGCGACTGACCTGAATATGAAATCATTGGAGTCGATGAGGCTGCCGTACCGGGAGCCTTTCAGGTTCCCAGAATTCCCCACCACTGCGCAGGTCCGGCAGCGATCCGGGCTGGCGTCCATGTAAAGCACCTCATCGGGAATGATTTGGAAGAGCTCCTCCACCACTGCCGTGTAGTTGGCCGGCTGCCGCTCCGACTGCAGCCACTGGTGACACGGAGGAAACAGGCATCAGAGAGAAAGCAGCAGCAGCAGCAGCAGCAGCAGCAGCAGCAGCAGAAGCAGCAGCAGCAGCAGCAGCCGGGAAGGGCCTGCGACAAACGGGGGCCACGCTACTTGAGACAAAACACATTTCTGCCGCGACCCGAGGGGCGGATTTAGCTTTCGAGCGCGGCGCCTCTTTTGGCCTCGATCTTCCTCGGCCGTGGCTTTGAACATCGGGATGGAGGAAATAAATGGAGGGATGTGTGCACGGTGTATTCTAGTTATTATGCTGCTGCAGCTGGGCAGACAATAAAGTCAGAGTGCTGAAATGTGTTGAAATGCAGGGTGGTAAGTCCATTGTGATCTGTGCGCTCTAATGGAAGCTTGACCTTTAAGCGGATGCTGCATTCGGGAAATTATTCATCCAAATGCAGCTCCTACGCCTAAAAGCTAGCACCCTGCATTTCAGATATTTGGAGCACCGGCTAAAATGACATTGTTTTCACTTAAATCCAGATGATTTACAGGCACTTGAAATGTGAAAACAGAAGTGAAGTAGGAAGTGATGCCATCAATTTCTGTTCTGTACTCAAAATGATGGTGATTTTGCTGTACGACTTGCGTTATTTAACGAATCCATCCACTTGCGGAAAATAAACACATAGAGGTGGGACCTGATGAAGTACAAATAATGTATGAATGAATTACAAACCAAAAAGTGTATTGATGTCGATATCGCAATATTGACCACAAAAATACCGATTATCGTCTTGAATTTGATAAATATGGTATCGCCCATCACTCGCGCCCACTACTTACGTCCTTCTCCGGGCAGGAGCCTTTAAAGTTGGCTGCAGAAGACGAGACTCTCTCTACGTGTGACACATTTATCTGTGTGTGACCACCTAAAAAGGCCAAACCAACCGTTGCCTTGCAGCGGTGCAGCCAGAAACGTTTGTCGGGGGCCACGGGCGATGTGTGACACTTGCCTCATCAAGCTTTCCCTTGAGAAGCTTTCTCAAGAAACAAGAGGTGACAGGAGGCAACCTTGCAGTAATTTTTCCCTATTCTCGCCTCTAATTGGCCGCGGTGTGAGGTGAATTTGAGCGTGCCTGAGGGACAGGATGCCTTCCGGGCAAAGGCCCGGGATGATTTTGTGCCATAAACGCGGTGAATGTAGCTTTTACGGTTTAGAATGGTTTGCGAAGAAAAAGAAAGGATATATATATGTGCATATATAAAATTCATATTCAGATGAAGGGAGGAATTATAGGCCAGATTTGAGATAAATCAGAGGGATCTCATTAGGTTATGGTATTGCTCAGCTAGATGATGCCCTCAGGCTTTACATTTATTAAGGTGCTTTAGAGGGGAGCTCACACAGTTCGGCTACAGGAGCAGTAACAGTATGAAATACAAGGTTTTCTCACCAGCAACTCTTAATCTACGGGTAGCATAACTTTAACTGTGACACTAAACGACTCACACAGGTGACAAAATCCATCTCCCACTGGCTGCGTTTCCATTACCCCTCGAATTGCACAAAACCTAAATATCGCAATAAAAAACTAGTAATGGAAACGCCTAAACTTCGAAAACCTTTTTGCGCTCTCATGAGGTGGTTTTTCAGATCGATATAGAGGTATATATTGCAATGTGTCATGGAAACACTTTTGCATTTACATGTCACCGGATTGATGTACGGGGTCACGTGACCAGTTCACGTCAAGTGAAAATGGTGCGTTATGTCTCGACGGAGGAGGAGACGGAATATTATTAATTTATTATTTTTTTCCAAGTAATCAAAGAGAAAAATAGAACAACAATTTATAACCAGATTTATACGAGACATTTTGTATTTACATCCTTAAAGTGGGGTCTCGCTGGACGAGATTCGATGAGAAGTACAGCTTATGAGCTTCACACCATTCAATGGAAACACCTGCAAACCGCAACTGTCTGAAAACCGAGAAATGTCTGCCCTAACTGAAGACAAAGTTTAATCGGAGTACGGGATGTGTCTAATTTTTTATTTAAAGACAAAACCCCAATCTCCTTGCAGGGGACCGAATACAGGGATGTGAGCGAAAGAAATTCATGAATTTTACTTCCCCCCGAGTTCCAAACGCGCCGAGTCAGTGATAAGCGCGTCAGGATATCATCTTCTTTCCAAGCGGCCCTCTTTTTCGTAACATGAGCCGCAAGTCTGAGCGCTACTGACACTGGCAGAGGGGTTATTTTTCTCAGATTTATCAAAGCTGCGCCACAGCAACAGTGGAGAAATCTCACAAGCGGAGCGGCGAGACGGTCACGAGGAAGCAGCGGCGTTCTGTTCTGTGTTTTGAACCGTTTCACAAAGCGAAATGTGCAAAAATAATTGGGTAGAAATGCTATGAGAGAGATTTACGGCTCGTTTTGAATGTGCTGGCGCATTTATTCGCTTTGGCTATTAGAGATCGCTGCCTACTCCCTATAGAGATTCCTTTATTTTGCAAGAGCATCCCGGTGAGTGCAAAGAATTAGGAGACAATCGTGGGCTGAAAGAATTGCAAAGTGTACCGTTAAAATAACATAAAAGCCTTTGAAGAAAAAATACAGCTGAATAGAACAATTCCGGTGTAACGCTGGAAGTTTACATTCCTTTGCGGTAATAGGCGCAAGCCAGGAACCCGTGATGCCGGTGCAATATGCATTTTTTTTCACCGTGAGCTGAAAAGTACTGGACATTAGAGGAAAAATAATTAGCGTTTTCAAAAAAAGAAAAACAACTGAGATGTTTCCAATTAGGTTCATGTGAGTGAAGAGTCTCTAAACGAAGCCAAGGATGAGGAAATCATAAAATGACATGTCAACAAAAACCCAGACTGTCATCAGCAGCCACATCAAACGGCACGTACAAAAGGCAATAAATTCAATTAACGGCGCTGCGTAAATGAGCCTCGTAGTGTCTGGAAGTGTTTTTCATTCCATTAACGAGTTCATTACGGACTCCGCGACAGAGAAAACTCTCTGCACGTACGCCGAGTTTGGATGCAGCAGCCCAACGCAGGTGCCATTCATTAAGTTTCCTCCATGTGTGCTGATTGAAACCAAACCCTAATTGCCATCATTAGAAACACCTGTGGTTCTCCTGCCACGTCACCCGTCACCGCGCGACGCTGGTGTTTAGCGCGTGCGCGTACCTTTGCCTCCCAAACGGCTCTGAGTCCACACGGCATCAGGATTCACGCCACATTTCACCGCCTTGCCGCCACTAATGCCTGCAAGGCCGTGTTTTTGGCCTTACTTTTTGAAATTATGTTATTGAGTGTCCCAGTTCAAGGGGCATAAACCTTGATCATACCCAAGTTGTCTTCCAAGTTGCGATAACATATTTTTCAAATTCGATACGAAAATACACTTTTTGGTTTGTAATTTTTTTCTCAATTAATGAAAAGTTAACTCATCACAAGACACATGTGGCTGTTAATATATTTATAACCAAGCAACACTCTGTTTCTTTTTCTTCACCGACGAGTCTGACTCTGCAATTCAAAGATCCAGGGATTAAGCGGGACGTTCTCGCTGCGTCATAAAGAATTCCTGCCATTGTGTACGGCCATTCTAATTCTCCTTCTGTTATGGAGCAGGAATGTATTCCTCCAATGTGCATAAAAGGTTTCAAATAAGGAATAAAAGTGTAGATGAGGGGTTTATGTTTTTGCTGAAGGGTGATGATTTCAGCCTTATCGTTGCATTTTTTCCCCAATCTTTTTCAGCGTATCACGCAGCATTATCCCCCAGAATGAAGCAGAAACCGTGTGATGGGCTCATTTTATGAGGCACAATAGTCAAATGGTTCACTCAAACAACTTTTAATGTGAAACTAAAACTAAGTCTGAAGCTGAGACCCTAAGATAACGAAACAAAAAAGTTGCCAATTCTGCTTTTGTTAAATTAACACTTCAATTAGCCAAATTGGACGAGAGCGCCCGTGTGCGTTCTCGGTCTTTAGCTGTATTTATTTGCCTTTTAATTTGCAACTGTCTTTATCTGTGCTTCTCAGCCGGCGCAAATGGGAAGCCCGACTTTGTTTAAAGGGCTTTGTACCGCACGCCTGAGAACGAAGCGAGTAAGACGTTCAAAGCAGAGCTAAGCTGATTTCCTGCCTGATCTGACAACGCATCTGGTGTAAACAAGCGAAAAGTGTTGATCGTGTTTAATTCAAAAGTGCAACCCCTGTCACTCAACACCTGCAGACGCGCGCTACATGCATTGCGGGAAATGTTAAGGACTGGTAATGGGTGTCGCGCTGAGCGGGAGAAAGGGCTTCTCGCGCCGTCGCCTATACATTTAAATACAATGGAAAGGTGAAAAAAAAAAATGCTTTTACGCCTGTCGAGCTAGCGGATTGCGCGTGGGAGTCCGCCTCCGTGACTTGAACCCGCCGACAATACCTCGGATTTCAAACAGCTTTGCGAAAAAACAAACACGGAGCGCCGGAGCAGAGCGATTACGTTGCCTTACCTGCCACCATTTGAAGGTCTCGTCAGATAGGGCGCTGTTCTCCCTGGTCATCAGCGGGTGGACGGTCTGATTGAAGCGCTCCGAGAACCAGGGCTCGCCGTCCTCCAGCTCGGCCACGCACCGCCGACAGGCGCACGGCCCCTTAGAGAAAAAGTAGTTCGACTGATGGAGGGCGTACTTGATGAAGTAGAGCGAGGGGTCCCAGAATGTGTAGCTGAAGGTGAGGACGCAAAAGAGCAGGGCGAAAGTCCGCACCTTTCTGCGCTTGGGTAGAGGCATGTTGCCCGCAGTCCAAAAGAATAAAATTAAAAGTGGTATGAGTGGCCTAAATTTATTAGAACGGAATGGGGATCTCGAAGTTCTGTGACAAAAGCCATGGATTTGGTTTCTTAAAAACCAAAGAGAGTGAAAACAATAACAATAGTTAGGGGTCCCGGTCGATGAGATTCAGCCTGATGAAGCTGTTGATTCTGGGAGGTCAGCGACCAGCCTGTCATCCATTCTGTAACGATCCACCTGGAGAGCAAACACAAAGGGACAATCTCAGTCACACACATTGCGTGAGCACAAAGAGTAACATTGCCCTTTAGGAGTCAGTTTTCCTAATGGCTCTATTTTTTTCGCTCGCCACTAAAACGACAGACCCTTTAAACAAAAAAACCCAATCAAATACCAAGATTGTGACACACGATTACAGTTCTCAGGGAGCAAACAAGCTTCAGCCTCTTTCAGCCTCCCGTTCTGATTTTAAAGAACACGTCAATATCTGGTCACGGCGTTCCGCTAATGGAGATCAGATTGAAGCGCAACCGAGCGAGGCATCGGAAAAGCGGGATTACACCGAGATGACTCATTGATCCAGAGGGCCAGAATATCTGCCGGTTCACAATGAGCGCACTTAAGAGCCAGCTGCTGCATTTCACACGTGACGCATTTGGTCTTTTAAGTCCCTGTTACACGCTTTAGGAAAAAAAAAAGAGGCACGTAATAAATTGCCTGTGTTCACCTACACACACTTCCCCAGCAGGTGACTAATGAGTAAGTTCCACGTTGTTTCCACTTCCCCTCCTTGCCTGGAACTGGCCATCTAAGAACTTGTTAGTTAGTAAAAGTTAGCGAACTTTTGCTGGCAACCTTGACGTGGACCTTTTAAGGCTTTGTGTTCTAAAGTAACTCGAAGCAGCAGTTCAACACCGTCTTTTCACAAGCGACCTTCCTTTCTATTCTCAGTGGTGCTCATGTCGTTGGCGAGCTGATGCTTCTTTAAACACGGCGTGCTTCAGGTGTTCTTCTTCCTCTGCCTTCTGGGAGTAAACTTACGGCGCCATACCAGGCCGGGCATAGGTACTACGTCGTCTTCAGTCGCGCCAGTGGTTACAATGGTCGGGCCAATGGCAATGATCCCTTATTGTCAACCCCTGTATATATAGTATAACTTGCCACAATGCATGTGCATACTTTTGATGACGTGGCCAATCTGCAGAATATTTACTTTCCATTTCCCGCCTGTCATTAAAGAAAGCACAGCTGGGATACGGCTGGTAAGTGAACTGCAGAGCCTTTCATTGCCTGAAACGAAAGACTTCAGACTCCACAGTGGGAAGCAAAAACAATGCTCAAACTGCCAGAAATACTTGCCATTTATAACATTCCCAGACAGAAGTTCAGCGGGGGATTTTATTTTCCCCCAGACCCTGGCTTTTTATGACTGACAAGGCAGGCAAGGCAGGCAGGCAGGCAGGCAGGCAGGTATCCTTGGGTTTCATTTTCAACATGAAAAGGCCACCTCTGCTTTCAAACACTGGTTTCTTTCCTGCGTGTGACCCCCACCGCCCCCCCAACCCACAAAAGGTTTTCACAAATGCTACTATATATAGCCAGCACCGAGATCCGCCCACGAGATTAAGAGCTACCGACTTGGGCGCAGGGCAAGATTTACATGTGGAAAAAAAGAAAAAAAAAAACCATCACCATGAGAAAATACGTGACCTGGCCTTTTTTTCTTCCCTGCCTTTTAACAGTATTGGGAGCCCTCGACGTTGGGGGAAGATTTGTGGGAAACTCCATCGCGGCGAGAGAAAGGCTCCGCTGATTAGACATCGATCAGGTCATTCAAATTCTGCTCCGGAGGGAGGGATAGAGGATTGGGTTCAAGGCTGCCTGGGGAAAAAGAGACGACGCGGCAGCACAGCTTGCCTGTTGATTTTCCTCTCACTAGTCAGGGCCAGAGAAAAAAACAAACAAACAAACAAAAAAGACCGAGACAAACTGTACGGCCATTTATCTGCACCGCTGATACAAAGCCGTCCGCGGGAAGGCCGAGTCGTTCCTCACGGTAGCGGATTTGTGTACGCGGGCTGTGGTTAATCATTTGACCAGGTTTGACCAGGGACGCTTGTAATGGCCACTTTATTAGGCGCTACTGGACAAAACGCTGACCACGCTGTTGACTCCAGTCACTTCCAGTTTCCCCCGAGGGTGCGGGCAGATGTGGGAGGGAGGGAGAGAGCTGAATATATTCCCAAACAAGTGGCCGCTACCCGACTTTTGACAATGAAAACCCCCCCGACCTTGTCTGACTGAAGGCTGATGACCCCCGGTGCCGATCAAAGTCGGCTCAGCTGAGGCAGCAAAGCGTCTCTTCGCACCTCTGAGGGGAGGGAGAGTTTGTGTGTGTGTGTGTGTGTGTTTGTTTGCATTCTTAACTTTAAAGTCCACATTGGATGCTTTCGTCAGCTCACACACAGGTTCATTGGGGGACGCCACTGCATTTGAGCACAGTAACATTGACCATGGCTTCCGTTTAGTTTTCATTGTAATTTTCCAGCTCAAACTCCTCCGGATTTAAGCGATACAAACGTTAAAACTATCACGTTTCTTTGTGATAATTTTCACGTTATAACGTGATCTTGCAGAACTCTACAGCGCCTCCCTCGTGGAAGATCTGCAAAGACCTCAGAGGGAGCTTTGTCCAGTCTGGAATTGTCTAAGAAACCAGAGGTAGGCTTTTGTATATATGAGAAAATAGGGAATGAGGTTCTTTTGCCCTCCAACACTTCTCACTGAAACATAGATAGAGAGATAGATAGATGGATAGATGGATAGATAGATAGATAGATAGGTAGATAGATAGATAAATAAGTGATTTATTTATCCCAAAGGAAATTCAGTCTTTCAGTTGCACAATCATTGATCAGCAAATCAGTGCAAATAGAGTAAGAGAATAATTAAGATAAAAAAAAAATTAGTAAAATGTAAAATGAAGAGAAAAACAATGACAATAGTGAGTGTTACTGAGGTGAAAAGTAACACTGCCTTTTTTTTTTCATGCCAGATCTAGATTCATCCATGGTCAGTGAAAGACACCTGCTGGCCCCCCACCTGGAAAAGTAGAGGCCCACCATAGTACAGGTCACGTTACATGTTTTGACCAATGACACTGAACCAATTGTAAAGATCCTCACAAGCTGCCTGATGAACAAGTGCTAGGCCGCAATTCATTTTAATTAACGGGGTTGCCAAGTCTGCACAGACTTTCCCCTACACATACATGTATTCAGTGACCTAACCAGTCACTTAACTCACTCATAGGGAGGACCAGCTTTGCTCTATTACGATTTTGCAGCTGTTGTTCGTTGGTCTGATGTTGATGTAACTCCGCCTTGGCCCCGCATTTGTTGGCTGCAGGCCTGTGCTTTTGCATGCGGCTGTCCAGCAAAGTGGCTTCATTGAAATGAATGCCTTTTGTGCCTTTCATCGTAGGGGGGCTAATGTCGGTCTGAATAGCGGCATACCAATGAAGGCTGCGTGAAGTACTTTACATAACAGGCATTTATTTGTGCGTGTGAACGACAAAAATCCAGAGCGATGTTACACGTTCGGCGTCCCGGTGTGAGTTTTCGAAGCTCTTTGCGTAAGGGGCCGGGAGATGTTGTATTTCATAACAAGGAGGACATCACTTTGCAATTCAGGGCGTAAGTCGAAAATCCAATGTTCTCGTCAACAGTCAATATTTGCACTCGAAGCGCGAAAGTTCAAGGCAACAAAACCCATAAAGATCCTCTTCAAAAAAAAACTAAAAAAAACTAACTCGCCTAAGCTTCAAATTTTTGATACCCTTTATACTTTCATACCCCATGTCAGCGCCTCGGCGGCTCTCCACTCTGCAGCTCCGGATAGAAGGATTTCATCAGCGCAGATATTAAGTCGGGAGGGCGCTTTGTTTTGACAAAAGGAAAAGGGGAGGCAAGGTTAAAATTCTGGCTCTGAAATAAAGAGGATTCTCCAGGCGTCGGGAGATTGAGAGGTGTGCGCCGCCCGCTCGCCCGCCCGCCCTCAAGACTGATATCACTCAAAGACACGACTCGGCGAGGCCCGTCGCAGAAACGGACAGGCTGATTCAAGCTTCAAATGTAGTCAATTAAAGTGAAACTGGAGTGCATTTAGAGATTTAAAAAGAAAAGAAAAAAAAAAAGCGGGGCCATGATTACTGTTTCCGCTCCTCCAGTGACATTGTAACTCAGTCTTCTTCGCTCTTGTTTCCAAGGATTTTAACGCGAGTCTAGTGGTTGTGAGTGGTTGAATTTAAAATGCATCTGACATTTTAAACAGTGTACAAACATGTACAGAGTATGTATTTTTTTTTTGTTGATATTTACGCATTCTTTTTTCCATTCCAACACTGATGTTTACACAGATCTGCGGGCGTGATAGGCGCCCTCGCGAGGGTCGACCGAGGGATAAAACTACACTTCCTCATTACGCGCACAGCGGCACGATGGCTGGCTGCCATATTTAGGGTAAGTGATGCATGTGATTGAACGCATGTCTACCCCCCCTTCAACCGCCGTAGAAAATCCCCTGAAAGGTGGGAAAAAAAAAAATAACAAGAAGAGTGCCGAAGGTTGTGGAGAAGGCGGAATTGCGGTCGCCGGCGGAGATCGAGGTTTGTTGACAGGAAGGAGATGAAAGGCCTTTACACACTTCTCAGATGCAGCGCTGCCATTTGTAAAATTACCTCTGAGAGTCCCACTGACGTCCTAGAGTACTTCTGGAACTGGCCAGTCACTCTCTCTCCCTCCTCCTTTATGACCTTGTCCAGTGGGGATGGAAATAGTATTTTTTTTTGCGTCTATAGAAGTTTTCTGTAAGCTTGTCTTTGTTTGTGTTTATCACTGGAAGCACTTTATACGTATATTCTAAGGTTTTTATATATATGTATGTATATACAGTATATATGTATATATATATATATATATAAACCCTATATGTAGGGTTTTTATATATATATGTATATATATATATATATATATATATATATATATACATATATATATATATATATATATATATATATATATATATATATATATACACACATATATATATATACAGCTGGGATAGGCTCCAGCAGACCCCCGTGACCCTGAGCTCGGGACTAAGCGGGTATGGAAAATGAATGAATGAATGAATGATATATATATACATATTTATATATATACATATATATATATATATGTATATATATATATATATACATATATATATATATATATATATATATATATATATATATATATATATATATATATATATATATATACACATATACATATATACAAATACATATATATGAATCTAAAAAATAAATCATGTGAAGACAAAAACCAAGGAGACGGCTAAAGGCCCTATGGAATAGGACATGCAAGTATGGACTGACATAAAGTCACATGTTGGGTAGGTGGTGATAACGTTAAAGACATGAGCACACTTAATAAGTCTGCCAGTGCACTGAGGCCGCCATGTTGTCGTCTCCTCCTCGGACGCACTCTTCAGTGGCAATCTCGCGACTATCGCCGCGCTCCCTTTGGTCGTAACAGTGACTCATCACTGTGGCCGCCGTCCATGAAGTAAACACAAAGTCAAAGTGGAGGCGCGGCGGTGCGAGGCGGCGAAGCCACGGGAGGGTTTGGATTTTATTAATAAGTCTGGCACTTTGCAAACCCAGTGGGATGCCGATCAAGCACGGCCGTCACGAATCTGAACGACCTGATGAAACCGCGGCTTATATCGACGCATTGCCACAAAAGCAGAACTGTGGCCAGCAGTCCTCTTGTGCACTTTCTTTTGCTGTTTGCAGCATTAGTAAAACTCACTCGTAACCCTAGATGTCATGGTGAATAGTGTCATTCTGTAAACAAAACAACATTTTTTAAAACTGTGGAATTTGACGGTTGGCAGCTGCTTCCTGCTCAGTGCACACAATGCTAGTTCTGCTCCTGCAGGTCAGCGGTGGAATATAATAACAGGAAGATAGCGGGGCCGTAATAGATGGGGACATGTTTCCTAATGGGCTGTTCCAGGGGTTGGCTATTGCAACATGTAATGGCAAGTGCTCGTCATTTCCCATTTCGTTTACATCATACCCGGCTTCTTTTATGTCCTCCTTGATGTCGGCTTTTCTGTGATCAACATTATCCCCCCAGCAGGACCATTCTCCTTGCTCTGCCCAGCAACTTATTATTATACATCTAATTTCATTACCGCAGAATTTTATTATCCATCCACATTGACAATCCCACCCTACCCTACCCCACCCCCCACTCCCACCCACCTTTATTTCATTTGATTACTGCAGACTCTCATTCGTCACATCCTTCACGGTCAGCCATGTACCTGTCATTGCCAGGAGCGATAAACTTTCCCCGCCGTGTTAACTCCCCGTGAGGCTGCCGCATTCACTTTGGACCGTTGTCAGCGGACGCCACTACAGTGGCGCCGCCGCCTCAGGTGAGCCGTGATTTGATTATTCCCCCAACCGACATTTTAAACCAATTACCTCCACCCTGTTTTCCTTAAAGCTGCTTTAATTTTGGGGTGAAGGCGGGCTCATGAATTATTTGATCTCTCGCTATGTTACTTTGTGCTACCTTTTTTTTTTTTTTTTTTTTGTCTACAGAGCCAGTTCGCACCAAAGGCTCCCTTTTTAAGTAAATATATTCTGGAAATAAATTTAAATTCACCCTGGCATGTTGATATCTGAGCCCACTCTGGCATCTCTGCTGGAATTCAAATTAAATTCTTTTTTGACAATGTGTATATATTCTGCCTAGTCCGAGAATTTTGAACTTGGAAAAAATGCTTACCCATGCTGGACATTAAATGTGCTGATCTGCAGACTTTAATTAAGCTCGAGCAATGTGATAACTCAAACAGATGTGTTTAAAACCATCATTTAGTTCTTTTAAATGTCAAAAATATTATGCCATCTCCAAGTGACTAACCAACCTCATATTCAAGTCAGAAGTTGACATTTTGCAAATTGCATTTTGCAGCTCCGTCAACACACTCCAGCTATAATGACAAATGCCGCAAGCAAACGGAATGCTTGGTTAATCATTCCTTATTAGTAAACAAAACTAGTGAATTAGAAATCTTGCCTGTTAATTGACAAAACTGTGGATGTCACAGGATAGCTGAGTGAGACAGAGAGAGATACAACAAAACAGTTTTTTAGGGACGAAAAGTCTGTGTAACCCAGGAAAAATCCACTACACACACACACACACACACACACATATATATATATACATATATGCATGTTTCAACGTGCCTCTCGTGCCAATGGTAGCATGCAGAGCGTGACATTTAACCGCTACTGAATGCTCAATCACCCTTAAAGGGTGAACTCTTTAAGGGTTGATGGTGAGCAAAAACAACTGCTGGGAGAAAAAAACAACAGCCAACCATCATCCACGGGTCCGACAGGCAGCTGACACAGCCTGTCACCTCACCACTCTCTCACTACTGACTGATAACACCCCCAATCACTGTCATTATATGGACAATAACAGAATACTATCTATTGTATACTGTTCTACTAATAACTAAGTATAGCTTGTTAATAATACAGAGGATAACAGAATGAGTTCACCTTAGCTGGGTAGCTAGTGTTGCTGAGTTGCAATTAGTTTTATTTGTATTTGTAAGAACACTAACTTTAGCATTACGATAGCCAGATAGCTGGCAAGGCAAAACAACAGCGACCCCCCCCGTCATAGGAGAAAAGGAGCTTCCGTCACTGAAACATTAATTGGCTGAGAAAATGCAACGGTTTCCATTGCCGTTAATTCTTGATTAACAGAAAATAAATCTTCATTTAAGAGTGTGCCGGAGGAAAAATCTTCTTTTGAAGGGGCCAGTTAGCCTTTACACTTCACCCCTCACCTCTGTCTCAACAGCTCTTAGGGTAACAAGGGCTAAGTGACTGGGACAAGGGCTGAAATGGGATTGAGCCTCGCATTAAGAGGCTTTAATAATTTTCATTCGTAGGCCTAGAGAGTGTAAATCTTCTGCAAGAAACGCAAGTACCCTGGCAGAAGAAACCAGGTTTAGCGTGTAAAGCTTAACAATGTCTCTGCATATTATTTTTTAAGCACAATCACTAGGACTACGACTATTAAAACTACTAATAAAAATGACAATTAAGTGCTTTATATACTATTTCATAGGAGTCAATAATACTAGTGCAACTATGATTTACATATAAATACTGCTGTTTTCTTTTAATAGCCTGTTTGCAGCCATGTGATTCTGATGGGGCGTGAAATTCACGTGGAGGACAGCTGTGGCTGAGGTAGCAGAGAGAAGTCTGCACTGCGCTAACTTACAGTAGTTGCTGGTGCAAGACATTAACATAAAATCACACCATATGTTTCGGTCTTAACTGTGGGAGCCCATTCTGTTGACGCAACACTCTGAGGGCGCACTCACATAAAGCACGTTTGAGCCTGAAAGTGCAGCACATTTGGCTAGCGTGAGCGCTAGCTCCGTTAGCCATCTAGCCAAAATGCAGTCAATCAATGTGTAAATGTGCCAGGGCTGACTGATTATGGCAAGTAATTCTAAAATAAAAACCCAACAAAATCATATAAAGTGCTTGTTTTCTGTGTCATTCTCTGCTTTTCCTCTTTCATCCGTGTACAAACTCGTGCAGCAGCGTGTTTGCTTCACTTTAATTGTGAAAGCGCTTTTGGACCACGGGCCAACGTGATTCAGCGATCTGGAAATGAAAGTTGATTGACTGATTGATAGTGTGAGTGCGGGCCAGCGGGGGAATAAAGTGTGTGTGTGTGTGTGTGTGTTGTGGAGGATAAGGGCAGGGAGAGGAACAACAGTCCTGGGCACTTGATAAAACACCCTTAGGTTTCTTGGCTGGATCAAATAAAAACAACCATAAGTTGCACACAACATTGCCGTGATGAGCCTGTCAGTCTGCTTCCTGCTGGAGAAAATCATTTCCCGCCTGCAGGGAAGTGATGTCAAGCAGGGAAAGTCCAGTAATGCATACGGTCCACTAAGATACAGGCTCAGCGTATATTATATTCAGAAAAAAATTCAAGCACTAAGCTCCCGGAGTTCTTCCAAATTAATTCTGTGAATGCCTCTGGCTCTCCGACTCATTCAGGAAGTGATTTTTTTTTTTTTTTTTGGTGGTGGTGGTGGGGGGGCGGGGGGGTTCGGACGAACGCTTGAATTAGAGACGGAAAGGTGCTTGGGAGAGAACATTTTAATCCGGGGAGCCCACGGCGTCCAGAAGCAGCACATCCGTGAACTTGTCGGAGATGTCGAAACACCCCGTTGAGGAGGTTTGATGGTAAATTCAATTTATAGTATCTGTCAGAGGATCTGCGCTTCCTCGTTTTTTTTGCATCAGCCCTCAGCTCCGCCCTTTGTGCTCGACATCCTCCCGCCGACAACCCAGCGGCCGAGGAAACACGCGCATATACATAAAAATAATGAAAGCGGGCGACGTGTCCGACAACCCCGTGCGCGATAAGAGGCCGAGTGGTGCAGTTGCAATTGCGAACCAATTGTTCCAACACAAGCTCTGATTTTTTTCCCAGATAGGATGAAGCTTCCCCCAGCACAATAAAAGCAGGTAAAGGTAGCTGCTGCTGCTGCTGCTGCTGCTCCGGCCGCCGCCACCACAGTAAATTGCTTTTGGTGTTTACTCTCCGATGGGAGGGGTCGAGTGATAGGGGTGGGGTGGGGGGGGCAGAAAAATCCCACATTCTGCATTCAGTCAAATGCTTTACCCACTCCCCTCACCAGACACGGCGCACTCAGCAAGGCGGACGGAATGTAAAGCAGGTGGGATTATCGATGCGCGGCTTCCCAGCGCGTTCTCGGCCCGAAACGAGACGTCCGTCCCCATTAATCATTAACGGAGCGGCCGGCGGCAGGACGCCTCCGAGGGGGAGGGGATGGGCAAGTGCGCAAAAGTGAGCGAGTGCGCGTTTGCCCGCCTCACATTTTATTTCGTGTTGATTTTCCTGTCGTTTTTTCTTTGGCCGTCAGCGCGTGACGAGGACATTTTTCGCGCTCAGACAAATGGCGTCTGTCCTGCGCTGCCGCTGACAGCGAGAGCGCGAATGCCAAACGTTGATGCACGTGCTCTGTCCAGGTAGCGCTCCATGCGGAAAATATGTGCCCTCTTTCTCGTTAACCCACGGTAGGGCACCCAGTGGGATGATTAGATGTTGAAAATGTAACTTGTTGAGGGTCAGTAGGAGATATTGAAAAAAATAAAATAAAAAAAAAATCCTGAGTGACTTTTAAAAATGGTTCAGTTTTCAGGCAAAAAGTCAAAGAAGTTTCCATACTCAGTTCCGCTCCATTTGAAGGGCCCCTATTATGGCAATTTCCAGATACACACATTGAATCAGATAGAATTCAATGATATCAGTTGTGATGAATAGTTAAAAAATGAGTATGGATAAAAGAGTATATACTTCTTTCCACTAAGTTTTCAAACAGGACACACTATGTTTTGTTAATCCCTTTCTGCCTTTTTTTTTTAATCTTTATATCTAAAATAAATGTCAATCTTTTGTTCGTAAATATATTCTTCCGTTGATTGGTTCCATGGCTCTGCCTTGGTACAGCCCACTCTCTTGTGAATGGCTAGCTGCTCTCTGCTAGCGCTAATTAGCGGGGAAGATGGCTACGAGCTCTCACGCAGTGAACCTTCGCCCACATAAAAAAAGAGAAATTTGGAGAGGCATCACTATGATATGCAGCTTGACTTGTGACAGAAAGTCGGGCAATATCCAAACGCGGAAAAAGTCAGCCTACGTTGAAAGGTGCAGTAGAATAGAAAAGAACGCCTTTATTAATCCCACAGTGGGGACATTTGCATAGTTGCAGTAACTGTATAGTGTAAAAAAAGGAAAAGGAAAATCATTTCAATTAAAATAAATAAGGCAATTAAACAAAGGAAAAAAACAAGATATTTACATCTGAAGGACAGTTGGATTTACAAGCACTAGTTGGCATGCCAGTAAACAAAAAACAACACGATAAAGAGCTGAAAAGGACTCCTTTCAGATTTTTTGGTGTGTCTCTTTGTTTACCAGATGTGTCTCCTCTCCCCCATAAAGGGTTAATTATCTGCACAAGTAGGTCGTGGGAAACCCCCCTGGAGAAAACACGCGGTACGTATTCCGACCGTGTCCGCCCCATTGTTCTGATTTTTTTGTCCTGCATTCGATTGCAGAGACTGCAGCTTTTGCACTGAGATACTTGCTTTTTTCCCCACATCTCGTATGGATGTGAAAAAAAAAAAAAAAAGAGCCACAAAGGAGATTGCGGGGCCGGGAAGCAGCGCGGGCTGCCTACACATGCTGTGCAACAGATTTACAGCGAAGGGGAGAGTCGTTGGAGGACCGCGGCGATACGGCGCACGGCTCTGAACCGCTTCCAGGCCGTCGTCCACATCTGCAAAAGCCCACGGGGACCTGACTTCGTTTAATTCCTGGCAAATCCAGAACCGTACATCATTCACAATATCGGAGCTTTACACTTTGGCCCGACAAGATGATTTTTTTCTTTTCCTGCAGCGGAAGATTTTTCCTCCCCCTCGGCTCGGTGTCAGTCCGACACGCCGTCACAGTCTGAGCTCAGTCTGTTTCTGATCTTGTTCCAGATCTACTTGTGCATTTGAAAAAAACAAACAAAAAAAGGGGAGAAAAAAAAGGAAATCCATTTCTGTTGGAACAAATATGAAAAGCGCGCTGTCCCCTCCGGACGACGGCGCTGCTGGTTTGTTCCCACATAAAAGGCCGATGTTTACGTTCGGAAACCCGTGGCACGGAGGGAAGCGCGACGTTGTCGTGAAATTTAATTAAGCCAGTAGAGGACAGGGGTGGAGGGTTACAAAATGGAATGACACATTCAGGACAACTTTTATTCAGTTATTCATTTAAATAGCTCTTCACAACAATAACCCCATTTTGTATTTAACCTGAAATGTCCTGTTATTGTGGGAAAATCAATTCTCTGCTCTCTGCTTTGAAGATTCCATTTTGCCTGCTCCACTTTTGAGACTTTGCAACGTAAAAGAAAATCAGCCCTGAGTGATGTCTCAAGGAGCGCTGATACCTCTTCCAAGTTTGTGCCGACTACTGAGGCGTTCGTCAAATCAGTCAAATTGTTGATGCGTTTTAACGTGTGCAATTTCCAATTGGATGACCACAAATGCTTAAAATTTACTTATATATTATATATACAAACGCGGCCGACAGAGTTGCCCAAATATATATTATGAAATGTTATGTTATAAAATAGTATAAAACAAGTTGAATAGTCAGTTTTTACTTTGCCTGGGACACTTTTTCAAGAATCGAGGTTTGACTGGTTTTCCCTGTTGGTGACCCCAGTGAGGTAATTTAATGTATTTTGACTCTGTACCACAAACGTGAACCTGTGTCTCAAGCTGAGAACTTGTCGCAGTCAAAATCAGGCTCGTTGATCATTTTCTTTAGCTTTACATTCGTACTCAGCAAATTTATCGTTGACAGTACCAGTTAATTTGCACACAAATGCTTCAAACTACAAATGTAAACGGTTAAAGTTGTGAATACACATTTTGACAGCGACCTTGCGCCACACTCCACTGGCCTGAAAACAGAGGTCTTAAAATTTACTCCGGCAGAAGCCTCTTGAAGAAAGAAGCTCGAGGAATAAAGAACCAAGCTTCATTTGTCCTCATGATGCAAGAAATCTGACAGCAGCGCATTCAGCCATGCAGCCCGCCGACCGCAAGGATGCGTGTCTCCGGGGGGAGTTGGCGATCATCGCCGCTCAAAACCAATACACATGTGTTTGACTTGACACTTTTGGCTGTCACTTTGCCTTTTTTTTTTTTTTTTCAATCTCCACGTTCGGTTATGAAAGAGAGAAATCCGCGCCCTGCGGCGACCTCAATCCAGGACTTAAGAGTCTCTGCAAGGGGAAGGCAGTGCCGAGGGGTCCCTGCAGAGAGTGAACATTGTGCAGGTACTGTTTCGGAGACTCAAATCATCGCCACTGAGAGGCAGGATAACCGTCACCCCTCCTGTTGTTCTCAAGCACCCCAGACCTTCGACTAACCCCCCCCTGCCCCCCAAACCCTTTGACCGTACAAGAAAAAGCAATAAAACCCCTACATGCTTCCCTTTTAAAACAGATCACGTCAGAGGTTCCACCAATTTAAAACAATGCTCGCAACACATTTGTCTGCGCAGTGTCAACCAACATGTTCACTGTTGGCCGCTGCAGAAACGACAGGGAGCATCAACGGCGCAGCACAGGGCGGGTTGAAGTCAAAGCTGAGACTGTTTAGTTTGCAGCGTTGCATTCAGTCTCAGTGCAAGTCTGCTTTACCTGCTTGTTCTTGCACACATTCACATCATGCACTTTCGTTCCGAACAGAAAAAACCTGGCATACGTGTGTGTGTGTATATTCATTATTGCATGTTTACACAGCAAACACCCAAATTGAATGTTACGTGACAATAACATACAGATACAGAACATAATTTTTTTAAGAAATCTAAAATAAATATAACATGTTATAATAAATCTAATATATATATATATATACACATATATATGTATATATATGTACGCATGTATGTATGTATAGTTTATATTAGATTTATTATAACATGTTATATTTATTTTAGATTTCTTAAAAAAATTATGCTCTGTATGTTATTGTCACGTAACATTCAATTTATATATATGTATATATATATATATGTATGCATATATGTATGTATATATATATATGTATATATATATATATATATATATATATATATATATACATATATATATACATATATATATACATATATACAATATTTTACTGCAACTATTATTAGGAGTGTGCCTTGCTAGTTTGTCTTTTGTTTTTGTTTAATGCCATCAACCATTCATCACATACATTAATTACATTGGAACGCTCTGATTTGCCATCTGCACCACTTACTCTCCAAGAAAGAGGTTATTCTTCAGTAATGATGCCAGAGCTGCTGTTGCTAGTCGGCCAAGGGAGTGAAGGCTTCTTTAGCTCTGAAAACAAAACAAAACAAAAAAACCCTGGTAGCAATGTTAAATCACTCTTGAACCTCTTTGGAGCAGATGATCTATGCAACTGGAATGGCTTTTGGAAGCAGAGCTGGGAGTTGGGGTGAGGAACGGGCCATCTGCTCCTCGGGGAAACACGGAAGAACCGAGATCGAAGTCTGACGCGGAGAAGAATGGAGGGCAGTTTACCAGCTGGGAATATGGTCCCAATAAACCACGCTTTTTAGCAGCATCCAGCTAATAAGCCAAAAGACCTCCGAGGATTTCACTGCCGATTGTCAAGTGACTCTGCAAACAGTACGATCCCGAATTACCAAAAAGAAAAAAAAAAAAAAAAATCTTCTTCAGAAACTGAAATTCCAGCACCAAACACCCCCTGAGAACATAAGGCCGATGATATGGTTTGTTCAGCTGTACCATCCCTATGATCCAGGGCCTGGAGACCACTTTTGTTGTGCTGCTATTGAAAAACCCGTTGGGGGTGTCAAGCTCCACAACACGGCATTTAAAGGTTAGCGTCAAACCTGTCTGCAGACGAATTGTGAAAAGATTTCTTTTTCCGTCTTTCGTTCTCAACCCCCCCCCCCCCCCCGCACCCCCCTTTCAGCCAGCGGAGCAGCTTTTGACATGAAACCAATGAGAGGAACCAGGAGTTCAGTTTGTGTGAATGACAACAGTGGCAGCTACAATTTAATTCAACAACGTGGAGTCCATTCCGCCTCAAGCAAAAGGTCAGTTTCTCCATTTAAGAATTTATGGCCGCCACTGACTTTCTGTCACTCAAACAGGAACGTGCAAAGAAAGCTCTGCAGCAAACCCCCAACTGCGGAACACTACAAATGCCTCCCCACCCCCCAAAAAAAGTTGCATGCTGTTCACCGGAACCTTCGGTCAGATCTCTGCTGTTAACTTTCTTTCTGGTGCTCTCTATAAACGAGTGTGTGCCAGCAACAGATTAGGGATGGCACAAGCATGGCAGAGTGGAAGGATGTGTGGGAGGAGATATTTTCTATCAGCGTTGATCCAAATTGCACTGGCGCAGTGGATACTTTAAAAAAAAAAAAGAAAAAAAAAGAGAGAAGCAGCCTGGTGGACTTATATCACTAAGAATGGCAGCAGCGTCTCTAGAAAACACAGAATACGACTCAAAGGGCTCTTGGCTTTCTCTTCACGTTCGAACACTCGACGACATCAAATGTCTTCGCCTGCTTTTTATTTCATTCCTTCAAGAGTTTGCAAACTTTACACATCTGAAAAAGCTTACGTGAGAGGGAACAGATGGACTTTTTTCTCTTTTCCTTGGCGCCGTCTCACTTATAGTGTGTGGGGTTAAGACGGACTGCATTAAATAACCTGAAGCTCCCCAGGAGGAAGAGCCAGCACTGCCCTGTCTAATCTGTTGCCACAGTGTTATCAGCCCATTGCAGGTGGCTAATAGTGGAAACCCCTTTGTGGGATGGACTCCACGCCTCGCGGCAACGTCCGAAAACCTACTGACAGCCGGTCTTGTGTCAGAAGTCAGGCCAGTTGGTGTCTGATTCTGGTAATATGATTCATTTTGAATGGACATCGCCAGAATATTAGAAAGATTGCAATTCCAGAATAAAGTCGAAATTGGGATGTTTTTTTTTTTTTTGTATAATGCCCTTCAACAAAAAAGCTAATGTCGGGGTCGCACAACACACTCTTTCATCATGTCACAATCGCCCTGATCAGTCATTGCGTGTCGTCATCACAACCACTTTGTCGGGAGGGCGGAACATGAAATTGATGTCCATCGTAAAACGGCTCTATTAAAAGAAAATTCTGGTGTTTTTTATGAGGTTCTTTTTAATATTTTGAATTGGCCACGCAGGCTTGTTGGTCTCATGTGCCCCCTGAAGGACAAACAGTAGTGAGTGCAGACATGAAGCTGGTCACACACTCACCTACCACTTTACAAGTTGCAAAATTCAATTGCTTATCACATACATCACGACACATGGCTAACTAGTCGCATGGCAGTATCTCAGTGCATTTAGGCGTCAACACGACTTGCTAAAGTTGTCGTCCGTGCCAGACGGGCTGCAGATCTGAGTGCTGTGAATCCAGGGTTTCCCTTTTTCTACCCAAAAAGGGAAACTATCCAGTGAGAGCCACTTGTGCAGAGGAGTATGTCTTGTTGATGGCAGGGGTCAGAGGTCAAGAATGGGCAGACTGGTTGGAGACCATATAAAGGCAACAGGATCTCGAACAACCGGGGTCTGCAGAATGACGTCTCTGAACGCACAACAGCTCCCACCTGGAAACAGCCGACATTCATTCCACTACATCAGGTACCCACAACTGGAGCAAGGGATACCTAATAAACTGGCCTGTAAGGGCACTTTGTTGTAGATGGGCTCCATTAAGTTGTTTAGTGAATTGCAGGGAAACAAAATAATGGCATTTCAAAAGTTGGCCGTATATGAAAAACAAAGCTCTTCTCTTCCTCCACAGAACTACCAGTATTTTCTAATGCATCAAATAGGCTATGTGGCTCCCTGCCAGTCTCATGCTGATCTGCTGCCTGCCAAAAATATATGGCTTTTTCAAGGAAAGAGGAATACAGCGAATGCTATTGTTCTTGTTTTTTTTTTGGGGGGGTTGGATTATTCTAAAAGTCACTGACCTGTGTTGAGCAGTGGTGTCACCTTGAAGCAATATATACCCCAGCCATCAGATCAAACCTTGGTTTCTTCTCAAAATTATTTAAACGATTTTGAAATGAATTTTTACTTAAGCTAATACACAAAACCTATGTTATATGAATTAAAACAACAACAAAAGAAAACAACCAGACTTACACTGTTTCCTATATAACGCACTTAAGGGTTAGCAATTTTATTCAACAAGAATGGCTAACAGCGTAGTTTAAATGCTTCAGCAAGATGTTCTGAAGTAACCTCTGCTGTTAAAAAATACAAGACGTCTCTCCTGCCTGCACGTGCCCAACACCCCATCACAGGAACCTCAAACCAATTTGTGCTTACACGTGTGAAATTTATAGAGCCTCTCCAGGTCCAGGTGGGATTGAATTAAATTCAATTTACTGACACATGAAAAAGATGCCCTTAACTGGAGAGCTATTCTGCTCCAGCCCCTCTTAAAACCCCATAAATAATCTAATTTGATTTAAAGGCCGTGACTGTCAGAGCAAGAGTGGTTGGAGTAAAAAAAATACAGGGGATAAGACCTTTAATTATTATGCAGCTGCACTGCACGGACAACATGGTCATGTAAATAATGGATGTGATTGTAATAGGTTGTTATTTTTCCATCTAGAGAGCAAACCTTCAATTGCAGGATGCAGTTTGAGGAGAAATAAAAGTGCATTACTTGCACAAATTAAAATGGATGTTTGCGCTAAGACAACAAAATTGAACTCCAGGATGCTGAGAAAACAGGACAGAAACTCAAAGTAGACTCAGTTTGTGTTTTGGTTTGTCGGGTCTGAGCTTCGGCAGCAACATTCAGCAATGCAATTCAGCAGGCTACGGACTAAAGACGTCAATTATCCCAGTTGCAGTTAATCCTATTTGCATGGAGCGCAGCCACGGTCTGCTGCCCTTGTTCCAGGCAAATCTCACTCTCTGCTAGAAGGTGGTCCAGTGAAACTTGCACAAAGCATCATTAAAGATGCCAAATACTCCCACTGCGAAAAACCACAGAGTTAATCCGCAAGCCAAAACAAGCACATGAAATTGATCTTTTTGTAGGTCCTTCTCAAGCTGACGAATCCCTCAATCAATACTTGGAAGCCAGCTGGACCACTGGGGTCCATTGGACCAAAGTCATGCAGGACACCTGTTGCTCGCCCACCAAGGTGTGAGGAGACCAATCGTCATCCTTTGAGGAGTAAGAGGCGGGAGCTTTGGCAAGAAGAAACTGCTTTTAGCTTGCATTGATGGCGGCCCATTGCCATTCAGCAGGGGGAGGTCGCCGACAACAGATGTTGACCTTTATACCAATGGGAGACCTTGTGCTGTTACATACCAGTCATACTGAAAAAAAAAGAAAGCTCAGTATTATGTAATTATGTGAAAGTTTCACATTTTACCAAGACAATACTGATGGCTGACACTGAGCTTTTCACTATCACGAAAAAAAATTTGATAATAAATAAGATCTTGGAAAAACGTGAAAATGATCACGTAAAAACGTGAAACTTTCATGTAATTACATTAAACTGAGCCACTCCTTATTTTTTTTGTATGGCAGTAATATGCTTCCATGGTTACAGATTGGTTGCACCTGTAACAAGTTTTGATTAACAAGTTTTGACTCTGATGGGCATTGTCCAATCAAATTGCTTAAAATGGTCTCCCCTTTCAAAAATGTTTTCTATGGGCTCTTGATCATATTGTGAAAAAAAAAAAACCCCACAAAGGAGAGGCTCTTAATTTAAAATGTTAGTATAATAGAAATCCACACATCTGAGTTGTCTGCAGTTATTTATGCAAAACAAGCGCTCTTAAAATGCAGACAGGTGTTTTGGGGATGTTGTCTGATGCAGGTTCTGTCACTCGCGAGAGAGCTCGTCGTTAGTATTTCGTCAGCCGGAAGATCGGCCCCTCTTGGGATTATCAACACGCGGCAAATCATAAAGTGGAAAATTACCTAATATTAAAAGGTAATTGGGGAGCAGAGACAGCGATAAAATGAGAAACAAGTCAGAGTGAAAACAGCGCCGTACCCGATGTCCTTTCATACCGCTGTTATTTCCTTCGCTGCTATTTCAGCCCATTACTTTCCTCCGTGCAGTCAAACAGTGTAACATATCTGACAGCTGCGCTTTTCTCGCTCGCAACGTTTCGGATGCAAGGTTTTCTGCCTGCGGTGATACACACGAGGTGCTCCGGCTGGATACCTTCTCACCACTACCATTTCTACCAGACTCCCTGAGGATAAATAAAATGAAGATACAAATAGATTGAAGCTATCCTGCCTTTTCATTATCGATTGGCGCTGTGTTGTTTATCCGGCAGCTCTGCTGTGCTTAAACCGCTCTCTTCATTTTATAAATGTGTTATTGTCTTGCTTCCTAGGCATGTTTACTTCATGGACTGTTAACTTCAAGAGTTGGAGTTTATTCTCCATGGCTGACTGAAACTGCTTTCAGTTTGAATGCACAAAGATTAACGCAGACACAATGAATGCCACCTTTTAACGAAGAGAAAGTGGATGAATCAGTGAAGTGTGGCCCAAAATAATAAAACATGTTGGAAAACATTGTGAGTGGTTTTGTTTTCAAACACAGATTGTGATTTGAATAAATGAAGAGAGTGACTGTATCGTAACCCAAAAATGAAGACCCTGCATTTATAAATAATTTAACGAATAAAATTGCCAATTAAAAGAGAAATCAGATAAATGAGAAAACTAATTGAAGGTGAAAAAAAACCCCCTCCAAATCTCCATCTAAGATTGTTTTTAAATTATGTTAATTTATTGAGCTAAACTAATTTTGATCATTATTATTATTTTTTTTTAGCCTTCTCTAACTTCAAAAAAGTTTTTCATTTAGGCTTATCCTCCTAAGCCGATCAGGTGCAGCAATAGACAGTTCAGCACCGAGACTGGTTGTGATGCGTCCGTGCGGTTTGAAATGCGTGTGGCCCGTCAAAACAAAAGCCCCAAAAAACACAATGTGCCTCTGAAATAAAGGGGCCCATAAATCAAAGTGAAGGTCCAGATAAGGTGGTGCTGTGACTTAAGCTGTCTGCCGCTTACAATGCTACTGTATCATCCCCATTGAATTTTCCCGGGACGACAACTCATATATCAGCCACAGGAGTCACTTGATGGCTATAAAACTAATCTTTCCTCAAACGTGTCCTCGTTCATCCGGCGGCGTGGCGCCTCAGCAGAGACAAACGCATGAACGCCCCAGCTGCCTGACAGCGGACTTTAAGAAGCTCTTTGAGCGTTTAATTATCAGACAACCGGATTATTTTTTAAAGTGCGTTCGATGCCCTGCCACCTGGATGACTAATGTGAATCTCCCCAGACCTTTCCTGAGGACATTCTTAGTCTCATTTATGTTAAATCCACTGGCTGAGATTTGGGACAGTGTGCATGTGTGTGTGTGTGTGTCTAAGGTGGGAGGACATCCGCTATAAAGACATACCAGATAAGAGGACGGTGCCTTCAGGTGGCCTCTAAAAATGGTACCAACCGCAGCCTGAGAGAGCCAGCCTGTAATCCAGGACAGTGAGGGGGCATCCGCCTCCACCACCCACGGCTTATCTGCCTACGCGCCGCCAGTGAGCTGCTTCGGGCAGTGGGACGGAGAAAAGATCCTCACTGCACTATCGCGCACCATCTAAATGGGAGGAAGAACGGTGCGGCGGCTGGGTGATGCCATCGTAGCAAAATTTAGTGGGAGGTGGGTGGTTGTCTGGTGCCATGCACCATTTGCTTCTGATTTAGCACACGCTTGGCAAATCAGTTTTCAGATGGCGGTGGTTTATCGACCCCTGGAGGTAGTTTGTCGTCAGAATAAGACCCGCTGAGATGCAAAAGATTCAATGCACGCAAAGGAACTACTTTTGGGTCTGTTCAAGAGTCGAGTCAAATGAAAAAGAATAAAAGACAGTATAAAATAAAGTAAACAAAGTCCAAGTGCACAGGCCCATTGATATGATAAGATGAGGAAGTCAGATTATGTTCCATGTACCTGTGATGTTTTTAGCCAGGAGTCTCACTATGGCCAGAGAGAGACTTGTTCTGTGATAGACTCCGCAATTAGGTTGATGTCACTTAAAAATAACTGACTGGACCAGAGCAGAAAGGACCAGTGCAGGGTTAGACCAAGCTGAAGCATGTGTATGATATATGCATCAAGCTCCAACTACACCAACTGGACAAACCACATGGTAACCACTGTTACATGGGCTATACAGTCTATTAGCTTGCTTAACTAACAACATTTCTACCATAGAAACGCTGATGCAGTTCTTGAGATCTGACAAGCCAGTGCGCCGTAGGGCCGCTTAATGGGCCGGCAAGTGTGTGTTAAAGGGCGCGGTGCAGGTCCACGTAAAAGACCTCAGTCACTCAGTGTGGGAGGAGTAATGCGGAAACTCAGTGCATTAAGCATGTGGAGAAGGTCACGACGACCTCTTAAAGTTCAAAGCCAGCAGGAGAATAGGGGAGAAAGGTGATTTAAGTGACTCTGAACGCAGCACGGCTGTTAGTACAGGCAGGGGCCATGCCGAGTGTTTCACAAACTGCTGATCTACCGGGATTTCCCTGCATACCACCATCCCAGAGTTTACAGAGAATGATCTGCCAAACGGAAAATATACAGTGAGCAGCATCTCTTTGAGCGAAAACACCACGTTGATGCCACAGGAGAATGAGCAGAGAGGGAACAATAACTGAAATCACCACTCGTTATGAATTTGAATGCACCACATGCAAACCTCGAAACTGTCTGGCCACGGCAGCAGGGGACCACACAGGGGGTCTCAGCTCAGAGCAGGAGACTATAGCTATATATCACTGAAGCTGTAATTCACACACAATCAACAAAATCGGACGACAGACTTGAAAAAGTTGTTGCCTTGTCTGATGACTCACAATTTCTGCAGTGAGATTCAGACAAAATGTGTCAATAACAGCATAAACATATGGATGCTGCATTTTGTTAAGGTTTCACAAAGACGCATTGGGATATTTTGTAATCATTTTTGCAGCCAAGATTGGACTGCTGCTCTTAGAGACTTTAAAGACATATTTGCTACATCAAACCAGTTTCCATAAAACATTTTGCGCATTAGCTCTGATTTGAAAAAAGAGAGACTAAAACCATGTCAAATGAATGTACCAACTTTGCTGGGAAACAGAGGAAGCTGTTTCAAATTACGTTGATGTGATATTTTTTTCATCATGGCAGTTAAAGGATTTATGGAAATGCACTAATTGTCTCAAAGCTCAAATCCTCTCAAACTGTTTTTTTTTTTCTTTCGACATGTCAATAAGTTCTGAGCTGGCCTCCGTAATTGCCAGATCTCATTCCACAAGAGCACCTTTGGGATTTGGCGAAAATGGGACGTTGGCATCCTGGATCTGCAGCCAACAAATTGAATTCAGAATGGCTTTGTTGAGCATTAATGGTCATGCCGGCATGATGTGTTTTGAACCTAAAACTTTCCCCCTTTGCATACCTCTTACATTTTTGCAATGCCACCTTGACTATTTCTGGTACTTATCCAAGAGCTCAAGGTGCTATTATCATTATCATGATGTGCACAGCACAAGAGTTCAGCTCTTTATATCCAAGGTTTTGGCTACAGTCTTATTTTCCACGTCTGACAGAACTATGGGACCTTTAGGGACCGAGGGCTTTCAGGGAAGCAAAAAAGTACTTCAAATGACAGACCAATTTATAGCCCTGGAGTACGCTGTGCGTGGCCCTCACACATTATAATGCCGGGGACAAGTTTTGGAATGAACATTGATCCAAAGTGATCTCCCAGAGAACGCCAGCGCCTCATAGCACAGCCAAGCCGCCGGCTAAGTTCTTCTTCTCTCGCCACATTTCTGGAAACCTGCCTGTCTGCTTACAGGGCACTTCTGTAAATGTCAGAGCAAAAAGTCAAATGAATGTAAGAATTTGCAAACAGAAGAGGTCTTTTTTTTCTACTGCTGAGCTGTGGGGCTGCAAAGCAAGGGTGACAAGGTGCTTTTTCAGCCATTTCATTTCTCCAGGGATGTTTTTTTTTTGTTTGTTTTTTTCCCCAGCCATCTCCCTCTATTCCCATCAGTCATAAACAGGGATGTCTGGACACAGCTGATTTTCACGAAAAGCCAAAGCTTTTAAGTGTGACTTGTTTTGACTATTACGACTCATAGATGGCCCAATCATATTAATCCCTTGGCCCTAACCCTCCCGTGAAGGGCTGTGGTGCCCCAATCCTCAGTGGTGTGGAAGAGGGGGAGGGTGAAGTGTGAGAGCTAACTCGCCCTCCAAACTCAGATATTTCTGGACCACACTTCAAAGAGAGAGGTGTCAGAGATTTCCCACGGGAGAGGATTCCGCTCAAGTGCCCAAAGAAACTCACAAATGTTGGGTATTTAGACCGTTAATGAATCCATGAAAATTATGAAAAACATTGTGTTGTCTTAATTCAATTCTATTTCAACCATTGATGGTCTGCATCTTTGACTTCCGCCTTCGGCCAATTACAGCTAGTGATAGGCTCCAGCAGAACCCCGCGACCCAGAGTACAGGGAGAAGTTGTACAGAGGACGGATGGACGGATGGAAGGATGTATAGTCTTTACCCTTTTCGTAAACGGCACAAAAAATCCCAAGATGACTGCAATGTGTCAGGTACGTCATATCTACCTCATATCTACAACCTGGGGCTCATAGGCCCCAGGTTGTATTGCAACACTGATCACCAGCAAATATACGCTAAATAAGCTCCTGGCAAATTCTGATGACATCGTCGTCGTCAAAGGGATGTCCCAATTCAAAAGGGTGAAATCTCACACCAACCCTTTGTGACTTGGTTCCAAGGGCTGAGGGCTTTGGAGGGTAGGGATAAAAATGAGAATCGGGACTGGGCCACAGTGCACAGAAAAATTTTGCTGTCCGCATTTGACCCGTCGTCTACCGAGGAGCTGTGGGCAGCCACGCCTTTCTCATGAAGCGAGTGTCTCCTCTGACTCTTATTATTAATGCAAACAGAAAGTCTTTGAGCCTGACTCCACTCGGTGATACTTAAAAGTCCTATTTTTTTCTGAAAAAAAGAAAGAGAAAAGAAAAAAAAGATGTCCTTGATTCCCTCATCTCGTCCTTTAGAATTTCAAAGTGCTCTGCATGCACAGGGGAAGCTTAATGAAGACACTGCCCACAACTCCCCAATAATTTAATTACCCTGCCAACTTTATTTTTCTGCACTCAAGTCCTCCCTCAAAACGTCAAACTCCTTTTTAGTCCTCTCACGGCATTGTATTGTGGGGAATAATGAACTGCATGAATAGTTGCGCTCTTTCAATGAGAAGTGAAAAATACATTGTTGGGGAGTGACAGTGATTATCTCTCAACGTAGCAGCAGCTTTGTGTGCCAATCATAATCCATCCCATTTACGAGTGTGGAGGCAGCCATGTTTCAAAATGCCGCAACTGAAATCCAACAAACCAAAAACCCACCAGACTTGGAATTAAACGCACAATTTGCCAAGTGCGCTGTTAATAATGACTCTAATTCTCTCTCCTTCCCCCTCTAATCCATTTGGATGAGCACCTCTGTGGACACGTTGTCCTCTTCACATGCACCTCGGGTCAGTTGTTGGCGGTGGTGGTGAGAAACTAGCATGTGGCCCACAGACCTGTCTCTTACTCCAAAAATCCGACTGTGCATCTGCCAACGTTACCTGGCTGGAACTTGGTCTCAACTAAATCAATTTGAAGCCCAAATTTATGGAATACTCTCTGGATTTAAAAAATGGCTCGGTATGCAGGGGAAGGGGAATTTGTTCAATCACTGGCTGGTGCATTAAATGGGATTTGCTTCTGCTTGTGTTTTGTTTTAGAACCCAAAGTGCTCAGTTGTCCCGCATTAGTCAGAGTTGTATTAGAGTTTTATAAACTAATGCAAAGTTGTTCCAAGGTAGTGGCACGGAAAACAAATGTAATTTGATGGAGAAAAAAATAATTAACATACCAATAATTGTTTACAGCGCATAAATCTCAAATAAAGTTTACAAACAGCACCCTACAATACCAGAAGTGTCCACTAGGTTGAAATAGGAAACAGAAGTAAATAAGCTGATTTACTAAAGAGGTGGATGTGTGTAGGGGTACACAATATACCTGCAACCACATTGGTATCGGCTGATATTAGTGCATTTTCTTTTATTCTTCGGCATCAGTCTAATGCTACCCCATTCTGCTGCTGGCCTTGTGTCACAACGCCAACACCACATCACCCAGCTATCTACCAGCCATCAGTCAATGCCTCTCACTTGTTTATTGGATTTTTTTAATAAGCCTTTTCAGTTCCTGCTCTATATTGATATTTGCTCCTAATATCACCTGCTGTTGTTATTATTTATTGGCTGACCAGGACGTGCCTGGTTTATTTGAGAAGGTGTGAACTCTGGTCCACCTAAAAATGTAGAAATTCTTCCGCCTCAAGTGAACCGAACACAGGAGGTGGACCATAACGCAGGGCGTTGTGGGTAAGCACAATGAATGATAATTGAGGTTCCGCGTTCGTTTATAAATTCAGAAATGTACTCATTCTTGATACAGCACCATTGCAGGTGAGGAGGAGAGCAGGCTAATCAGAAGGTTTGTTTGAAAAAGTGAAGTGCGAAAGTCCAGTCTGCTGGAAAGTCTAAAGAAACTCTGCAGAAAGTCAAGCAATAAGTATTGCCAAAAGTGGTTCCCAAAGAAAAGTGAAAGTGTCCAGCAGGTGCCCGGGACACTTGACCAAAAACTTGAAAAAAAAAAAAGCAAAGGGCATAAGGTTATCAAAATCTCTGGAGGCTATACTGAATATTTTGGGCTCTTCCATATCTGGTGTGGTTTGAGGTATTCTCAGGGGAAAAAAATAAATAAAAAAATGTTGACCTTCTGGTGGCACTTCACAAAAAGTCATGGACTCACATTTCATGTTGTTGTCCCTGCGGGAGCAGATGTCATGTACTCCTGGTTCATAATTGGGCGCTATTAGTCTGGGCTGAGGAGGATGAAGCGCCCAAGCGAAGACCTCGCCAGACTGAGGTGATGCAGCTAAAAATAAACACGCCACTTCTCCCTGGAGAGCAAAGTGCGACACAGCGGCACCGTGTTCGAATGTCCTCAGACATCAGACGTATCAGGACATTTCAGTCCACTTCATCAGTTAACATTTTACTCCAGAAGACACGCAATTGGTAATTGGTGTTATATGTATTTCGCATTGACACTTTACAGAGAGGTTATGGTGCTGAGAAAATAATCGGTGAAAGTAACTGCAGGCTGTCAGCAAACACAGTGACGGAGTGGTTGATCTCTACCAGGGAAGATCTCATCATCAAAGAGAGGCAGTGCTGCCTCCTTACACAGGAACTCAAATTACATCGTGATTGGTTTTGAATGTTGTTTCGGATGTAAGTGGGACGATAGGAGGGGACTTTGCCTCGACTGAGGGACAGGAAGACAAAATACCAGGAGCCCACTGACCCTGAACAGAGCTTGCAGGTTGGTCTGCGGTAAATTGTGGACAATTATTATTGTTATTAGTCGTAGTATTTTGTCATAAAAGCAGGCATTAAGTGCTAATCAAGCAAAAATGTAATTCAAAAGAAGATATCAACCATCAGACTTAACCTTGCACCAGATGTAGAACTGCCTTTATTTACCCTAAAAGACACACAGTTCCTGCCTTGGCTGCGCGTCTGGGGTCTATTTGGATGTAATGTCATCCGCTGCAGGTTGGGTGGCCATCGTTGTTTTGATTTAGATTCGTCACCCTCTGCTATTTTACGTAAGCCTTACATAATCTACCTCCCAGCTAAGAGAGAGACGAAGTGGGGGAAATTTCATGGGATTTCTCAAAAATTCAGCAACAACAAACCCACTCGAAGTTCGGCCCCTGATCCTCTGGAGCAGACAGTTTTTTAATATCCAGCAGGAAATGTACCTCCCACAATTTTCTGTCGGCGCCCTCTGTCTGGCGCGCCGTCCCTTCTTGTAGCTCATATATCCAGAACGAACGTATTCCCCTCAGTGCAGCCTCAGTTAGCGCCCTGCTTTCAAAGTTACTCTTGGTGGTGGCTGTGAAGATTCCCGCTGGGAACCCTTTGAGGCTGACGCTCTGGCGTTTGCAGAGAACGGTTTTCGCCCCTCTGCTCACCTTTTCCACTCGCATTAACTTTTAATTTGGCTCCGGGAGGCGGATAAAACACTTTTTTCTCATACTTTAAGTCATTCATTTATTTATTTTCCAGTCCCAAAGCGGGGCCGTCTTGCAGCGATGCATCTCGCTGCTCAGCAGCAGCGTCGCATGCTGCGTCAGGCCCTTGTCGGAAAACACGTCCTTGTAAAATATTAAACGCTTTGATGTATGTGCACGGACAGTGAATCAGCCAAAAAGATTGAATAAACTGGATTCTGCACAATAAAAAACAAACAAACCACAGGGTTAATTTGGGTATTTTATGGCTCGCCCCTGACATAAAATACTGGTGGGCGTGCGGGCAGGGGGGTGGCGGTGGGGGGACCTCTGACTGGCTTTGATTGCGGCCGCAGTATTTGCGAGCACACCTTGTGAGTTTGTGTGCAAGAGAAGGGGGAAAAGGGGTGGGAGCTTCAACACAGGATTTTTATCTCTGCGCAACAATAACAGCTGCACTTGCAGGGATGGGAGTGTTTTATTGAGATTCAGACAGAGGTAGGAGCAGCTCATTAGTTATACGGTCTCTTTTAAGAAGTATAGTGGAAGCGATTCCCCCCCCTCCCCCCCACCTCCCCGTCGCCATGTAAATTTATCAATTAGCAGCAGCGTGATTTAGTTCCTCTCCAACGAGTTTCCTCTTCAATCAAAGGCGAGGCGGTTTAAGTCTTGATGGATGTTTCCCCCCCAACCCTCCACTCCGTCAGCCCCCAAGTGCGACCTCTTCCTGTTGATTGGACTGATTAGCGGCACTCGCTTTGCAGCGCTTTTTAATTGCTAAGGGTTGAAAAAAAAAAAAGAGAAAGTTGCTCGGGAAATATACTTTGAAGTGACGCCGGGCGGTTAAATCCCACTTTTCTTTAACTTTCATCAGGTCAAACAAAATAGGTGAGGAAAAAAAGGAAGGACAGGATGCACAAGACCCTTTAAAGTAATCACGGTGCTCCACTATGAAAATCTCTCATGGGTCACCTTATCTTTAACGCATACACAGACACATCATATTATGCTGACCATCATAACTCTAGCGCAGTTAAACTGAGCATGCCTTAAAGGTTAAGTGTGTAATATTTGGAAATGTTCAAATGAAACAGCGACATCAAGTGGTTACATTTTAGATTGCAGCTCTCACCTTCCCTCTCTCAAGTTTGCCAGTGAACTACGGTGGCCTGTGCACCCAAACTTGGATACCTCGTTCACCTTTGTCTTCGTTGGGTTTGTTTGAGGAGGTGATCGTTCACCTTAAATACGAAACACAGTGTAAGGCGAGTTGGATTGTCCACTGGCTTGATATAGCGATGCAAGATAGCAGCTAACCCGGGGCAAGACCCTTGCTCTATGTACTGTATATTCTTATACATAAATAAGAAACATTCTACGGGTAGGAAAACCAAATTACTTTTATTGTACTGTCAGTATACACTTTTATTAATGTATTCATGGGCAGTATGTTAAGCTTTTACCAAAACAAAAATCATAAATCAAGCCAAATATTACACAATGGAACTTTTTAATAAATAAATATTTTCCCATTTATTTGTTTATTCTTAAATATCATTTCAATGAATGCGCTTGGGTGGGGCCACCTCTTCATATGCAGGCCCACCCAGTGATCTTCCACCGCCAAGATGCACAATTCAAAGCCGAGAAACGACAAACATTCAATTGCTATCCAAGGAAATGTTGACAGAACCCACAGTGCATTCGTCCATACACATGTACAGACTTGCACATTCCCACACACAGACGCAAGCACACGCAGTTCTTTCACAACGCCGTGTCGATAGGGTTGTTGAAAACGAGTGCCGTTGGCTCTCTGTCAACCTCTCCATCATAAGTAAAAGACAGGCTACACGCTATGTAATGCACCTTGGCACAATGAAAACTCTGCTCTGCCACGGCGAACAATAAGTTAGATCTAAAAATGCAATAAAATTCCCAATGACCTGGCAAACCGATCAGTGAGATTTTCAGTCCTGCGCCTCCATCGTGCGCCCCTCCAGTTCTCCACCCGCTTTCGGTCAGTCTTAGTGCTCATTGAAAAGCCTCTGAAAGAGAAACAGCGGAAGCGACTGTTAGCCTAGAAGCTGCTAATGAAATTAGCATGGATGCTACAGTAGAGGTAGTTCAGGCCAATTTCAGCTCTTCAGTCAAATGTTTAGGACTCTTTCAATAGATTTCCTTTTGAATTATCTAAAGGTCCCATATAAACCTTTTTATGTTTCCCCAGCTAATTGCGACAACAAACGTCACTTAGCCAGAAAATATTCAGTTAATATTAACAGGATGCAAGAATGTAGCTCATTAGAACATACGTACGGTACATCCATAACGTTGCAAGACAGAAGGTTGCAATACCACATTTCAGTTTGTGTTCATAACTGATCTTGTGCTGTCTCACATTTTCTAACGTTTTGCAGAAGTACAGAATGAACTTCTCGAGTCTCCCACGCACAAGTTGAGTGCATAACTTTCACAGCTGAACCTTATGTGATCTTTAGATTTATGCATTTGCTTTCCATCACGTCCTGACATGTTTGGGTCAAGGCCAGACACCTGGGATTAGAAGAGAGACCTTATGGGCATTTGGACTTGCTTAAAAGTTGTCCAGTTTAATGAAATACACATGCTGCCCCCTCCCAAAGTTCTTGAGGAATCAGAACTCAGCTGCAGACAATCTTGCGCTCTCATCTTGTTTGATTGCGTGCCTGTCTCGCGAGTCTCTTCCTTTAATAGGATTTGACGGCACCGTGGTGATCTGTATTCAGTGTGAATGAGTTCGGAGGAAAGGATGTTTATTGTAGATTGTAGATCTTAATGTGTTTTCAGAAATTTGGCAGGATAAAAGCCATGTGTGCTTCCATCCACTTCAGCGATGCGTAAACTTGGGATTGCTCCGTTGACATACCATGCACGTGGCGCTTTTTTCGGGCGAATATCATCACACTTTTCGAAAGACGATGCAGAGGGGAACAATCCCACTTAATCTCACGCCGTTCTTACAGCAGGAAAAACCCTGAGCAGATCCATCTTCTATTATTGTTCTGCAGTTGTTGGCCACTTCCTGACTAGTGAACTGGTTCTTTATGTAACTAATTATAAGCAAATAAAGGCAAGACAAAAAAAAAAGAATTTGTGACTTTACCTAACATGAACTAATAAATCAATGTTGTGTCAGTGGACACGTTTTTAAAAAGTCACACATCGGGGCCTTTAAGTTTTGTTTTCAACAGCTTTGTTTTTGTCTTTGATGATGTGAGTTTACACTCCACTGCTTCTTCTCCTCCTTCTTCTTTTTTTTCAAAACACATATGATCCCTAATTAGCCAAAAATGTTGGTTTTGAAAATTCAAGACAACACAGTGAAGTCCTCCGGGGAGCTCTTGCTCCTTACGCTTCATCTCCGTCCTCCATAAACAAGCTGTGTTAAGTGCAAAAATACCCTTTATGAAGACTGTGCCTGGTGGATCAGGGCTACTGTATCATCAAAGCTACTGGAGCCATGTTATGTGCAGATCAAAAGGTTGTAATGAATGACAAAAAAAAAAAAAAACTGTTATTGTCGTATTCATCCAATGGGGATTTTTGTCACATAAACACATATGTCGTATACTGCGTTGCATTCCCGCCATACTTCCAATTAAAGGTTACAGACGGAGAGCTTTAATATTCACATAATCCTTACTCGTGGAGGTGGCGGCCATTATCATCGTGATTTGATGCTAATGGAAGTGACAGGTGCCTTATCTGGTCGATTTTCCGTTCACTGTTGGACTCCTGTGTGTTTGCACTGTACCGGCAAATCGCAGAAAAGCCGTTAATCAATATGGGGGGATTAGGTGATCTCAAGTGGAGCGCCGTGGTTAAGCATATGGGTATAAGAGGCTTTTTATGCATTCAAAAATCACAAACAAGGAGCCTTCTATCGACGCGGGACTGATCCAATCAAATGTTTATCACGTCGCAGTCGCATTTGCTTGAGAGGACTTGAGAGAAAAAAAAGGGCAGATTTTCAGAAGATATTCCGCATGAAATCACAGCTGCTTTGGAAAAAAAACAAAACAAGAACCTATTAAAACTCCACTCGAAGATGCATTCGACACAGCGGGGAGGAACAAAAAACGCGCTAATTCCAATTTCGGAGTGCAAAGAGAAAAAAAACAAAAAAACGTCAGGGTGGGGTATCACTAGCCACTGGAGATAGGGGGGGCAGAAACTCAATAATAGCGGAATTATCCCTTAAGCTGATTACTAGCCCCTGTGAGATCTTTTTTGCGGGCCTAATCTGACAAAGAGCTTGCGTGTGTTTACTCGGATAATGAGGAAGGCGCGGGGGAACGATTCACATCACGGCCGAGGGAAACTTTTGCTCCTCTGCCGATCGTCTGGAGGTGTGGATCAGTGCCTTCCGAACATCCTTTTTTTTTTTGCTCCCAGCTTCCCTTTTTCCCCTCGGCTGAGCTTTTTGATGGAGGCATTCGGCGACGCGGGGCAAATTTAGCCGTTTGATCAGCGCGGGCGAAAGGTACACAGCTTGAAAGGGCGAGCGGCAAACCCCCCCTGCCCCCCCACACCTCTGGTTTGCGCTCCCGTTCTGCGGCAAATGAGATCGAGTCTGTCATGCTGCGAGGCTCAGACGGTGAGTCCGGCGCGTCGGGGAAATCAAAGGTGGAGAGGCGCAGCCAGCTGGAGGTCTTCCGTCCCTGCTGCAGTTTGGTGTAGCAGCGCTCTAATGATGGCCAGCGAGCAGGTTAGTAATTTCAGTCAGGTGTTAAAAAGCACTGAAAGCAACAAGAACTGACAAATAAGGAGAAGCACACAAAGGCCTGGCGTCTGTAGTTATGGGGATGTTGGGATGATGGGTTCTGTGAGTCCACCATTATAATGCCACTGCTTAGATGAGTAGGGCTGACCAATATGGTGCCCACAGGCGCCAGGTAGCCCCCCAAGGACCACATGAGTCGCCCTGTTCTTGCTGTTCTAGAAATATCACAACGTCAAAAATTCATTTTTATTCAAGCTAGTGAAGTCACTGTTGATAATAATTGAGAACTCATTTACGTGATTACTGTCTTCACTTAGATCAGTCTAACTCAAGCCTAACTTGGAAAATGTGTTATTTTTAAGACAACTGGCACAACTGTACTGTACCACTAGGGGGCGAATAAACAGAACTGCACATACCTCAGATGAGCGTTCGGACTGAGCTAATTGGTGACTTTAGTGACGCATATTGAGCCATGACATCACTGCGAATCAAAGAGGAATCAGTTTTCAAGTCTACAGAAAGACTGCAGACGCGCAGACAGACCACCTTTAAAAGAAAAACTTTAGTCTTCTGTGGCTTTATTAGGACATGCACAAAAAGTGCCAACATTAGCATTGTTAGAATAGCTATTAAAGTGCAGACGTGGCCTGTTAGTTATTTCCGTTCCAGAAAGACCTGTTTCCTTTCATCTGGAATACATACTCTCACTCATAATAAAACACCCTTTTTTGAGTCAGTACAGTCAATATCTTCCATATTTGAGCGAGCAAAAAGTTTGCAGGGTTTGTTATTGTAATTCAGTTTATTTTAAAGCCACGGTCAAATTAATTAGGTATTCCGGGGTAATTAAACCAATGCGACACACCGCATGCCCTATGGCAGAGTAGGGGATTAATTAATGGGGGAAAAAAGAAGACACACTGCAAGTAGTTTGGTGTCGGTCAGCAATGCCCTGAAGCAAAGTCTTTCTTGTTTTTTTTTTTTGTTTTTTTTAATTATTATTAGTTTTTATAACGGAATTCACATTTGCCCAAATAACCTCGAACAAAAAAAACACAAAAAAAAGACAATAAGCAAACACCAGAAGGTTTTGGCGCTGCGTTAATGACAAAAGCAAATTCGGACTAAATGGAACAAAAAGACAGAGGCATTTGTTAATTAATGAAATCACAAAATTCTGTGACACAATGCAACACATCCAGCAATGGCAAGACACAACATGAGACGAACAACCAACATTTTTGGCAAATTCCCCTTTAGTAATGAATCAAATACACAATCCAACAACTCTAAAACACCCTTGTGAAGGAGTTGTGACAAACAATAATGCTGAATTACGTGAGATTATGACACATGAAACAAATACTGCGTAATACTTTCTTGGGTAAATCGCTGGGCGGAGTGACACGGTAGCACCTCGGACAGCGCCGTTGTTACTTGGGTTTGGCTCAAATGAATAAGGTTCTGGATCTTGGTAAGCAATGTAATCATCATCACTATGCACCACATAGTCAACGCCATGATCAGACGTTGACTTCTTCTCAACAAACAACGTCAGTGTTTTGATGAAGGGGAGTTTCGATAATCCCTCCGCCCAAACAAATTATTTGATTGATTGAAAGTACTAGTAAGAATTAAACGCTGACTGAGGAACGTGCAGATTTGTTCTAATCAATGGAAATAGAAACTTCAGGGAAACAGCTGCTTGAACCAGATGGTAGCTACTTTTCAATGGGGGCCATGATCATTTGCTAAATATTTTAAATTAAAGCTTGAGCGATGTTTTGGATATTGACATTTATGATGATGATGGTGTTAATATCCATGTTGGATGAATCTTCCCCACCAGCGCACTCCTCCACCTCCCTGCAAAGTAACAGCAACAGGACGTGACGCCCGAAGCGCGATTAATGCATGTATGACTTTCAAAGTATCCAGGAGCTTTTCCTCGATGTGAATAACGAAGTAGGGAGGAAAGGGAAAAAGTGCTTCGCCGTGTCGGTTTTTAAACGTTGTGTCTCTCTCGCTCTCTCTCTCTCTCTCTGGCAGCCCCTCCGCCGCGCTGTTCGCTCTGGGCAAAAGCTGTTGCTGACAGGATGTGAGCAGGCGCCGGGGTTTTCATGTAAAACAGGATGAGCGGAGAGTTTCCCCATCTCGTAAGACGGCACTTTCATGTGCTGCTGCACCGCCGCTGCCACGACCACTTGATGGAAGCCTCAGTACAGGAGCCATGTAAAGTAAACGTTTCCCCTTGCCTAGTTTAAGCTACACTGTATATGCTTTTGTGTAAGTATTTTTCTTTTTCTTTTCTTTAAGGTAAAGAAAAGTATAATATTTGGCTTGATTTATGATTTTCCTTTTGGTAATAACTTAATATACTGCCCTATGTGTAGCCTGGTGTGGACAATCCAGCTGCCTGACAACGTGCTTTGTAATCAGGGTGACCGCTTACATTTTCAAATAAACCTACGAAGAGGAAGGTGGACAAGGTATCCAGGATTGGGTGTGCAGGCCACCATAGCTCACTGGCAAGCTCAGGAGAGGGGGGGGGGGGATGAAAGACGCTGCCATCTAAAATAACCAACGTAGTAACAACTTGATGTTACTGTATCTTTTTCAAAATCTCCAAATATTACACACACAACCTTTAAAATCAAGAGACCCAATAAAAAATAAAATGACACGTAACAGGGAGAATGGCCACTATTCTGACATTGTCACAGCATCACGGGTACTATAACTCGAATATATCAAGTAGATTAACTTAGGGCAACTTGACTTGTTCTATTGCTCTTGAAGACATCTCGCCTCTCATCTGAAAGGCTTCTTCCGTTCTGAAGAGAGGCGAAACCTCTTCAAGATCACAAGAACAAGTCCAGTTTCCCTAACTTAACCCTTCTACTTTAAGATGACCTGGATGACTGAGGACCTTCACAGACGTAACATATCAACACCTCTTGCCTGCTAGCTGCTTCGTCTTTGTGTGCCGAGGTGTGACAATGGACAGCACAGACATTGCTGCAGGAGGTGCGAGAGACACGGCAGGAGAGTAGCCAAGCAACGGACTGGATGGGCCTTCTCCTTGATGCAACCAAAGTAAGAATTCTAAGCTGGAGAACTATAACGCTTTAGCTTTACATATTAGGCCTTGCTTGAGGCTGCTGTCCTTAGTCGAAGCATGAACTGCAACAGCGAAGCATCATAATACTAGTTGGCAGTGGCGGGCCGTGCATTTCCCGCCCAGGCCGTCAGTGACATCAATTCATAGCCCTAGCTAATTTAATATGTCTCAAAATACCGTCTATATGACAGCAAGACATGATAATACATACAGAATCACACTTATCACAATATGTTTGGGCCAGCAGAAAGGGACTTGAAGATTTTTTTTTTTTTTTTTTTTTAAGTAAATGCCAACACAGCAGATTATTCACATCCTGAAATTAAGGGTAAGAGTTTTACACTTTTCAAATTTGCTGTAACACAAGGGGCCTTAAAGTGACTTATCTGCCGCTACGGAACTAAAGCTTAATTACAGACTGGAGGTAAGTCATCAGCAGGATGTCGCCCCAATCGGATGAGTCCTGCAAGGAGGGGAGGCGGCGCAGAAAGAAACTCATCAGGGAAACAAAGATGCCAGCAGCAGTAGTGGTAGTGTGGAGGGTGTGTGTGTGTGTGTGTGTGTGTGTGTGTGAGAAAGCGGTTTATGCAGTTTCCCCCTAAAAATAACCTCCAGTCAGAGTTAATTATGCAAGGAGTCTGAGGTTGCGGAGAGGTGCTTAAGGGTCAGGCACAAAACTGGAGAGAGGTTTTGAAAAACTTTGGTTAAAAATGAAAAGGGCTCACCTCATTTTGTTTGAGGGAAGTTTTCGCAAATGTTCTGCGATGCCCAAGTGAGGCAACCCCATTCAAAAGCTTGGCAGGAGAGGCATTTGATCTTGTCTCAGAAGTACATAGGCAACAGTTAGAGGACGAAGTTACAATACGCAGAGCGATAACAAACTGAAAGGTCCAGTGTAAATTATGTGGCTTGATTTTTGATCCTTATGACATATATATATATATATATATATATATATATATATATGTTGTTTTTTATATATATACATATGTATATAATATATACATATATGTATATGCATATATTGGTAAAAGCTTAATATAATGCCCATAAACATATTAATAAAACTGTATGATTGCAGTACAATAAAAAATAATTTGGTTTTCCTACCCTTTGAACGATTCTTGTATTTATATATGTATATGTGTATGTGTCTGTATATATATGTATTCAGCCTGCCTTTCTTATTTAGGATGACTGCTCGCGTCCTAAAATAAACCAATGAACAAGAAGGTGGACGAGGTATCCAGGTATCCACCGTAGCTCACTGGCAAGCCAAAGAGGGGAAGGGAGAGTGACAGACGCTGCAATCTAAAACGTGTATGTAACCACTTGATGACGCCGTTTGTTCTTCAAAATCTCCAAATATTACACACCCAACCTTTAAAGCATTAGCAGAGCAAACCAGGCCTACAAGAGGGAAAAATAAGTGGTTAAAGTGCCACACATAACGCAAAGATGCAGCACAAAAGTAAGTCTAGCATGCTGATGGATCGCTGACATTTCAAGGCTGTAGATCTTTTTGTTGAAAAAAACATCCAGCCTCTACTCAGTCATAGCACTGAGGATGCATCCAAGCGGCGGGAGAGATTAGCCTTTTTCTTTTTTTTGCATCAAAAGAAGAATGAGCAATGACACCGCGGGCTTTTCTCAGTGGGGGGGGGAGGGCGAAAAATGTTGTCATCTTACTTCTCACTGGCTTTTCACGAGAGTTTTACTCCTCGCTGCGGCACATGGCGGCTCACCCGAAGGGAAGTGACACACCAAGCAGCTCTGCCCCGTGTTTGCCCTTTAACGCCGACGCGACAACTCGCTCGGCATTCAGCGAAAAATATCTCATTTGCCTGCTTTTCCTTCACCCCCCCCCGGAAGGGTTCCTTCTTTTCAAAATGTTTTCTGCTGGTGCTATAAATCCTACACCATTCCACTTTTCTACAGATGATTCCCCCTGAATACGGGGGGCTGCAGGGGTCTGCTGGAGCCAATCCCGGCTGTCTTGTGGGGCGAAGGCGGGGTTACACCCTGGATCACAGGGCCATGTAAAAAGACATATGACAGTGATTTACTCCGACGACCAAATTTAGAGTTTTCAAACCTCTTCACGCGCACTGTTGGAAGGAAGGTGGAGAACCCAGAGAGATCCCTCGCAGACACAAGGAGAACATGCAAAAACTCCACACAGATCCACAGAAGAAAAAGTAGTTCCCATTAACCGTGCATCATTTCAGCACGATCTCGATAGTTTTGTTACTTTTTCACCTTGTTCCTTTTAATGTTATACGTTATTACAACTGACTGAAGTATCAAAAGTATAGATATTTTGATTTGAGAATCAATTTTAGAAATCTGGTATCAGGAATATCGCACCGCACGTCTGGTTGAGCGTAATGTGCTGTGCATGATTCTTCACTCTGCTCTGTAGCTCCAAGAGCTAAAGCGAAAACACCATCATGCTGAAATCCATAAATCCTAAAACTTTGGGTAAAAACCACTTCAATCGGAAAAAACCCACAATAATCGGCCCGTCACAAAATGAATCCAGACCCAGACCCAGCGCTCTGTCTCTGATTGTTTCCAGAGATGCGGTTGCAGAAAACTTTGCAAAGTGTTAAAAGGGAACGCGGCAGAAAAGAAACGGAAAGTTTAATGAGCAAACGTCAACGAGTCTGCAACTGCAAGGCTCGGCGTTCCGCTCTGGGTGCGCGAGTGCTGCGTCATGCTGTAAAGTTGGACTGTGGTCAGTTACGGAGGGGGAAGATAAATGTCCCTCGGCTAATACATCTTGTGAGGGAAAAAATCCCGCTGGTCTCCTAAAAAAAAAACCAAAACATAACGCCTGAGTCACCGAAGAGGCCGATCGCTCATCGTGACAGAGCACAAAAGCGCCAGGGCCCACATCAAACGCTGGGCTGAGACAAAAACAGGGGGATTTATCCTCGACGTTTGGGTCTGTACAAACTTTGTCTTTTTTCTGATCTTTTTTTTTTTTTTTTTTTTTAAACAGAGGAATCCGAGATCCAGACGGTTTAAAACTCGTCTGAGAAGTTCACGGTTTATTATCAAAGCAGAGCGTTCCTAAGCTCCAGTTTTAATACATTGTCAGAAATTAACTGCACTCCATTTATTTCACCTTAAAAAAAAAAACAACACACATACACACACACACACACACACACACACACACACACACACACACACAAAATCCAAGTTTTATTTAATAGGATTTCATTCGAGCCTTCAAGGCAATAAAAAACTAGAAAATTAGAGGGAGCCTGCAGCCCGGCGATATCCAGGATGTATCCGCACAGACAGTCGGGCCGCATGTGTACTTCCAGTACTGACTGCGAGAATTACTGAGGACTGTAATTATTCATAACCATTTCACAAACCGGGCCATGTGTGGCGTTCCGATGACGACCTCGCTCCCAACCTGTAGTGACTCGTACTGGGATTTTCAAAAAAAAAAAAAAAAGCAGAGCGGATCGAAATTAAAGTGCTCAGTCGATGGCACATTCAACAGTACGGCTGCTTTCATAACCACATCATTTGCATTGATGTGCTTTTTTCGGAATTTGGCAATTAATATGCTTGATGAAAAAGCAAGGGCAAAAAGCTAATCAAAAATTTGAAGTACTCCACATTTTCCCTCCCTGGGAACAGGGTAAATGTGCAAAACAGAGGTAAAGCTAAGGAAAAGAGTGGAAACAAAAAAAAGCCAATGAATGACTTTGGGTTTTTTTCTGTCATTGTTTCCAACACCTATTTCCGATATGCTATATGACTGAATTCTATATGACGCCACACATTAGCACAACAATGATTTTTTTTTTCATTTGTCTACGCGAATGTGAATTCCATTGCTATTTGTGGTGCATTTAAATGGTGATTGTAACAAAAAAAATAAAGAAATCAAGCTCGTGAGTGTAAGATAAAAATGTTCATATAGCATTTATATGTCTACAAAAGTTGAAAAAAATCCTCTGCGGAACTTCTAATCTCTGCACCTGAAGCAGCAGAACCGACCATCAAGCAAAGTTTGTGTGTTTGTGTGGGGTTGTTTTTCTCCACTTTTTCCACCTACCTACCATCTAACAAACAAACAAAACAGATACAGATCAGTTAAAGTCCACTGAGTGTTTCCATATTGTTGTCATGGATAAGATGCGGCTATGTTTAAAATAGGATCTTGCCTCGAGAGACTGTGATTGCAAGAGTGAAAAATACAGTTTGTCGCATTGAGGGAAAAGTGTATTTTCCCTATTAACCATTTTAAATCATATCTGTTGGCCAGCGTTAACAACTACTGGTAGTTGGCCTAGTTACAGGATCACAACAACAGCAGCAAAAGTGTTTGGGGTTTAAAAAGAAAAAAAGTTAAATATTTTTTTTATTTTTCATTCCGAAAGGTTGAAACCTGACAGTAAGCCTGAGCTAGTTTGGCATCCTGACTCCACCATGATACCCCATCATACGCAAGACAGACGAAAACAAACCCCCCCACCACCACCCACATACACACACACATTTCACAGGGGAAATACTTTTGTTTGCATATTTTTTTTTCTTTCTCAACAGGCAGAAAAGCAAAGCCTTCATTTCTTCCAAACTCAAAAGAACGAAACCCTCCTCGTCTGCACCCGAGTGTATTTAAAATAAGCCGCTCATTATGTGGTCACATCTCACATTTGGCTTGTCTCTGGTACTCTAAGAGCCCTGGCAAGTTGAGCAAAGAGGAATATTTTAAATTTCTGCAGCTCATTATTCCTGGAATGCAAAATTAGGCTACGCCGCTCCGAGCCCAGTCAAGAAGAAGTTCCTTTCCATTTTTATATTTTTGTTGGTGAAACCGAATGGAGCCACCATTTTCCATTGTATGTTTAATTATCGAAACGTTATTAACGATGGCAGCAGCAGCGTTTCGCAGTTTGCAGTAATTAAGGCAGCCATCGGCCTGTTTATGATGATTAGTACGTTTTAAAGCATTTAGCGGCGGTGATTTCCACCTCCCCCCCCCATTGCTGCTGCTGCGTCTATTATTCTTCATCTCTTATTTTACACGTCGCTTCTCGTTGCCCGAGTGCTGATTGAATGTGAGCTGCTCACCCAGGGAATGACTCACTTCCCTCCCGGGTCATGCATTGTGTATGTACACTGTGTACATGTAGCTTAAGACACAAGACAACGCATGCTGGCGAAGCTCAAGAAGCTTAAGGCCTAAACAGTTCCTTGGAAAAAAAAAAAGGGAGGAAAAAAAAACGCTGCTGCTGCTGCAACATCAACAACAACAACAACAAGAGCAGCAGTAAATCGTACAGATCAGTCTCCACCGTAAACAAATTCAGCCTCGGGGGCCGCCAACACGACGCAGACACAAAAGCGTTTTTCCGAAGCGTTTCTCGCTTCTCGCTATCCGTCGAGATTGCAGTAGATTGAGGAAATCTGCTTAACACTTTCAATTCCCCCATTGTGAAACGGGAGTTGAACTTTGAGCGCGGGAGCGATGAGACAATGCATCCCCGTTGGCTTGAAGAGACAATGGGGGTCTTTTATCCTCCGGGGCGAAGCGGCGCAGGGCACGCGGCTATCGCTCTGCGGCCGTCACGCGCCGGCCGCACCTGGCCGACTGCTCGGGACGGCACAGGAGCGTCGTGACCGATGAGCTCTTCCGCCACTTAGGCCGAGATTGACTGCGGGTCGAGGATTGGGGGGAGGAGGGGTGTCCACGGGTGAGTTTTCCTCCCACTGGAGCTACGTGACTCCCTCTTCCACGCTACATTGTGCATTTTTCTCCGCTCGATTGCGAACGGTGATGACATCGTCTTGAGCCTAAGTATGGAAGTGTATTGCTGGCATACTAAAAAAAAGGGGGGATCAAAATCACATCATTTCGTGAAAATGTCATGTTTTTTTCGAGATCATTTTCAAATTTTTAACGTGAATTTTCACGTAAAACTGTCACAATATTTTGTGAAAGTTTCACGTTTTTATAAGAAACTGTCACATTATTTTTTGAAAGTTTCACATTGTATGTGATAAGTTTCACGTTATGACATGAAGATATCACACTGTTTCAAGACACGTTCACATTTTTACGTGACAAGTTTCAACGTTATTACATAAAACTGTCACGTTTTTTTCGTCAAAGTTTCACATTTTTACGTGATCATTTTTGCGCTTTTACGAGGTAGTTTTGAATTGTGCCTCATTTAGTTGATAGAAATTAACTAATTGAGACACAAGCAAGGAGTCGTGGCTCATTTGCACGATTTCATTAAACTTTACTTTGAACTAGGTTTGAGACGTTAAGATCCCGAACTTACTGAGCACTATCGATGAAGTTAATATTAGCATGCGTACCTTGAAGATGATTTTGAATTGCATGAGGTCGCACCGTAGGGAGAATGAATCCGACCCTATTGAGACACATGAAAAGACGAGTCTAGTACTCTGCCTTCACTTGCCTTGTGTTGTTGACTTTCAGATCGTTACCACGACCTCAAAATGATCACGTAAAAACTCGATACTTTCATATAATTACATGATACTGGCAGCAATACGCTTCCGTACTCAAACGGTGGAAAAGTGGAAAGGAATTTGATTCAGAGGGAAAAATCTTTAGCTTGATTCTTTTCACCCTCTGAGGGTAAAACGCGAAGACAGCTCGCCTGATCCGTCCAATCATTCTAAATTTGCCTCACACGGATAGACGCCGCGCAGAAATCCTCTCCGCCAGCCTTTGTTCATATATTTCAATGCCAAACGTATCCCCACGTCCCCGCCCCGCAACGCGGGTAAACAAACCTGCGTGTGGAGCTGGCACATTCCGCCCTCTGTGGTGACGAGAAAATTGGGAACAAAAAGGCGCGATGAGCAATACAAGACGCTTCCAGTTTCTATGAAATGTTCCTTCCTTCTGTGTTTTTTTTTTTTTTTTTTTCTTAAAGCACAAATCCCGCCGAGGTCGTCTTGTGACGCCGTAAAGCATGAAATAACCTTTTGCTGTTCACTGCATGAAAAAAAGCTGGCAGACCCGGTCGAATTTGCCTTTCCCTCCCCTCTTTTTCTGCCTCTGCCTCTCCAGCTGTCTGCCTTCTTTTTTTTTTTTTTTTTTCTTAAAAACCCTGTGCCCACGTAATGCCAAGGCCGACGGTTTTCAGCTGGGAGCACCTGGCGAGCTAAAGGCTCGGGCCAGGTGGCACGCGAGCCCCGACTGCCAATTAGAGCGGCGACCGAATGAGAGCGAACCCAAGATAACTCCTAATTAACGTCGGACCTTTGAGGCATGACAATTAGCCTTTCTGTCAGATAAACACACAGACAGGCTAAAAAAAAAAAAACCCTCTTTGCCCCGCCACCTCTCTTCTCTCATCTTAGTCGCTGCTGAAAAACGGCCGACTGAGCGCGTGCGAGGGGAAAAAACTAACAGGCGCTAATCCCGGACAAGGGGGTGCCCACTTGGGGGAAGGATGGCGGCAGTCCTGATGAGGACAGAGGCCTTGGTGGCTTGAAGGGGCAATACGGGATTTTCAGCAATGTCGGGTGTAAAGTCATAAAATGGCTGTGTGAGGCTCTAGTGGGGTTATTTCATGTAGCGTGGCGCGACATATCAAGCGGCCCCTATCTTTTGATTTCGAGCTCTTTCTATGCTTTTATTCACAAAGCCACCTGTGCATATTAGTGCATGTAAATTTTCACCTCCTCCTGCCCATTGGAACTAGGTTGCTACTGCCTGTTATGGTGGGTGGGATAAAGTGTCGAAACTTCAGAAAACCAGCTTCGACCAGCTCTAGTGTTATACTGTGTGCCCTCAGACTGGGAGGTTGTGGGTTCAATCCCCCGCCGGGTCAGACCAAAGACTACAGTATACAAATGGTTCCAATTGCCTCAATGCTCGGCACTTTCACTTAGGTTGGGTTAAGTTATATCACTCAATAGCTGTGTTTCCATTCCAGTTTTTCGCAAAATAAAAGCGATATTTCTAAAATTTCGACAAAGCACAATTGTGATTTGCAGGGGTTTCCATTGAATGGTGTGAAGGGCATAAGCTGTAATTCTTGTAAAATATCACAGGCTCGCTAATGATTCCCTCACCGCTCCCTCAGAAGAAAGGGTTAAATGTGGAGGACGAATGTCACATCCTTCATGAAGTTACACTCAGTGGGAGTTTTAAAAGGTATGCAAACAGCATCAACCGTGCTCCGAATGAATGCTAACGTTAGCTAAGAAAATCACTCTGGATACATTCCGAAATATGCATCTGTCACAATGTCCTATTTCCAAGGGGACGGCTTTCCGGCGACAGGCCAACATCCGTCCGACACGGAACTCAACGCTGCTGAAACTAAAATGCCACAGCGACGGAGCAGATATCGATAATGATTAAGAAAGGGGGCGAAGACACTTTGAGGACAACGGCGGAGGGCAACAAGAAATGAGTGCCAAAAATGGTGGGGACGGCGGGTGGATGGACTGGATTGCGCGGTTACGCAGCCTAGCCTGAAAGGGAGGTTGGGGGGTGGGGGGTGGGGGGTCCGGGTGGGTACGAACATCTGCTGCAGAGCGCGTTACGGTTTTACATTATGCATCCCTCCCTATTGGAATGCACCAGCTGCAATGTCCCACCCCTTCACCCTCCCTCTCCCTTCCCCTTCACCCCCATACCAAAGCACCTGCCAATAAGTATCATCAGGCGGGGCGACTCACAGATACAAAAAAAAAAATATAATTAAACCCCCCCCCCAAAAAAAAAATTGACAGGGCTAATTTCCAGGAGGTACGCTGGCGGCTGATTGCTCCCGGGGAGAAATGAAGACGCCGTTGATGGGACGGCACTCACCCGCCTTCTGCTCCCTCCACCCCCTTTTTTCCCCCGCAATTTTGCATCGACGCGGTGCACGCGTGAACAGCCGCACTCGCCACACGGACGTCAGTGAGGTTACAAGCAAGAGGTTGGGGAGGGGAAAAAAAAAAAGAAAAAAAAAAAGACGTTGCGTCGGAGTTTCTTGGAAAACAGCCAGGGCTGCTAAGTAGAAACAGAGGGCAAATCAAAAAAAAAAAAAAAAAATCAAAGAGCCAGGGAGGAATCCAAGGGGAGGTGGAAGGTAGACCGTCTGTGAGGGTCAAGCCAAGAGAGTTTTCGGAACAAATAGAAAAAAAGGGGGTGTAAGTGAAATGTGCTCGTCAGCGCTGAAGGCAACACGCAGGGGCCACGGCTCCCGGGGAAAGTGGAGGCGTCTCTGCTGCTTCGGTGCCCGACCTTGTCGGGAAAAAACGTGTACTTAAAGGAGTCGGACTGGGTCTGCGGCGAGCCGCCGGGGGGGATTCCGGCATGCCACAGCTCCAGTAACTGATTGCAGCGAAGCGCAAGGGCGGGAGGGGCAAGGGGGGAGGGGGGCTTTGCCGGCTTCACTCAGTCGGAGCTGGCAGAAGAAAGTTTCACGTTTTTCCGTTTTTATATGAAACTATCGCATTATTTTCACAAAGTTTCATGTGTACATGGGCGACTGTTGCTCAGGAGGTAGAGCTGGTTGTCCAATGACCGAAAGGTTGGCGGTTCAAATCCCACTCCATCCCAGTCTGTCGTGTCCTTGGGCAAGACACTTAAAGCGCATTGCCTCGTATGAATGTGATTGACTGTTGGGTGGTGGTGGCAGCTGTGGCTACACATGTAGCTTACCACCACCAGAAGCGTGAATGTGGTGTGAATGAAAAATGGGTTCAATGTAAAGTGCTCTGAGTACCTCGAATAGAGCTATATAAATGTAATCCATGATTATTAAGTTTCACGTTATTACATGAAACTACCACATTATTTTGTAAACGTTTTATATTTTCACGTGAAAATGATGACGTTTTTACTGGATATTTCTCGTGTTATTTCACGATAAATTAAACTACACGTAACGAGGCCCGAAAGCACTGTGCTTCAAGCTTGGTTTGAGACACAGCGAGATGCTGAACTTATTGAGTACCTCCGATGACATTAATATGAGCATGCGTACATTGAGAAGGATTTTTGACATGCATGGGGTTGTTGATTATTGGGACACAGTAAAGGTGGTCTAGTACAGCAGTGCCTTCGCTGAACCAGATCAGCCCTTCGGAGGGCGCTGTACGCTCGGCTCAGGGCAGGTTCGCAGCTCTGAAGTGGAAACGAAAACAGCGGTGCGACTGCTGCCACTGCGTTCTCGTCAGACCCCCCCCGGCCCCCCCCTCCCTACTCCTCCATCCCCCACCGCCCCTTCGTGCAGCCGACAGCTGGCGAAAGTCGCCCCGATTCACTGGGTGACTCAGTGCTTTCTGCCGCCGCCAGTCCCATTGTTGGAAGATAAACCTTCTGGAATTTTGAAAAATGTATCATCTTTGGATGCCAAATTACAATGTCCAAGAACTTAAATCCTGCCATTTGGCGATACATATGTCCACATCTGTAGTTATGGGGGGTTGGCTTTCACATTATAGAAGCGTGAATGAAATAAAGAAAAGTCGCTCTGATTCACTGGGTGACTCTGTGCTTTCTGCCGCCGGCCTATTGTCGAGAGATCACCTCCTCTCAGAGGAAGAGGAGCGCCGAGGTCCCACTGTTGCGGCCGGCTTTTCTTTCACCCTTCACACGATGAATTATCCTTTGAAAACTGAATGATTTAGCCCTCTGTTCAAAGCCACCTTTAGCTTGCTGCCAAGACTGACGCTTTAATAGCCCACTAGATGATTTGATTGATTAGAGGGTCAACCAAACACTCGGCAAGAGGGGGTTGTTGTCAGGTCCATTACCTGTCGTGGTGTCATGCAGGGCTAAGCCCGGGTTGGGCCGAACTTCGATACGTTTGTAGCACCGACTGAAACTTTCCCACCCAGATGAATTTTGAAAAATGTATCATATTTGGATACTAAATTACAATATCCAAGAAAGTAAATCCTATCATTCAAAGTCTAAAGTTGCATGGTATTGGCTTTCACATTATAGAAGCGTGAACTAAAGACATTTGTTTACGGTAGATTTAAAATTAGTGTCCTGCCAAAGGAGTCTAAAGTGCAGCTCTGCCTCATTAACGTGGATGAAAATGAAGAAAAATGCAAAATTTGTGCCAAGGATGTAGCGGCCAAAGACTGGAATACAGCAAACTTGATTTGGAGGAAATCCTAATTTAAAACACCACTAATATGAAAAATACAAGTTTTGTGCTGTAATGGCAAAGTAGTTTTGTTGTCGTTCTGGCATCAAAAAAGTATCCTTCCGCAACCGGTATGAAAACGAAGGTTTCGAAATTGCCATTGCCCTACATACGTACACACACTGATAACACGCAGAGCTGTGGCAGAGTTCACGTTTTCTGAACAGGGGTGCAGGCAGGAGACGTAAAGGCCAGACTTTTCGCAATTCTGGGGGGAGTTCGCCGATGATTAAGACGTCCTCAACTTTCAGGGAGTGACTTTCAATTGAACTTTGCGCGAGGCAGGACCTCCGCACAGGAAGCGCAAATTGACGCAATTGAGCTGCGCAGGGGCGCCGGGTGCGCGCTGTCGCGGAGGCGCCACTCGACACAGCCGTCCCATCCTTCCTTCCCTCTCTCACCGCGACTGCTCGTGGCAGCCACAATTTCCAGACGTGATTGGGCTCCTGGATAATGGATGGGATCTCCATGTCGCCTGGCGTACTCATAGACTACCCCCCCCCCGCCCCCCACCCCCCCACCTTCACCACCAAGGTCACGCCATGTAGCCTGATTGGAGATTGTGGTGAGTAGCTGGTGGAGCTAATGTATTCCACTTGCTTATTATTTTATCAGCCCACGGGCGCCTGCGTGAGCAAGCGAGGTGATGTCTCCCCGGGCAGACGCGAGTTTTCCAAACCGGAAGCCCTTTTGAACCCACAGTCGACTCCTGGCCGAGCAGCGTCTCTATATATACGGTACGGCCAGATTCCAGATGATTCTGCTTTTTGTTTTGTTTGTTTTTTGTTTTTTTAGTCGACAAGAGGTGACAGCTCCTGTGATGAGATCTCCTCCTCCGCCTGCGAGTCTCTTTGCAGTATGTTCAACAGTTTGCCTGAGCTGGAAGTCTGCTGTTTTCAGAGAGCGGCGCTGGTCCCGAGCTTCAGCATCTGAAGCCAAAGAGAGCGAGAGCTGGAGATCAAAAGCAGGTCTGAGGGAGAAGTTGAATATTTTTTTTTTCTCTCTCTCTCTCGCTGTCAGCGTCCCCCCCCCCTCGCAGTGCGGCCGCGAGGAGTGGAGGAAAATAAAGAAAGAAACGCACGCGCACCGAGACCTGGTATGGAAGAAAGAAAAAAAAAAATAGCAGCGCTCCTATTGAAAAAGAGTGTGGAGAAAACAAAACAAAACAAAACAAAACAAAAAAAACTATTCCGGCGGCAACCGTGCAGGTGTTGAAGGCGGCGACGCGCTCCGAGTCTCCCCTCCGCCACAACAAAGTTGCGACCGGCCGTTTTAAACGCACAGATTGCGGGAGCGTTTCTAGTGGTTATGTGGTTTTAACGGCGAATCTGATGCGGCGCGGCGCTGCGCTGCGCGGTACTCACTTTGAAGTCGATCCAGGAGTCCCGTTATTTCCGCGGCGGAGGGAAAAAAAAAAACAAAACAGCGTCGCAGCCGCAGCCTCTCAGCTTCACTGGGAGGCTTCCAGTGTTGAGATGATAAGCGGAGAAAAAGAAGCTTCGGAACTGGAGAGCCTCCGCTCTCTCTCCCTCTGCCTCTCTCTCTCTCTCTCTCTCTCTCTCTCTCAAACCCAGATCCCGTTTGGGTTCCACGCGTAAGAAACGACGCCCTCGTCCTGGAAGCGCCGCGTCCGCGCGTCTCGTCCCGGCGCAGGAGGACTCGTCTCTGTGAAGCACGAGGAGCTCGGCGCCGCTACGTCTCTCACCATCCTCACTCACACACACAGACACACGCACACACTCCCACCTCAGGTTCCTCCTCCTCCCTCCACTGTCTCTGACATTCGTGTCCAGCTCCTGGCCGTTTGTTTTCTCTCTTCAGCCTCGATGCCGCTGCTGAGAGATCGGACGCATTTTTTTTTAATTTTTTTTTTTAATTTTTTTTTACGCGCAATTATCTCCAATTGATGGGCCGTGTTACTATCTCAAACGATCGTTATCCGGCGAGCGCGACGGTCAGTTGCGCGTAAGTGCAAATTGCGAGATCCAACTGTACCAGACACGACTCTCCTCCCCCAAGATTATTACCAATCTTACCAGAGTAAGATAGACCTGAGTCCTTTTTATTTCTTTTTTGCCCTTAAAGGGTTTAAAGTCTTCCAAACTCACATCCAGGATCACCGCACATTTGTTTCCATATGTGTGCACCGCGCTAATGGGATCATGGAGGTGAGCTCAAATGCGCCAAGGCTAAGCTGAACTTCACACAGCCCTTATTAGCCCGAGGCCATGCGCAGACCTGTTGGTCGGATCTATGCTGTCGGCGTGCAGGCCGCTTACCTTCAAGCCCCCGAGGCTGTTGCTGGAAGGAAAAACCGGCAGCATTTAGAGGACAGTGAGAGGAGGATATATATATATATATATATATATATATATATATATATATATATATATATATATATATATATATATATTTTTTTTTTTTTTTTATGCCTGCAGAATTAATCAGCTAAAACTCAAAAAAAATTAAAAAAAAAATACAGTTGCGATGCAAATGCAGTTTTTGGAGAAATAATTGTGTCCTTATACAGCTCGAATGTAAAAGACGGAAGCCATTTCTTTTTCGGGAGGTTTTGGCATACTGGGTCTTCGAAAAACAAACAAGCTTACAGCTTGCAGCAGAAGGAAGTCAGAGACAAAACAAAAACAAATTAAAACTCTGCCACAGCCTCTTTAGTGTTAGGGCATGTGCTGGGCCTGCCTGTGTGTCTCTCTACCTCTCTTTCCCCTCAGATCCTGAGCTGATTGGAGCATAGGGCTCTGAGTGGCGCAACGCAGAACACCTGGCCAGTGTTGTGTGTGGTGTTAAAAAGCCCTGCCTCCTCTCGCCATTTCGCTCTCTTGCATCCTGGGGACAGCAGTGCATCTTGGAGATGGGACAGTTGTTGTTTTGTTGCACATTCAGTTCAGTTTGGACTCTGTTAAAGGGGACCTATTATACTAATTTTCGGGCTTTTGTATTTGATATCTGGCCCCTCCAGAGCAGCAACGCACAATTTTCCGCACTGAAAGCTTTTTAGATTTGTGTATCTCGCAGCTCGTTTCCTCGTATTTACTGCGTCCCGCGAAAACGCTCTGTTTCACTTCACTCCACCCTCAGCCTTGCCGGTGTACGCACTCTTCGTCGCTGCTGAGCCTCACTTCCTCAGTTTGCCGGTGCAGGAGTGAAGAGGAAACGGCAGACTTTACGAAACGGGCACAATTTAAACACTTACCGTCGTGAAGGCTTCACCCTTTAGCAGCTGTTTAGCGGCTAATCCAGCTTCATAGGGACCCAGCGCGGGCTGAGTTACGGCCGCAAGGCGGACCAAAGGTCCCTGGACGTTTTTTGTGGCTTCCGTGTCCCCGGAAATATATTTTACTTTGTGTACTGACCGTGTCTTTGTTTTGTATTTTTGCGAGACATTTTAATAGGGCTTAGAATGATTTGGTTTCATACTGTTGACTTGTATCAAAACACTGTCCTAGCAGAGAAAATATGTACGCCTAAACGGTCACTTCAGTCATAGAGTCGTTTATTATTAGACAAGAATATCTGCACAACTTAAGTCCACACCAAGCACAAAGCAGGAAGAGCTCTATACAAACGATGTTACCATGCTGGCAGCGTGAACATCGCTATAAGGAGTGAAACTTGCGAGTCAAAATCGCTGCCTCTTCAGTTTCGCTGCTAGCGAACACAACACACATAACAAGCAGAGCACGGAGTTAGCGGTGGCGGCTAACAGTTCATCAACACGATTCAGCGGTTGTACATTGCAAGTAGTCTTAAAACTAATGTTGCTTGAGGTCACAATACACTAACAGTCCTCATACATGTTTTCAAATATTGCCGTGGCTGACTATTCTCTCGTCGTCCACCAGGGGGCCGAGTCGAGCCCGTCTCACTCCCGTTGCCGACCGGACGAGAGGGGTCTGGCTGCAGACCGGTGTTCCATCGCATCCGCTTTAGGCTGAACAAACCTCCAACATTTTCTCTGTTTGTTCCACTCCGACGGTTGTTGTCCTTGGTGCTTCGGTAGTCGCTCAGTATTTTTTATTTTATATTTTTTTAGTTTCCCTGACACCGAAAAAATATTTTCTTGGAGCAGCGCATTGCGGAATCACTTCCGGGGCAGAGCGGGGGAGGGCGGAACCAGTCCGAGAGAGTGCCGGAGCTTGGCCATGAAAGGAGATCCGGCACACAATGGCGTCATTCCGTGCCCAGTGTTGAAAAAATCTCCGTGAACAGAGCGTTTAGAACCATGCCCAACAATTTGCAGGGCTCACGTCCAAACGCATGAACGTCATTATTTGACGATATTGAGATCGTTTGACGATAGAGTTCAACATTGTAACAGTTTTTAAAGCTCAGAAAAGTGGAAAAGCATCATAGGTCCCCTTTAATAAATTTCTGTTGTAAACTTTTAGACCGTGTCCTTTCACCTCTTTGGCACGGCTGTTGAGCCAGGTCGTGTCAACTCCCATATCATATTTATTTTCAGATCTTATGTTGTAAAGCAGAGGTCCCCAACCACCAGCCGCGGACCGATACCGGTACCGTGGGTCAATTGGTACCGGGCCGGACAGAAAGAATAATTAACTTCTGTTAAATTAATCCCGTTTCATTCATTATCTGAGGCTGAACAATTTTATTTTGAAAAATTACCGGATTCTCTCCGTTACGTCCATCTAACGCTCAACTCTTGACGCATGTCAAGGCGCTTGTCTCGGTCACCTGATACGTTACCGCGAGATTAAACCCACAAGCTAGCAAGCAACATGAGTGCCGCTCGCCGTCTCATATTTTCTAGTGTCGTGCTGACGATCCGCGCGTTCGTTGAATGAAGAGTCTTAAGAGAAGAATGCCAATTTCAAAATATCTTCAGTAAGCAATTTCGGGGTACAAGCATACAAAGCTCTGAGTAAAGTTTTAGCCCTAGCAGGGCCAAAGTCTGACTACTGTTCTCTCACTGAGTAGTAAGTATTTTTATACATAGTAGTAAACAGGATGTTTGGTTGGCTCTTTGCTGGTGATATTATCCTTATTTGGGTGTTGGGTTTCACACCTCTGAGACCTTACCGCTGCTTGACTTTTTCCAGCTGTGTACATTTTCACAGCTCAGTTCTCAGCTCTGTTCCCCATCTAGGCGCTGCTTCCTATTATCTCCGCTGCACTGTTGCACGACCCAGGTGCAGTTTCCTGTTCTCGCATCTTTTGCATCTTTTTTTTTTGAAAAATACGGGACCTTTGATTCATTTTCCACGTAAGAAATAAGAAAGCGAAATGTGAAGTCAGACAAGAAGTGGCGATGACAAGGGCAAGGTTAAAGCCAAGTGAAAGGGCGTCTTTCATCAGTGCACGTGCACTTAAGCAGCGTGGCCTCAGGCCCCAAGGAGCCCAGAGGGCTCACGAAAAACCTGTGTATGCATGCAGATAAGTTCAGAATTTGATGGAACATTTCTTCCATTGGCTGAGATTTGCATGCTGTCTTAGGTTCAACAGATGGGCGAGCACTTGACAGGCCAGCTGAACATACAGGGAGGAGAGATGGCTGCTGGCAGTGGGTGTGTGTGTGTGTGTGTGTGTGTGTGTGTGTGTGTGTGTGCGTGTGTTGGAATGGTGGGGGAGAGATGCAAGATGTGAGGCCACTGTGTTGAAAATATTGAATTCTCTTATTAAAGTCTGTCTGTGTATTTTCTTTTTGTAAAAGAGGAACTACTGACTATTTGTAGTTGTTTGGCCACAACATAGCAGTGTGGAGTTTTTCTGAATTTTTAATAGATAAGATGAGAAGTAATGAAACATTCGATTTTACTTTTAGAAAATTCACTTTGCAACTTGGATCATTCATCGAAATATAAAGTCTAATGTCTTGTAAGTGTATGTTTTGGCTGGTAGGAGAGTAAAAGACTGGCCCTCAGTGGTATCGGTTTATGGCTCAATGAACTCCACATTGATTCTAAAGTGGCATGAAGATGATGAAATAAAATCATGTATGAGAAAGTCGTCAAATATGCAGATGACTGCGGTATGTCCAACACTAAAACCATGAGATAACACCCTGAAAACATCACATCATAGAATGAAATCTAACTCTAGTAGAAGCTTTGGGTCTTTATCAGCTAAATGTGACAATCAATTACTTTTCCAATTGCTCAGTGTCACGCATGAACAAGCCTGGCTCTGGTCATTATGATGTCTCGACGACTAAAGCCAGACTGACAAGACACCCGTCAATGCGAGAGGAATGAAGGGTTGTCTGAAAATATCTCAAAGTGTATAACTAGATTTACAAATTGAAATAAACAAGGACATAAAGCAAAATACTCTGCATGCAAGAGGTGCACCAAGAACTTTGACGATGAATTAAATCTGGGCAGCAGACGAGAGGGCCAGACGTTGCAGAAACTGTCTGGTTCGGCTCTCAGTGCTTTTAAAGCATCACATCGAATCTTCAATTGAATTCAGAAGCTACTCAGGCTTCTCTGTTTGCCAGACAGTGCCCTCGTTTCAACTGTCCCTGTTTCGTTTTTGTTTTTTTGGTTGTCACAGTTGTTTATGTTTTGCCCCTTCACAACAAGAGCCTCCAATCAAGAGCAAATTTGTGTGTGTTAAAAAGCGAAACGTAGCAAAAGTTTGCAGTCACGATTCAGTTTAAATTCAAAGGTAGGGCAGGTTGAGTAAAGATAACTGAGATTTTAGAAGAGAAGGCTCTGAGATACCTCCAGCTCTCCTCCAACAGGTGAACCGCAGGTGACTCTGGCAAAATAAACATGGGGGGTGAAACAAAGAACAAAGGCTGGCCACGCAACCCAACATGCAACCACCTCTGCCTCGGGATCTCTGAAGACCTTGTGGAAAATTTGGCACTTTCTTTATTTAAATACATAACAGGTTCAAGTGTTATAAATATTTTAGATTCAACTGCTCTCAAAATGAGAGCCAGCATTCTGTGGACTTTGATATATACTGTAAAACATTAATATTTGTTGCACTGAGTACATAGGGTTAGCTGGGAGGCACATACTAATGGACAATGAAGTTGCTTTTTCTCTCTATTAGAAGTCACTTCTCAAAATGATTGTCCTTGCGCCTTCTATTGTCCAGGAAACAAAAGGCTAATGTGTCCTCTGCTGAACCTGCATCTTTAAACAGGCCGCCTTGAAGTGATGAACGCTCAAGTGCCTGAATGAAGTCAAACCGATGCCGACTTCCAGGAAGGGCGATTTCGAGCTGCGACGGTAAAAATGTCAGCCAAGCAATTTCGGCAAATGGTCCTTTTCTGAATCCACAAGACGGACCTGGTGCGTCTGAATGGAAAGCAATCATCCTTAAATGTTATCAATTACATGCGCTCTGCCTTCCACTCACATGACTACATCGCAGCTGTGGAGGCCACATGTCAGAGTTAAGCAGGAAGCTAATGGTGGGTAACAATTTGCCAGACTGTGTTGGAAGCACTTGGATGCTATTTTAAGTAAAGTTACAATATTTGTTCCAACGTACGCTTTGAAAACCCTTCAAAGACTCGACTTTGAAAAAAAAAAAAAAAAAAGAAACTGCTGTTTCCACAGCTGTACACAGCACTAATGAGCAGATCTCAAGTTTTACGGTAAGCTATGTTTTATGAGGGGTGAAACAAATTGTTAGCTAGGGCCTTGGCGGCATCGAGACGGGTATTTTTAGATTATGCATTTCCTGTTTAAAAAGATAACGGGTGTGGCTCCTGGTGAGTGTGCTCCGGTTCCCTCCCGCAGTCCAACCACGCACGTGAGCCGAATTGGAGACTCTAAATTGGCTCCGAGAATGCGAGTGCGAATGGTTGTTTGTCTTTCTAGGCAGCCCTGCGATAAACTGCCAACTTACCCAGGGTGTAACTGTGCCTCTGCCCGCAGACAGCTGGGATAGGCTCCAGCACCCTTTGTGACCCTGAGTGCAAGAGAAAGAAGGCACAGAAGATGAATGAATGAGAACAGATTTGTGGCGCCATCGGACGTGTTGGCCAATGATAGGTGGAAATGCCACGGTGCAGGAAAAGGCTTCGACTGACTGAAGAACAGTGATGCCCGAAAAGGGGAAGTCATAGGTGTGGGATGACTGTAAAGTTGGATTGAAGCGAAGAAGGTGAAAATAAAAATGCCATCGGACATCCCTCATCTTTGGTGCAGAAGGAGAGGAGACATAAATTGATCCGAGCCTGTCATCCCGTGATGAGGAGGAACTTTACGAGAAACAGTACCTTCGGGGGAACAAAAAAGGTCAGTTTTGCCTGTTCAATCCGTTTGAGTAAAGAAAAAGAGCCAAAATGCATATGTTACGCACAAAACAAGCTCACGTATGTGTGGTCAAGGCTGGAGACTCGCTGTGTGTGGCCAAGTGTCTCTGAGGGCTTCCTCTTTTTAACACTCGAGATTAATTGGTTCATTCTTCGATTGACAACGCCGGCTGATTTATTTTGCAGTGGTCTGGCTGTCCCCAGGTCATGAAATTTTAATGTAGGGGATAATGTCAGCGCGTAATTACGAAAAAAAGAAGAGGAAAAAGAGGGGGGCTGGGGGGCGGGGGCCCGAGATTGGTTTTGTGCGCTTTCTGCAGCCGTGCCAGTGTGACTCTGAAGCCTGCGCACAGCCGAATCAATACTGCGAACATTAACAATGCTCTCCGAATGCCTGCCTGGAGATTTTCAATTAACAGCGAATGGAGGATAGATTTTAACTTTGTCAGAGATTTGCTGCCTCGAACCGCTGTCAGGGTTTTTATTTTTTCATTATTACGTTTTGCTTTTGTGATCCACGAGGGAGCGGTGCGTTTCAGGCGGAGAAACAGTGCAGCTCGCATTAGGCTGGTTCTTCATTTTATTTTTGCCATTGGACTTCAGGGGTTAAGGCAGAAATAGTTGGGGTTTTTTTGTGTGTGTTTTCTCATTTTTGCGACTAAAATGTCCCAGGGCGTGAGGAAAACTGGATTTGTGTATTTCACCAAAAGTTTGGGAAAAATTGGTCTACATTTATGTACATATATTAATTTCCAAATCTGAAATGCAGATGGAAGAATTTACATGAACAAAATTTAAAAACTGGACCAAAAACTAAAAGCCTGAAAGTCCGCAGACGCTTCTTCTACCTCCGTCACCCCAGAAAGACACCGATTGGTCCAGTCACGTTCCAATTTGCCTGGAAGGTTTCCGTGCTTCAGACAGTCCAGAGCTGCTTTGCAAAGTTACACCCTCACAGCAAGCTTTTGAGCGGCTCGAGTATGTTTATTTCAGTAATCAAGGCTAAAATTTGGGCTAATTTGGAAGATTAACGAGGGCGATGAAACATTTTTGCCGGTGTGAGTAAAGCGACGCGGCAGATGGTTAATGAGCTCATCCGCTGAAAACACTGCAGCTCGTAAAAATAACAAACATGTTCTTTTTATATCGGACATGTCGTAAAACGGCGGAAGAGAGAGACAGACTTTTAACAAGGTAGCGCCGCCGCGTCTGCACACGCCAACCCCTGTGCGTGCACACGCACAAAGTGGAAGGCGTGCAGGGCTTCAGCTGGCTGCGCGTTCGTGTGCGGCAAACACCACCGTCTCCCAGTGTGAGGCGCACAGCACTCTGCCGTTCTCCTTCTCACAAAGAGCCAAGGTCACATGGCTGGCCGCTCCATCTCCTCACCAAGCTAATGCACCAGGGGGCGGGGGGGGGGGCTTCTTCAATGTTGATTGTCTCCAACAGGCCCTCCGTGATGAACGTGCCACTCGTGCACGCCTTCAGCTTTTTTTTTTTCTCCCCGTGTGAATTATGACTCTCATTCCAGACGCCAGCCTAATTACACCTGTGGCGAGTCGCACTGCCGTGCTTTTTGGCTCTTGTCCAGCGACGGGTGTCGCGGCTCCGCCCCTTTCTCCTTCACTTCTCCGGGCGTCGCTCATTTGTCTCCGGCAGATGTGGACGAGCTCCCAGTTCGCGCCGTCCAAGATCTCCTCCGCTCGAGTTGGACTCAGATGTGAATGCCTGGGGTTTGGACGACAAAATGATTTCCAATGGAAGAAGGTCGCTGTATGGACCGGCCAGAAGAAATGTTCTTAAATTGTTACGGGCGACATAGTTGCGCAGTGGTTATAACTAGCTGCGTTTCCATTGCAGTTTTTCGCAAAATAAAAGCGAAATTTCAAAAAGTTCAACAAAGCACAGTTGCATTTTGCGGAGTTTCGCCTCCTCATACATAAGAGCTCAAATTATAACATGACAGGTTCTGAATGTTAGGTTTGGATGTCAGTGGTACAATTTGAGGAGATTTTGTCCCATCTGAGGAAGGAAGAGGGCAATTTACTTCGACCCTTTTGACCACCAACAGCACCCGGAACTTTGTTTGAAGTAAGGTTTGTGCAAACTATAGCAGCTATCATATTAACCTCTCATCATATGGGAGGTCACTATGAACTGTCATAGTGACCTCTTGTTAATTGGCTGACGCTCTTACTGCACCGCAAATGGGGGGAAAATAAACAACTCAAAGTCGATAAAAGAATGCGTTACTTTCTTGCAAAGTTCCACAGATTGTTAAGCACTAATTAAACAAAATGCAAATAAATAAATTCATTGCATGAAAAAACGCATATGGCGTTTAGTGGCTTTAAGAGTGAGGGTGGTTGCTTGTCACATTTGGTTGGCCCTGCAATGAACTCGTGACTTGTCCACGCCCCCACCAAGAGCCTGGGAGCGGCTCCCTAGTGCAGGGTAAGTGGTGGCAGAGAACAGATGGATGGGTTTCTTTCATTTATATATTAATTGAAAATGTCCAGGTCAGTGGAGTATCTTTCGAAAAACCCTTTGAAAGAAGATTGGATGCACTTTCCACATACCAACGCGCGACACTCAAAGAGACGAGAGCATTCGTTGCATTCGAAAACGGCGAGACAGCGCAATGTCACTTCGGGATTAAAATATACCATCAAGGTTTGTGGATGCTCTTGACGATAAAGGAGCTTCTGTCCCCATAATTAATTGCTGTGTTGGCGTGCAACCATTTTGGCAGCCCTGAAGTAAGTGGGAGATCAGGACTATCAGACGATTTTTCAGATATGGGGCATTGGGTGTCGCGGCTCTACTAATTCAAGCAGCGTATCCACATGAGAGGCAAAAAGACCCTGGGAACATTTTTACAGAGTGAATTATCAATTTTCTGCTGCCGGGGAGACAAAAAAAATATAAAAGAAATCTCCCCCGGGAGACGCAGTTATTTCAAATCTTTGTCCAATTATGTTAAGCTTGGAGGGGTGTCGTGGTGTTTGTCGACGTGTGTGTGTGTGTGTGTGTACACGCGCGTGTATGTGTGTGTGTATACAAAATACAAGCAGGTTGATTGGAAGGGTGGAGGGAGACGAGGAGGACACCGAATTCTGGGGGATATAATCAAAAGTAGTGAGTGCTCGCATGTCAGTGAAAAATAGTCGGGGAGCCCCCGCATCTTCTGAGGAGAGATGAGAGGCGGGGGTCTCCGCGGAGGCTTGTCGAAATCTCTCTTGCTGATGGAAAATCATAATCAAAAGCAATAAGTGCAGCTGGGGTGAGGACAAAAAAAAGAAAGAAAACACGGCTTGGAGGGGCCCAAAACCAAAACAACAACAACAACAACAACAACAACAGCAGCAGCAGCAGCAGCAGCAGCAGCGACGGCGGCTGTGTCTTTGTGTCACCCCGGAAAAAAATAAAAAATTGATTCAGCAGAGCTCTGGCTTTTTGATCCCGGAGCGGATTGTGTTCCTTAAGTCGGCCGCCGCTGATTTGCGAGAGTGCCTCGGCGGCGCATCAGGCGGAGTATTGACACTTTCCTCGCAGCGCCCCCCCTCGCCCGGCAGAGCACCGCCGATTGATTGCCACACGGTGTTTAATATGGCGGAGAGAGCAGAGTTCGCGTCGACGCTGCGGGGAGTTGGGACACCTCTTTCTTTTTTTTTTTTCTCTCTCTCTCTCTCTTACAGCAGAAACGCCGGGCGAAAGACGTGACCGAGAGGCCGTCAGGAACCTCGGCTCGGTGAGGCGGCGCCGCGAGATCTGCCAGAGCTTTTATTCAGCTCAAACGGTTTTATCCCCTCGAGAGCACGGATTTGCTTGTGGAACCGAGTTATTTCCTTCTCGCGATTTGAATTTCTCACTTCCCTCCGTGCGTTCTCTGGTAAGGTGAGGCGGCTGTTTAAAGAAGAGAGGCACCTTCTGAAGTGAAAGTGTCACGACATCAAACCTCCAGCCTGAGCCTGATTTTCTTTTATATTATCTCATGCCCCCCCACAGTGTTTTTTTCACTGCAGATTGCAACCGATGCTTTTGAGGTTGTATGCCACCACCGACTTCCCAGGAGGCTTTGTTGCCTCTATGGGCCTCGTTCTAACGGATTTCCCCACAATAAAGCCCCTTTGCTTTCGTGCTTTTTCTGTGTTTGAGGGATCCAATAGACATGGGGAGGGATGCCCAGCTGCAAAATAATAATAATAATAAAAAAATTTGGTCACTAAACAAACAAACGAGTATAAGCATATTAGCATTGGTACGGTAAGAGAAAAGTCGCTCAGTCTATAGGGAAAGTGAAATCTGAGGATAGCAGCGACGTGGGTTTATTTTTTCAATTTGCCCAGCCAGCGGTCCCAGGCCGTATCAGATAGCAAGAAAACCATGAATCCTCGCTATGTGATGCTGATAAACACGAGTGACAACTATGCAAAGTGCTGAAAGGAGCTCTGCAACAGCTGTGTTTAAAGTTACAGCCAACATTTGTGTGATAGCTGTAAGACGGTGGAGAATCTGAATCGTAATCAATCTTAATGTTTTGTTCGAAAAAAGGGATGAATTATTTTTTTGGTGGCGAGGGTCAATGCTCCCCGCTATCTGCACTTTCCTCCAGTGCACATTAGTCAGCTGCGTACACACACGCTGCCTGTGATAATCAAAAGCACGAATCCACCTGCGCTGATAGCTACTCGACCATTTCATTGATTCATAGGCATTGAACTGCCAGTCTTGCCAAGCTTAGTTGGATGGCCAATGACAAAAGTGCTTAAAGGTCAGAATTCGCACAGTGCTCTTATAAAAATTCCATCTTGTCGAGTTTTGAGCTGGGAAAACACGCTTATAGTGGAAGACAGCACGAAACAAAAAGGTCTTTTTTAAACGAGGCAGTATCAACAAACTGTCCTCTAAAGCCCCAATTCCACTGCCCAATTGGTGTTTTTTTGAAAATAATCGTCATTTGGTGGCGGTGGAATCTGCTCACCGAGCCGACAAAACAGGTCAAACAACCCGGCAAGCGACCCGGGTCAATATCGGCTCCGATCGGCTCCGCACCAATCGGCTTGCGATGGAATCGGGAAACCCGGGTCAACACCTCCTTTTTTTTACCTGCCGCACGGGGTGACGTTGAGCGTAACGTGCGCTAAATCATAATATCGCGCCAGTCGCGGCGTATATCAAGCACTGATGCAAAGGTTTTCCATCACGTTCCGTCAGCGCTCGATAATTGTTCATTGTCCTCTGGCTGTTTCGCCCGCTGCTCGGGCACAAAATGGACCGGACGCCGAAACAATCGCTGCACGGCGGGAAGCGGCCGCGGAGGTGCGCGAGTCGCTTCGAGTCTGGCGGCAACGACGTCATCGTTCCACTACAGTCCAAAAGTGGCCAACAACTAAGAACACTGGCCACCGCCGGACTCTTGAATTCTGTAGAACTTCACCATGCGATCTCAGCGCGATGACGTCAGCAGACACGCAGCGGTGAAAGCGGAGGGGGTGCAGCTTCCCGGCGGGGGGGGGGACCGCCCGCTGGGTTTGGTGCGTGGACACGGAACTCAATGCCGATCGCTTCCGTGACGTCCCGCGTCCCAAAAACATGGTGTCAACCCGCTAATTTTAGTGGAACAGAGGCTTAATTGTTCTGTTTTTGTTTTTTTGTAGTTCTTGCAGGGTGGACCTTCTGTCTCTCTTATCTGACAGTAAGGATGATCACAGAAACACTGGCAACACGGCAACAACGCCACGGGCGTCCAAATACGTCTGGTCGCTGCAGTCCGTAGTTCACACCGTGGCGTCCTCTGTTGCTGCTGTAACAAACAATCTCTGCCAAAATGCATCACTTCTGCCCGACAGGGGCGGCACTGTCACCACAGATCCCAGTTTGAAGACTGCCTGTGATCTGTAGATCAATTCGTTTGTCCAATTTTACATGTGGCGGGACTCAAATGGAAAGTCCGACCGACTGCTGGTTCAACGCATATCCGATGCGTCACGCGAGCTGCAGGTGTTTCTTTAATGGCTGTTCTTTTCCCCCAGACATCAAGCGAGTTTTGGGCTGCTGTGCCGACACGACTACCAAACAAACCTCAGCCGTGATATTTTCAGTGCAAAAAAGGAAATAAAACGGGGGTGAGGGGGAGGGGGGGGGGACATGCAGAGAAACGGTTGATTTACTGGTTTGGGAGTGTCTGGAGGAGCCGGAGGTTTGATAAGCCGCAGGGTGACTGGCGAGAGCTGTGCAGGGCGGGAGGAGCGAGGAGTTGATTGCAGACAGGTGTGCACGGCCATCAGCGGCGGCGAGTATGAAAAGGGACGGCGCCCTCAAGGCAGACAAGACCGAAAATAAACTCTGTTTTCAAAAATCACTCAGCACCAGCCGTGATAGTAATGTGGTGACCCCATTAGGCCCGGTGGAAGACACTCATTTCATCCAACATCGCCGTGTTGTGCCAGTCTAATGTTGAATGCTTCATTTTTAAAGGGTAAGGGCGCAATATTTGGACATTTTGAGAAGAAACAGCGACAACAAGTGGTTACATTTCAGATTGCAACACTATTTCACTCCCTATCCCGGTGCCGAGCTTGCCAGTGAACTACGCCGCTCTGTGCACACAAACCTGGATACCTCGTCCGCCTCCTTCCTCCCACCTCCGAGCAGTCACCCTAAATATTAAACGCTCCGTCGGGCGGGCTGGATTGTCCACAAGGTCGTTGTTTTACACCCGCAGAAATTCCAAACATATGATATAAGCCCAATAATTCACCATTTACAGTTAAAAAAAAGAAGAAAAAAGAAGAAATCGGTTGATACATCATTGTGCCAGTTTGAAAACATTGTGAATATTGGACATAAACATCAATCTGACTAAAATATATGGTTACTGTTGCTATGCTTGTCAAGCTTCTGCTTCATTCGCACTTCATTCACATTTCTGCTTGCACTTACATTGGTACTGAAAAGTGGAATAACATTTCACTTGGTGTGTGTATGCCCCCCCCCCGCCACCATCTATCATTTCATGCCCTGTACTTACTGTGTTTCTCATGCACTTACATTTTCAGTTAAGTGCACCCTTAAAAGGCCCGTTGTGTAAGATTTACTACTTTATCTTTATTTTAGAGCACCTGTTCTCACATCTTTCCTCGCAGCTGCTGCAATGTCGGTGTCAAGTCCAGAAACATGGAGCAGATTCACATGATTCCAGACGACAGTAGATGCTGATGGCGAACATGCTTTATATGCAAATGTAATTAGTCTTTACCAGTGAAAGACAACAAAAGTCATTTATTTGAGTGACTTTACTATCTAACTAAATATGCCACAATCAATGGCCAGATACAGGACCTTCTTTTTTTTTTTTTTTGCATTTTGCTTTGTTTTGCTTCATGCCGTTCCAGCACCTTAACTCTTGGCTGAGAAAGACAAAAACACAAATCAAAACAAAACAACCTCCAGCCTTTTCTCTCGCAGGCATTGTTCCTAGCGGTGTATTTTATCCAGCGGCTGTTCCTGCGCTCTCCACAATGCACTGCGTATGATTTTTGAGTTCACCGAGTGGTCTCATAATTCTGCCTACACATTCAGGCGCCGCTGCAGAGCGGACGGCACCTCGCGCTGTTGCAGCGGGAAGCGAGCAGTGATGGGTTTCGATCCGAAGAAGGCACGACGTACAGACGTACAGACGTACAGACGTACAGACGTACAGACAGACTTTTATGACACTTAAACGTGTCATTCTGTTCCCTTGAAAAAAACAAAAAACAAAACACTCACATCCTTTCCTCACCTCTTCTCTGAGATCTAGGCAGCGGACACCGGGACGAGATGTGAAGGAGGGGGCGGGGGGTGCGACAGGCAATAAATAAAAGGCGAGACACCCTCACTCCTCTTAGCACTGCTGCGTCATCTGGCTATTGTTTCCCTGTTGTCTCTTGCTTTACACTATATCACCAACCTTGGCAACGGACAGCGTCCAGTTGCGTCTTCCCTCTTCGGCTAATTTGCTACAAGGCGAAGGGGGAGGCAGTGACTCACATCCCAGCGTCTTCTCTAGTGTTGTAGTCAAGACAGCACAAACCAAGACCAAGACATTATCAAGACTAGAGAGTATCAAGATCTCGACAGGACCAAGACATTTGGAGTTCGAGACCAAGACCAAGACTTTATATATATCAAAGAAAAGTAACAACAAAACAGAAAACAAAAGTGACCAGGATCTTTTTTTAAATTCAAGTTTGCTTGTAAATGGAACAGCAACATTTCTTTTCAGCAAGGCATCTTTTGATAATTTTCTTTAACATTTCTCTACTTTGACAACTATTTTGAACCATTTTCAAAAAACAACTTGATATTAAAACATAAATGAACTAATAAGGGGGTGTGTCACTCTGGGTGTCACAAACAGAGCGTAAAACGGCAGCAGCTGGATTCTTTTCCGTTATTATCTGTCATTGTAGTGCTGGCTGAGTCCTGACCGGTCTTCAAAAATCCCTAGTCCGCCCAGTCCGAGACCCAGTAAAAATGCCTCCGAGTCCGAGACGAGACCGAGACCCTTACAAGGTGGTCTTGATGCAAAGACCAATCTCAAGTACCACAGCACGAGTCTTTTGAATCACTAAATCAAGCGTGAGAACAGAATGTGTTCATTCCTACATATTCCGGGTTTGTTTGTTTGTTTCCCTCACGGACGCCCAGAAGATATTTCCTCGCAGGGTGCACCTGTGTATCAGTGCTGCGGGTGGGATTGAGGCATCCTTCAAGATGACAGACAGATCGATAAGTGGGCCAGGGGCAGCAGGATGGAGGAAGGAAACAGACGGGATGAGGGGAGCCCCAGGGGTCGGCTGCACTCCAGAAAAGAGTGGCGACAAAGTCGAGAGCGGAAAAAAAAAGTTAATTGCCGATCATGTTTATACGGTGGTGGTAAAAGGTTTATGGACACACCTGATACAATTGGGATGTACTGTATTCCACTAAGAATCAGTGTTGAGTCTCAAAGAGCAAGTTGATTTCAGTTCAGTTCGTTCTGTCCAGTAGTTTCTTAATTTTGTTTCATTAACAATAAACAACAAAAGAATTGCCATTTGTGTATGGCTATGATGAAGCCAATCTGTTTTCTTGAAACATACAAAGATTTGTTGAATATTCAATAACAAATAAATGAGCTTGAGTAAAATTTTAAGTGTGTCAGAAAACCTTTTTCCACTACCGTATTGTGTCGCCAGTTCAGCACTCTAGGGCCCTGTTTGCACTTGGTCATTTCATGCGTTTTTTGCCGATCGGAATACCAAAAACGCATGAAATGGCCAAGTGCAAACAGTCCAAATCCGTTTTGACATCCGAATACCGCATATCGCATCGCATAAAAACGCATTCGTCACGGACGTGCGAACAGAATGCGACTTCAGTCCACATTAAGGACCGCCTACTCCACTCACCTCTCCCGTGTACGTACTTGGTCGGCGCCCCACCTCCCGGCGTCGTCATTATAAAGTTACAAACAAGAAGCGAAAACAAATCATTTTTGTTAGACTCGTTTATTAGCATGCTAATAAATTTTATTCCGGATTAGCGTATTTTGAGATGATGCGATCACAAATGGTACGCTCGAGACGCATGTTAATGGCCAAGTGCGAACAGATGCTGCGAGATCCGTTCTCGTGATCCAATCCCCCAAAACAGTTACAAGTGACCAAGTGCAAACAGAGCCTAGGTCGACTGCGGTTGCTGTTAAATGTAACACGTCTGAGTTGAATCGAAGATTGCAGCCATTCACTGAATTCTGTGTGTTGACTAGCGTGTATTCTATGTAGTGAGCGTCGTTGAATGTGAATGAGTTCACTTGTTCAGCATTTCCCCTCACAATCATTTTATATATATATTATATTTTATCCATCACCAGTACTGTTGTGTACTATTCAAATCCCCATTTTCTCTTTCTTCTTGTTGACTCTGAACCCCGGCGCTTCCTCTTCGCTCTGAAGTCTTTCAAGCTGTGTTTCTCTTTGAGTGAATGAATCGTATTATTACAACAGCAATTGGAACTCATTTCTCAAGAACACTGTCATGTACGATCGCGGCTAAATATCATACCTTGTTGAAAGAAATAAAGACATTCTACAGTCATTTTTGGACTCGGCAGGATTTTCGCAGAGGGATTAAACTCGGGATGGTTGTCTTTGGTATAAAATTTCAGAAAGCGCCTTAAAAATGCAGCGTGCATCGTTTGCGGACGAACTTAGTTTGCCCTTTGCTGAACCTTTGAACTGTGCAGCGTTTTGGTGCTTCTTGCATAACATGCAGTTCTCTAACGAGGCCAGTGTCTGATCCAGTGACTGTTGGTATTTAAACAGGCCTCCTCATCGCACTGTGCACATTTAGCCAACGTGTGGCCGAGACCACATCTGATGTAAAAGTCACATGGCGAGTTGCTGAGACGGCCACATGTTTTTGTTGGGTTTTACCCACTGCTGCTGGGAGGATGAAGGAAAGGACCTTTGAATGCTTCCACTTGAACTTCGGATATCCCTCTCTTTTTTCTTATTGCCCCTCACCCCCCAAAAGAATGCAAGTAACACTTAGGCAAACACATGTGCAAACCACAAGCGTACCTGCGGATTCGCCTGTTTAGAAACAAAACAGCCGTACAGGAACCAGATGCCCCCCTCGTCCCGCCCCTCCAAATCCCCTCTGCGACATTCCCCGCTTCCCTCCTTCTTTCCTTCTTTCTGTCCCGGTCTGTTTTCCCTCCTGGACTCCAGAGCGCTGCGGTGGCGGCGGCGTTGAGGAGGTGCTAACAGCCTCTTTTGCTGCACCGCGAGGAACTTCAAAGCCTGCTTTTGTCGCGTACGCTGGGGAGAACCAGCGCGGAGAGACCCGAGGACAGCTCCTTAAAAGTGCCACGTGTATCTTCACTATTAACATTCAAAGGGAGCTCTCTGTAGCACGGCTCCTCTGAATGCGGAAAAAAAAAAAGTGTCATCTTGGTTTGAAGGATCTTTTTCACGCCATGACGACGGCGATGACCGCGAGGACAAGGGTTTGGACGGCCTACATATCAATTAGGGTTCTCGTTCCGGCATTTCACTCGGAGTCTGACAAACCGGAGACACCTTCCTTTGTCCCGCCAGCCGTGTTTGCGCCTGTCCTTTTTAATTTGAAGTGCCTGTCCGCTTTCGAGAAAAGGCACCGACGGAGCCAGCTTTAATTTTCCAGACGGCAACCATTTTAAATGGAGGTGCCCCGCCATCAAAAAAAAAAGAAAGCATTTTATCCTCTCAGCATCGCAACAGCTTTTTCTAACCTGTCTGTCCTTAATTCGTTTTTTTATTGGTTTTTTTGTTCATTTTCGCAGATCCAACACTGAACAGTGGTGGAAATCAATTTCTTCCAATTCTCTTGAGGGGTTTTGAATAAGGAAAGTAAAAATTGTTTAAAACAAGAGGGACGAGGAAAAAAAGGAGGAAATTGTTGTTTGAGAATTGAGAATTGTTGTTGCTTTATGTCCCTGTCCACCTGGGCTCTTGTTTGAATCGTTAAGTCATGATTGAGGGGTCCGTTTTTTTTTGTAAAGGTTTGTTTTTCGTAAAGGTTTGACTCTTCAGCGCTAGCTGCGGAAACTGAACCATGTCGACTAACGAAGATTTTTAGCTTTGACCCTAGAATTGTTGAAAGTGGAAACCATACGACTGTTAACTGTTGTTGGCTTGTAATTGCACAGGATAGTTGGATTGCTGGTATTTCTCAATCCTTGACCTGTATTCTTCTTCTGTATTTTTCAGACGTAATAGCCAACTTGTGACAGCCAATGACTAACTTTGCATGCAAATGTCAGCATAAAATGCAAGTGGCAGGAGCACTCATCACACCAAACAACGTGCAACGCAAGACCCCATTGGTTTGGAGCCATCAGGTCACATTGCTTGGAAGATCCAAAAGAAACACTATTTAATTGGCCATAAATCCACCTTGTATACATATTATATGATAAAACAAAAAGTGTGAAAGTCTCAAACAGTTACATTTGGTTTGTCCAGGACGCTATAAAGGTCAACGTCGGTCAGGCGTTGCCCCTTAAACAAGCACAGACGCCAAGCATGTACTCGGCATTTTGCTCAACTGCTGGTTAAAGAAAAAGAACCTGATTGGTCAGAGTCTGCCAGGTATGTAACTAATGTTGTGTTGAGTGTGGACCCCTTGAATAAATCCCTTTAATACGGGCAGGGGAGATGAAGCTAAAGAAGTTAAAATAAATGAACAGAAGACACAGAAGACAGACTCTTTTTTCTTTTTTTTGCTGAATCCGCCGGCCGCTAATGTCCCATGTCGAGCACCAAAGGATAAACACCGCCGGGGAAAATCACTTAAATCCCCACCAACTCAAATGTTTTATTTATTTATTTTTTGTTTTAATGACTTTGAACAATCAATTTCATATTGGGATTAGCTCAGGTATCAACTCAAAGCACAAAAGCGCCAACTTCCTGTTTTGACTCCTGGGTTTTCTCGACTTCCTCACCAGAAAACTGCTTTTCAGGTTGGCTGCGTGCAGTCATGTAGGAGGAGGAGGGCTGGTCTGATCCGTGCTTACCTTCCTGCCGGGACCCGATTTGCATTGGAAGCTAATGATGTGTGCGCCGCCGTGGGTGTCATGCTCTCCTAATAGCATTACAGAGGGGATTGAGCTACCTGAAGGCTGCTGGTCCTAATGTGTTTGGACCAGTGGGTCAACATGACCGTGTCACAGCTAAGTAGGTGACTAAGAGAGAAAAAAAAAATAATAACATGGGAAGACAGATGGGGACTATCCACTATGAAGCAAAACTATTTTATACAACATGTAAGATAATTCAAAGGAACCAAGATACAAAAAAACATCCAAGGTTTAAAGTTTTTAAAAGATGGAAACATATTTTTAAATTTATTGGAAGATTTGAAAGCAGTACAGGGCCTTCAGTGCCATGAGAAATATGAAGATATTTAATAATATGAAGAGAGCTTAAATCAATTTTGCCCCGGCCTTTTGAGGAAAAAGTCTGAGATAACAAGAAAAATATTGAGTCCTGCTCGCTACCTCTTTTCAAAATATCCAATTTCGGCTGCCAAGAAGAACTTACTTTGTTGTGATTTGCGCAATACGTGTTCGACGAGGCGACCTTGCGCCTCAAGCGATGCTTTTCATATTTTAAAACACATTTAAGGGGTGGGCTCCATGGGTGGCTATTACTAGTGTGTTGATAGACCTTGTTGAAAACGTCTCACTGTGCAGCAAATGGTTTGTTTGTCATTTTCTTCAGTTGATGTCCATTTTGCGGGAAAAAAGTTATTTTTCCTATGCGGAAACGTTTCACTCCCCAATGAATGGTACATTTGCATCTGTGGAGGAGGGATGAAACCGAGTCCCAAAGTGGCTTCTGCATGGAGACTGGACTTCTCCCAGTGGAGCGTAAACACTAGACTGCCATCAACTCCTCATATTCTGCTAGTGTTTCATTTCCTTAACTGCATGACATGCTCTATTGGGACTTTTATTTCTTAGAATGAAAAAAAATAAAATAAAAAATAACTCAGTTAATGTGCGTTGACAAACCAAACATTCAAACATGAAGTGTTGCTAGGCTTGCCTTTTTACATAAACTTCAGTGAGTTGATTCCCTGCGCAACTTTGAAAGTGATGGCAAGATAATAGATTTTGGTTTGCAAAAAAAATGATTAATATCAATTGGCCAGGTGGGACCGCCGAAAATGGTTGCAAAACGACTAAAAATGACTGTCAATAAGGAAAGGGACAAACAATTTATACCTTTAAAAACTGGCTATTTTATTTGTAATTTTGTCCATTTTCTCCAATTTGCTCTAATTTCAGGAGAAGTGACCATGAAGTTGTCGGGGCTAGAAACTCGAGATTGTGCTGACCATGAAACTAATCTTCAGAGTGGATATTCACCAACCAACGGGTTCATCATTTTAACCAATGTCCCTGTGACTTAGACCCTCCCTTTCACTTACCAAAAATACCTTCCAAATCCGTGCCTGTGCATGGGGACCAAATACAATTATTTTGTCATTACCAAAGCATCCATCCAAAGAAACTATTGTGTTGTCTCAGTTTAACGTTATTCCATTGGATTACAGTCCCTTTCGCATTAAAATCCATGGGAAAAGCTATTCAGCTAATGGTACCTTTTTAACTCGTGTTTAAGGTAGCTGACATTAATGTTACATTTGTGATTAACATGGAAGCCATTTCGAAAGGGATGTTTGCAGGCGCTACCTTCAATCCCTGCCAGAGCGTGAGCCTAACAATGGTCTTAACGTAGTGATACACTGGCTCAATTTAAACTCCTTAGACTAAGTTCATTACAAATTAGAGTCAAACGTGACAGAGTTGGTAAATGCCTCTCTCTTGTCCTCTTGCATTGGTCCCTTAAGCTCAGACAAGGCGGCGGACCGGGCCATTTGCACGCCCAAATGGCCAATTGCGGGATTTCCATTAAAGCTTTTGTGTCTGTGTTTGTGTGTGCATCTCCACTTGGGATTTGGCCAAAATTCTTGATGGAACGGGCAAAAAGGTTGAGGAGTTGCCAGAATATCAACGAAAGTTGAATGAAAATAAAAGCAGTCAAAGTAAACAGTGAAAACTTTAAATGAAGCCACACGACCTAAATGTAACTACAGCTTCTACCGGCGGCTTCACCGGCGAGAGGCAACAACATAAAAAAAAAAAAAAAAAAAAAAAAACTAAACCTAAAACACAATTGTTTTTAAAATGAATACAAAGAACAGAGACAAATGGCATACTGGATGGGAAAGAGCAGCGAACTGCCATTCTGCATCAGGAGCTCCATTCCTTACTGCAATATTTTCCACCATAGTGGTATAATAACATCTCAAGGACAAGGGGGGAAAAATCAGGCCACCCAGCGTGGCTCTCTCTGCAGTTGTGTGGCGCAGATGCAAATGTTCTTTTGCCAAGAAAATTAAGTTGAAACGTGCAATTTAACTGAAACTCAGCTCGGAAAGTATAACAATGCAACCGCCACAACCACAAGCAATAATAATAATAATAATAATAATGATAATAAATAATAATAACAGACGATAATGATGGTGTTCTCGGTGACACCAGTAATCTGTCCAACAGAAGACTGACAAAACGGAAACGCTCCGTTCCTGTTCCACCTCAGATTTCTCACCTGCGGGCTCAGCGGCTTTTCAACCTACGGAAAAAAAAAAAACATCGCGCGTCGCACTTTTGAGACTCACCTTGCCAAGCGCCTCTTTATGTAAACACCACCGCATCGCCACGGTAATTAGAGCGGGCTTTGAGAGGATTCAAGGCTCTTCCTCCTCAGATATTTCCATCTCGGGCATGCCCATTAGAGCTAATTGGATTATTTCTGTTTATCTCTTAATTCCCCCACATCTGTAGTTGTGAGGAGGAAGCGCCGGATCTCCCCCGTCGAGGGGTTTGTGGGAGTTTTTTAGGGGAGTACCCCACCCACCACCACCACCGCCATCCTCCCCTCCGCCTGGGAACTAGCACTGGAGAATCAGGGGAGTAAGAGGAAAGACAAGAGCTTATCCGTGGTAGATTCCACGCCTTGACGGGACCGTTAAATCCCCCGCGACGTCGCAACACAAGCGCTGCCAGAGTTCCTGCATTCCTGCGTCTCGCGTTGCGAGGCGGCTGATCGATAGAGCGAACACCGCGAAGGGAAACGAGTCCAAAGCCATTGATTTTTTACCCCCCTCTCCCTTTTATTCCTCTAGATTACGTTTATCTGACAGGCTTCAGAATGGATTTCCGCGTTAACGCGTCGCAATTAGAATACCCAACGTTGTCGGTAGACCTGTTTGGGCGCCGCTCGCGGTGGTAAAACAAACTCACTCTTCCTCCTCATCCTCCCTCACTGGCTTCTGGTTTTTGTGTACCTGCATATTGCAGCTTCGGGTTCCAAGAGTGGCAGGAGTAACAACCCCCTCGAAGCGTGTAATGCTGTCACGCTGTTTTTTTTTTTTTCTTTCTTTTTTCGCCCCCTCAACTGGAAGGAGACCTTGGTTTGAGAAATAAATCATCTCGAGACCTTGACAAACACTTTCCTCTGAGCTCGGCAGAGAAGACGTCCCGCCGTCTCTTTCGTGGCTTCCAGACGCGCTTTTGAGCGCTTTCCTCTTGCGCGTCGCAACTTCTTCCCGCTTGCTCAATTATGCATTTGCGCACGAGCGCGAAGGCGGCGCGACGTCCCAGCGTTGAATTAATGATCCGCGTTTGCGGGATGGTGGCATGCGGCCTACATTCCCCTGTTTTCCTTCTGTGATTCCTTCTGTTTTGAGGCATGAGAGTGATTACGACTCAGGAGTCTGTTCTCGCATTCACATCGATCAACTTCATGCGATGCGGAGACAGCGGTGGCGGCGGCAGCATCGCTCAGAGGCAAAAAAAAAGAAAGAAAAAAACGCTTGAGGGCTGGTAGAAAAGGAACCTGCTGGCGAACCGGTGGCCTTTTTCTCACACAGCTGTGACGCATGCTAAAAAGAAAATGAACGGGAAAAAAATGCAAATCGGATCTATCTTCATACTCAACTTGACTCCATTGTCTCTGAAAATAAAAATCCAAATCTAGTCGTCCCAAAGCAAATGGGCGAACTTTTTAGCGAAGTGCGCAACGTGCGACATATTCAACAGTTTTTTATTTTATTTTATTATTCTTTTTTTTGTTCCACCACGCGTCCTGTTTTTTAAGCGCAAATGAAAGGAAGAAAGAGAGATTGAAGGGGAGACGTACAGTCGAGACTGAGCTCAGAGAACCATGGCTGACCTTGAGGTGTCGTCTGGCGAAGAACGCTGGGTTTCTTCTTGTCTCTTTTTCTCTCTGAGACAAGCACAGGGTGCCAGGCTCAAAGAGATCTGCGGGAAGTACCCACCCCCTTCCCCCAACAGTCTTTTGATTCACTACAAACAAACCAAAGACACACACGCAGGACATGGATTGTTCAACCAAGCACCATCCTATGAAATCTTTTTAGTCCTTGAAGTCCCCTCGTCTTAGGCCCTGTTTGCACTTGGTCATTTCATGCGTTTTTTGCTGATCAGATTACGAAAAACGCATGAAATGACCAAGTGCAAACAGTCCAAATCCGTTTTGACATCCGATCATGGTTTTGGTGATCGCATCGCATAAAAACGCATTCGACACGGACGTGCGAACAGAATGCGAGCTCAGTCCACATTAAGGACCGCCTACTCCACTCACCTCTCCCGTGTACGTACTTGGTCGGCGCCCCACCTCCAGGCGTCGTCATTATAAAGTTACAAACAAGAAGCGAAAACAAATCATTTTTGTTAGACTCGTTTATTAGCATGCTAATAAATTTCATTCCGGATTAGCGTATTTTGTCAGCGGAGCAGCGGCCGCAGTTTCCCACATATGTGCTTAAATGTGCGACGTTGCATCTGAAAATTTGCCAGCCACTGTTGATCCGAAAATAAAGTCGGCACCACTCTGTCCCACCAGTCGTTACTCCTCGTTCGGATCCATACGAGCTGCAGTAGAATTAAAACGAGTGACTTGATATAGTCCGCAAACAGGAAGTTGATTCTTATTCGCTGTCATGTAAAACTCGCCGTGGTTTTGCGCTTTACTGCCCCCAGTCGTTAAAAACGGAAATGACGCATGTTGCATTTGCATAGGTTTGGCAGGGGGGGGGGGGGGTGATGCGATCACAAGTGGCACGCTCGAGACGCATGTTAATGGCCAAGTGCGAACAGATGCTGCGAGATCCGTTCTCGTGATCCAATCCCCCAAAACAGTTACAAGTGACCAAGTGAAAACAGGGCCTTAATCTTTTGGTCTGTCCATGTTTCCAGTGTTTACACAAAAAGTCATTTACATTGTTCAGTGCGTGTTTGGCAACCGACATACGGACGGTCAATTGACATGACAAGCCAACGGGGACGTTCTCCCCGACCAACATTCCACTTCCTCAAGAAAGCAGGATCTCAATCACGTGATGGTTCACTCTATGTCGACGACTGATTCCACAGCGTCGTCCCCTTGCGGTTCTTCGGTTGTGGAGGTCACAAAGTTTTTTAAAGTAGTGCGAAAATAAGTGCATTTATTTTGAAAAAAGAGGCATGAGATTATTCAAGCAGCTGAAGGTGCCGCACAGAACGGGGGAGGGGTTGGAATATATGCAACCCTGTGCCGTCACGCCATCTCCGCTTCTTATAAATAGCGTCCTCGTCGCTTCGCCAGTCAACTGATTGGACCAATTACGCTCCCTCGAGTAATAGAGTCATTTGCATCTCCCTGCTTTGCACACAAGAGAGCAGAGGCATCCGTGTCCCCCTCCTCCTCTTCCATCACCCCCGCCCCCCATCTGCCGGAGCAACAAACTGCCTCGGTGCCTCTAATCAGTCCCCGCTCCTTCCTCGGGGCGCAGCAGCTGTCCCTAAACCCACTTCCACTTTGTCAAGGCGCTAATTCAAGCGCCCGTAGTTGACACACGCCTGCCAACCGCCCCAAACCCGACCTGCTGGAATCTCTTTGGCTATCAAAGTGCTCCATGAAACAATGTGAGAACTAATCCTGCAAGGTCCTGTGTGGCGTAGCTTCAGCTGCCTTTTCCTCTATTTGCTCCTGGAATGAGTTTCGCTGGGGGAGAGCGCCAAGGTGCATCAGCCGGTGTCTTTCCGAGTTCCAACTCGCAAAAATTCATGAATGGAGGCACAGGTGAGCTGGGTGACGACTGTTGGCATACCCAGATAGATGTTCGCGTCCCGGAATTGAATGTATATGAAGACGGACAGAAGGGGGGGGGGTTCCGGCTTTAGCCAATTGAATCCAGAGTCGGTTTCTTCAGAGGTACGGCTCGCAGTGCAGCTGTGTGCCCAACATCACCTGCCTCGGCTGAATACTTTATATTTTTAGCGCTTAAGTGCGTTCGCAGCAGGGGATATGTGAAAATACAGTGCAATACTCCTCAGTACACACTGAGTGTGGAAGCAACATCAACTTCTCAATAGTGAAAGGGGTACATAACAAGTTAGGGACGTGTTGTCACAGTAAGCGCCTACGTGTGTGTTTGAGGGCGGGGTTGTCGACTTTCGCGCCTCAGCGAGTCTCACGCTTTTAGCTTCCATCGCGCGCTCTGGTGCCAAAAGCGAAAAACACAAACAACTTTATTTATAAAGTACCAGAGGCCTCTCAAAGCGCTTTGCACACCAATCCTTCCAGAGCGCGAAGACACAGCGGCCAAACCCACAAGCCTCACGTGAACTCTCTCAATGAAGTGCAGCTGAAATGAGGAACAAAGATAAAGCTAATAAAGCGAGAGATCAACCTAACCCATGTCAGCCAAGACCAGTAACGTTGCCTTGAATAAATACTAACCAGCTAGCCATTCGCCATGTTGTGGTTGCCTGACTTGTGCTGTGCCTTTGTGACCTATTAAACAATAAAATAAAGTTATTTAACTATTACGTTTGATGGAGACAAAGTTTTTTACACTGAAGGTCCGAAAAGGAAGTCCTGTATTTTCACCCTCCAGAAGATCTGCTACTTTTGGCGAACAAAGCCAACAAAACACTTTGGTCTGATCATCCATCCGGCCAGCTGTGTCATTGCTAACATTTTCTGGACACATCCAGGAAGAACGTGAGCCGAATTTTTTCCACGTCAGAGTTGATTCGTCAAAGTTCGAAAGCACATGTTGTGCTGTAGCTTTAACTGGGAAAGAGCAACACTGCCTCAAGCGAGCAGATCTATACAGGCTGCTTGAGGCACATTAAACATATGTTTATTAAACGTACGTTTCAACAATTGTTGAATACATCTTTTATCTCTATTTCACAGTGCTGCAGATTTCTATTGTTTTGTATGAAAATATAAGTGAATTTTCAAAATGTCTCCAGATTTCAGAATGAGATCGTTCCGCTTCATGTTTATTAATTATCGGCAGCATATCCCCCAAGCATGGATGACGGAGGGGAGGCGAGGGAGGAGCAGGGAGGTGGCAGGAATATAATTTGCTGCACGGCGGGATGCCTTCCTTGGGATGCCGCGAGCCTCGGCCTTGTTTGTTTGCGGATTCACTGTGCGCAGGGTGGCAGGGGAGCAAGGAAGCGAGCGAGAGAGGAAGCGAGGGAGGGATCTGAGATTCAATTTGCGGACAAGATGGAGAGCCGACACAGATGTCAGTGGTGAAAAATTGTTCCAATTGACAAGTGAAAAAGAAGTTGGCGGCGCCGGAGCCGCGACAGCTCGGTGGCAGACGGGTTTCGATCCTTGTCACAGCCGACACTTGCAAGGTTCCCTGACCCCGCCTCCCGCTGAGGCGGGTGAAGCCTTCCATCTCAAACACCCGGCCGCCGACCGGACCGTCCCTCCCTTCTTCTTCTGCTTCTTCTTCTTGTCTTTCTCAGCCGACGTAGCTCGGAGAGGGGACGGGGGGCCACAACAGGTTGAATCTACAAGAGGAATAATTGATGCGGCGAGGTGTGCATAATTCATCGGCCTCTGCGATCAAAGCGGTCGGGCACGGCAGGCTGCCTCCCTCCACTCCCCCACCCTTCGCTCCGATGGCGGGCGGGTGACAAACGCTTCACCTGTAACCCGCCGATCCTCCTGAGTGACAAAGAGGCCGCCGGTGAAAAATAAATAAATAAATAAATAAATAAAACTTGTGCCTGCCTGGAAAGTCGCTGATATCCGAGGAGGGCCGTTGCATAATCGCTGCTTGTTTCGGCAGGAAATGAATAGTTTGGGTTATTTATTTATTTCTTTATTTATTTCTTCAGTCCAACGGAGCCGAGATAAGTCCTTGAACGATTTCCATAAATGAAACAAACATCCTTCGCTATTCAGACGGACCCTCCACAGGCTTCCCATTTTATATTCTCCCTGTCAAGGCTTGTTTATTTTTAATCTCCCTTGTTAGCCATCGTACAGCGCCCCCACCACATCAGGGGTGGCGGTGCATGGGACATGTTTACTAGAAGAAGTGACTCATCCAGTCACCCGAGAATACCGCCGAGTGGCACGAGGCGTCGAGGGCCCGGCGGCGGGGGAATGCACGTATGGAGATGAGTGGACGTTTTCTCTCTTTCTCTATTTTTTCCTACCCGAGGACAAAACCAATTACCTGAGCAATTTTTGGAGTCAGTCAACGGCGCTGGGTCATTTCATATCATTTCACGCCCGTTCTCTGGGAAAATGCGCACTCTGAATTAGCGGCCGGTCGGTCCGCTCCGCGAGCTGGGAACGAGGGAGATAGTGAGAGAGAGAGAGGGAGAGAGAGAGAGAGAGGGAGAGACAGGGCATATGAGCCAACATTTTTTTTCTTTCCTTTAATGGATTCTCACTGCATCGGCGAACGTGGCGGCAGGATCAACACAACAACCCAGCTTTTTATTTTTATTTTTCATATCTTCCTGTACGTGCTCCAGCTGAAACGCGGGCCCGTTTGTGTGCTAAGACCCCCACGCCGCCGTCGCATAATGGCTTTTATTTACCGCCGTCGGACGACACCACCCATCAGGACTAAAGGTGCAATTATGTGTTGCGCCATCTCGCCTCGAATGCTGCCTCTGTTGATTGCTTTTCCATTTTCACTTTGAAATTAGAGCTTTTTTTCAATTTCTGTTATTTCGTTTGACTCGTACCTGACGGGTGTTTGATTTTTTTTGTGCTAACTTCTAATGAGGCAAATGTTCAATTAATCAGTCTCTGTTGAGATTTCAAATAAAATTCTTCTCCAGTATTCATTGGCGTAAAAAGACACTTGTCATTTTTTGGCGTAGAAATAACATTTCAACACCTCATATGATGATAGGGCCAGAGAAGAAAATACACCCATGCGGTTAGAGATGATAGATGAGAGTGGAACATCTTTAAGATAGCAACTTCAAGGTTAAGTGTGTAACATTTGGAGATTATGAGAAGAAACAACCTAACAGTGGTTACATTTTAGATTGCAGGGCTCATTCTCTCACTGTCCCTCTCCCAAGCTTGCCAGTGAACTACGGTGGCCTTTTTCACAAAAACCTGGATATCTTGCCCACCTTCTTCCTCTTTGTTTTATCCGAGGACACTAAATATGACCGTTCACCCGAAATACAAACATCGCAGTCAGACAACCGGGTCTGTAGAAATATGGCAGTGCAAGATGGCAGCTAACCGGGAACAAGACCTTTGCTAAATAAACCATTCTACGGGTAGGAAAATCAAATTACTTTTACTGCACTGCGAGTATACTTTTATTAATGTATTTATGGGCAGTATATCAAGCTATTACCAATATAAAAATCATAAATCAGGCCAAATATTGATTCGACAATCCCTCTGTAGGTGTGTTGCATCAAGGATCATTCTTAAGTCTCCAACTGCAATTGCTTTTAATTCAGTCTCCCACAAACCAAATACTCCCTTCTACATGCGCACATCCAAACTGGATGTTTCAGAAAGACAACGGGTCCAACCAAGGGTGCTTGAGGACATCTTTATTTTTTTGGCAGTTACAGAAGCAGATCGCAATTTTGACTCGAGCCATTAATAACCCACGATGCGGCAGAACGCCGCGTCCTCCGAGCTCGGAATTAAACCCGCTCTCTTAATAACCCCTCCCACCTGTCCCCCACCCCGTGATGAACGCCATTCACCAGACATTTCCCGACTGCAGGCTCCTCGCAGCCGCGGGGCCTCGCGTATAAATACTGATCCACGACTCACGGCGGCCTCGTCGCAAATGAAAATGATCATAAGCGACGGACCGTGGGACAATGTGTCAAAGCTGCTCGGCTGAATGAGAGTGTAAAGGTCTTCCTGTCACTTAGCGTTTCGGCGCGGAGAAACATTGCTTCAATTCCAGGCTGCAGTTTTGTTTTTTTTTGTTTTTTTTTTAATGGTCGATGAGTAATTTCCTTTATTTATCACGGGCTCTTTTCTCAATCCCGTGGCTCCTTATTGAACCATTGCCTCATCTCTGCAATTAAGTGTGGATGTGCCTCTGTGTATGAGAGCGCTAGCGCTTGTATTGATTCGCCCATTCATCTCACGTAATACGTCTGGACAGAGCATTTAAGTAACACTGTGTTCATATGGTTTAGGACTGGTTTCCCAATTTTATTTGTCAATACAATAAGAGAAGAAAAACAGTCTGGGTTGTTGTTTTTTTTCGTCTTTTTTTTAATTTCATAAACACTAAGGAGATAATAATGAACGAGGGTAGAGCTGGTGTTTTGCTGTGTGTCTGTGTGTGGAAGTTTCCTTTGAACCAGCTGAGAAGAGAAATAAACTGACCAAACCGCCGGGTTGTCTGCGTTGTTATTTTATTCTGCAGCAGGAGAAGCAAGTCTGACAGGAAGCATCCCGCAGCCGTTTGATCAGAGGAGCGTGTACAACAAAACAGGTCACATGACGTGTGTTTCCCATGGGAAAGCTTTTTGGGACTTTCTGGGCTCCGAGTGGAGCCTCCGAGGAGTTGAAGGTCAGTTTCCCGTATCTGCAGATAGCGGAAACAAAGAGCGCTTGTTTTGCACAGGCAGGTGTCCCGACAGGGATTCCACACGGCAAATCTGGTCACAGTGACTGCAGTCGCTGCTTCTTAAAACATTGTGTGCGTTATATTTCACCCACAGGGCACATCAAGAGTCAAGGTGAGAACTACTCAGAAGTTTATATGGGCCATAACTGTGATCATGAATTGCAAATAATAAAAATAAATGTGAGTTCTGTGCTAAAAAAAAAAAAAAAAGGACGTTTGATTGATTGATCTGGGGGTTGGGAACATGGACAGTGTATTGCTTCTATCTATCTCTCTTCTTTGTCTTTATTTTGATTGATTGGTTGGTCATATGTTGTCGGTTGTGGTGCATTGTGTATATTGTTAGGTTTGAAACAAATATTAAATTAAAAGTGCAAATATTAAATTTAAGCATTGGACAAAAAACATTTGATGACGTCTGCCTTGTGCTTTTGGAAAGAACGTGAAGCTTTATGTGACTTAACACGTCTGATGCTTTACTTTTGTTGTTGCTTAATGGCGAGAAAATTGTCGGTAAAATGGCCTCAAGCAATTTCAGTTAAAATTGTCTGGTCACCTTTGTCCCTCCTGTGTGTTCCTGTCATTACCAATGGATGGTGTTCAAAGTAACAATACAGAACTACCATTCAATGTCAAATTACACCAAAGTCGTCCCACATTTGAGTGACATGGTGAGACCTTGTATTCATGAACCGCACGTGGAAGTGGCTAAGCATAATAAAACACGGTTCCGCTACATAAGGTTATAATTTCAAATTACGCTTACGTATCAAATGTTACTTTTGTACCGGCTCTTCTGACTTGAGAGTAGGAGACACATTTATGGAACTGGAATCCAATATGATCCAACAAGGCAGAATATTACCCATCTGGCGGTGGAGTATGCTTGGAGTCTGTGTATAAAGTTCTTTCAGCCTGTGTATGGACATGGTTGACATGTAGGAATGAGATATATTTCATAGATATAATGAAATATTTTATATACACATGGAAAAGAGTCCTAATAGATGGATACGAAAATAAACCCTCAAAGGTGCTTTATGGAGGAAGTGACGTCCATTTGCCAATGTCACGGCCGATTTTGAAAAACAACGTTTAAAGATTTTTGCCTCTTTCTCCGATTGTTGGGTCGCATCCTGACCGTCTGAAAGTGACACCAGGAATTCAAGACGGGCCCGTGGGAATCCAGAAAGGTTAGGCCGACTTCCCGCCCGAGTCGTGCAGACTTCATTGAGCACCGCTGCACCTGCTGCTAAACACACACTCGCACTACACCTTCAACCTCAGAATTCTCAGGCCGGGACACCTCACCCGCAGCACGCATTACAGTGACAGCAGTGAGACCGGCGATATGCTTCCCCATTATGGTGCGAGAAGCGCAGTAACTGAAAGAAGCTTTTGTTTCGTCCAAAGGATCAGGCCCGGTACGCTCAACTGAACAGCCTCGGGCTCAGGCTCCATTCAGCTCTACTTGGCCAATCAAAGCGGCCTGTATAAATGCCAACCCACTCTGACATAGCTTAGGTAACTAATTAAAAAAAAAAGAAAAAAGAAGAAGAAATAAAGGGTGTTTTTGTAGACTAAAGGTTGTGCTGGATCTCACTGGATGAAAAAGAGTTTAGGCAGCAGGAAATGGCAGTAAATTAGTCTCAGTCAAATCTAGTGCTTTGCAGCCGGAAACTCAAATATTGATATTTACGACCGCAGAAGTGTCCCCGATCGGTTCAATTCCCATAATATAAAGTATCGAATGTGTATCCATCTTTTAATAGATGGGTTGTATTTTTTTAATTTTTGGTTGGCACTTAGTAGTAATGAATAATACAAAAATAAATCTGTGATTTGTGTAATTGCGAAGCTTTAATTTGAAATATTTTGTTCAATTTCAATTTTAGACTCTTAACTCGTGAAACCTTTGTTAAAAAAAAAAAAAAAAAAAGGCAGACAGGCCTTTGATTTCACTTGCCGTCGGACCACAATGGGAATCAGTAATATCACACATCACTAATGAAATGGAGTGTGGGATGATTTGTTGAAAAATTACTGCCTTACACAAACACGAAAGGAGGTTTTTCTTTTGTTCAGAAAAGGTCAACACCCCAACATCTTGTTTGCGAAAAGCAAGATGATTAATTTTGCTCTTTGCCTGCACAGTGTTTTTCTGGAACTCTCCGTGCAAGCACTAGCTGTACTACAGTTTTTAACGTGGTTGGCAGGGAGGACATACAGTGCCAGGACTGGTCCGCTAGGATACAGAGTTGCTGTGTAACTCGGGTCCCAATGAATAATTTGTGTCTCTAGGAAACATATAGTTCTGTAAGACAGCCCTCTGTGATGTCACAAAAGGACACAGAACGTCTCTGAGATTAGTGACCCCAGGCCCCACTGCAACACACTGGCTCCGCCTTCCGAGATAGCTTTGCTTGAGCCCACATCCAAAAATGTACACAGCTTGACAAAGCATCTGCGTTTTTTCTGGGGACGTCACAAACACCAACGAAGACAGTTTTTGCTCTTTTTTTGGGAGATAACTATCACCCAAGGTGTTAGGCGTAGCAGTAACAGTAGTCCTTATTCCTTATGAACAGCTCAATCACTGAGCCTTGGTCGCCACCATTTGCTTTCCCTGTCTTGAAAAGCTTTATCGGTCTTTGGCAGAAGCATCAAGAATTGCGGCCAGACCAATCATAAACACCCCACTTCAAAGATGTTAAAAAAAGAAGGGCACAGAAGGGGTATGACTGAAATAATCTGGTTGGTACCCTTTGAAAAGAAACCTCCTCTCATCGCTTTCTAGTGAAATTTTCTCCCCTGGCCAAGCGCGTGTCTTTGGGCTCTTCCCCCAGATTGACATAACTCCACGGTGATTGCCTTGTCCCGGATTAAATCCATTTCATTTAACACGCCCAGCTGTGCCTGTCTACCCTTGGGCCATGTTAGCAGAATTATTGACACCGTTGACCACAGAGCTGTGTTTGACACCTCAGATTTCAAAACAAAAGCCCCGGAGCAACGCCGGCATCCGATCCACAGTTTGGGACCTTTAGCCCGAAGACTTTTGGAATTACCACATTCTCGCTGCCTACCGAGACCCGGACTCTTTAGGGTCCTTCGGGGGGCAGCACCTGCTTTGCCAGAATGATTCCCATGGCTGCTTCTGGAACAAAATACCTTGGATTCTTTTTTCTCACAGCACAAGAATGACCTCCTATACATTTTTTTTTTTTTTTTGGTATATTGAGGGTACGCTTCACACTGCCCAGTGAATGACAATTGTGATTTCAGGCAGGCCGCACACACGTACGCTGAATATAATTATGCCTCAGATCAGATTAAATTAGGCAAGTGTTCCAAAGGAACAATGGAGTCGCTCTCCGCTGGGAGGCCGGGCTCAAACAGACGTCAACGACGACTTCATTGTTCGCTTGATTGTCTCTTAATAAAACAGGAAGGAGTTGGACCGTCTGATAATTTTTCATCTTGTTTTCATCACCTTGACTACAGGGAGAAAAAACAGCAACACTATAACATTAACATGACAAGCTCCTGACTGCCATTTAATTAGAGGCACCCACGCTTTTACCCAGGACTTGTAATTTGAGCGGCAACAGTGAAGTTCCAGCGCTTTGTAATTCTCACACTATCAGCGCGGATTTAATTAGAAATTTAACTCCCTCTGCGCCACCTGTCTGTGTCGTGGGCTTTGCAGTCTTGCGAATGCCCGGGCTCTCTTGACCATCATCATTCAAATCTCCAAGTGCCGTTGTTACCCGCAGAATTTTCTCATTCGCTGAACCTTTGGGCAAATAATGTGTGTGTGTATGGCAGAGTTGTTCTTAAACCACAACTGATTTGTCATCGCCAGAAGTATTCTGAAAGGGGACCTATGATGCTTTTCCACTTTTCTGAGCTTTAAAAACTGTTACAATGTTGAACTCTATCGTCAAACGATCTCGATATCGTCAAATAATGACGTTCATGCGTTTGGACGTGAGCCCTGCAAATTGTTGGGCATGGTTCTAAACGCTCTGTTCACGGAGATTTTTTCAACACTGGGCACGGAATGACGCCATTGTGTGCCGGATCTCCTTTCATGGCCAAGCTCCGGCACTCTCTCGGACTGGTTCCGCCCTCCCCCGCTCTGCGCCGGAAGTGATTCCGCAATGCGCTGCTCCAAGAAAATATTTTTTCGGTGTCAGGGAAACTAAAAAAATATAAAAAATAAAAAATACCGAGCGACTACCGAAGCACCAAGGACCACAACCGTCGGAGTGGAACGAACAGAGAAAATGTTGGAGGTTTGTTCAGCCTAATGCGGATGCGATGGAACACCGGTCTGCAGCCAGACCCCTCTCGTCCGGTCGGCAACGGGAGTGAGACGGGCTCGACTCGGCCCCCTGGTGGACGACGAGAGAATAGTCAGCCACGGCCATATTTGAAAACATGTATGAGGACTGTTAGTGTATTGTGACCTCAAGCAACATTAGTTTTAAGACTACTTGCAACGTACAACCGCTGAATCGTGTTGATGAACTGTTAGCCGCCACCGCTAACTCCGTGCTCTGCTTGTTATGTGTGTTGTGTTCGCTAGCAGCGAAACTGAAGAGGCAGCGATTTTGACTCGCAAGTTTCACTCCTTATAGCGATGTTCACGCTGCCAGCATAGTAACATGGGTTGTATAGAGCTCTTCCTGCTTTGTGCTTGGTGTGGACTTAAGTTGTGCAGATATTCTTGTCTAATAATAAACGACTCTATGACTGAAGTGACCGTTTCAGCGTACATATTTTCTCTGCTAGGACAGTGTTTTGATACAAGTCAACAGTATGAAACCAAATTATTCTAAGCCCTATTAAAATGTCTCGCAAAAATACAAAACAAAGACACGGTCAGTACCCAAAGTAAAATATATTTCCGGGGACACGGAAGCCACAAAAAACGTCCAGGGACCTTTGGTCCGCCTTGCGGTAGTAACTCAGCCCGCGCTGGGTCCGTACGAAGCTGGATTAGCCGCTAAACAGCTGCTAAAGGGTGAAGCCTTCACGACGGTAAGTGTTTAAATTGTGCCCGTTTCGTAAAGTCTGCCGTTTACTCTTCACTCCCGCACCGGCAAACTGAGGAAGTGAGGCTCAGCAGCGACGAAGAGTGCGTACACCGGCAAGGCTGAGGGTGGAGTGAAGTGAAACAGAGCGTTTTCGCGGGACGCAGTAAATACGAGGAAACGAGCCGCGAGATACACAAATCAAAATAGCTTTCAGTGCGGAAAATCGTGCGTTGCTGCTCTGGAGGGGCCAGATATCAAATACAAAAGCCCGAAAATCAGTATAATAGGTGACCTTTAAGAACAAATACATTCCTTCCCCTATACCTTGCCTTAAAAATCATAAGTTGCTAAAATAGATATAATGTACTTTCATGTACGAGGACAGCAATGGGCCGTCAAAATTTTTTTTAGAGTTGTAACGAGTAACAATTATTATACAACTTGACCCGCCTTTGCTCAACAAATGTAGGGACTCTTATTACAGAGCGTCGCCCGTTGAACAGCGGTTCAGTATCGGCTCGCTGCACCTGGTTCAACGACCGTTAGCTGACGGTGGAAAAACTCTCAGGACAATTAATCGTTTTATGACAGCCGGGGCGGAGGAGCTGAATCAATCACTCGATCTTCGCGGAAGCCGGCTTCCCTGCGAGAGACGCTGATAAAGGCCGAGTCAGCAGGTAAATGACAGTTTCCAAAGGCGGCACTGAGTTGTGTGAGAATTGCAGAGCATCGGGCGACTTGGTTTGTAATTATTAGTTCAAATCAGCCGTATTTCTAAATAATAGAACTATAAAACGTTGCTTGACGTTGGTTCTTGAACTTTGACTCATGGCTAGGATGTATGAATTGTGTGAGGATGCTAATCTAAGGCTGTATTAGCCTGGTGCTCCGTGAGATATTCAATTCAGTGGAGAAACAGCCGGCAGCTTGGTGAGATAACACGGGCGGGGGGCACAAAGGCCTCGTGGGGCAATCATTGCCACAAATGGACTTCGTTGGGATTTGAGAGTAATTAGCGAGGACTTCCCGCGCCAGACCCCCGACTCCTTCATCAGCGTGAGCGGCGATGCAGCCCAATTTCAAAAGCAATCACACGACGAGGGAGAGGAGGGGTAGGATTTTCATCAGCATCCTGTTACCGCTCAACAGCAGCACAAATTACCTCTTAATTGCGGCTCGTTTTTGCACCTATTTACGGAATAATAATCGAGGCTGCGTCACGCTGAGCCGAGGTGAAAAATTGTCGCATATTTTAATTCCCTGGGAGCTACTACTGCTGCTTTTGCGAGGTGTACAGCAATGAGTTACCAGCACTCAGTGGTGCACTGAGTTATCGCTAACCAAAATAACCCCCGATTTACACCAAAAGCATCTGCGGTGCATGCGTGGAACTGTGTGGAAACCACTCCGCACCCTCTCACACCAAACGCGTTTCTGAGCAACGGCGTCCAGCGTGGCAGCTTGATCAGTTCACGCACGACGGCCCGACAAGAAAAACAAAAATGATAACAAACCAAACTGCTGGTATCACACAAAATGCAGGTATTTAAAGTATACATGCATTTTGTTCATTCTAGTTTCGGATTTAAAGTGAAATCTGCTTAATTATTTGACAGCCGAACTGAACAGCGTTGATGATACGTCGCATTGACGTTTTACAGTAAAATCCAGCACATAGAAAAACAAAATCCAGCACATTGTAGACTACAATGAAAATCAACCGGATCCACCGTGTTTTCCAATCACTGACTTCCTGCCTGAACGATTGTGAACCATGAAAAATTAACTGGCCGCGTTTTTTTACCAGAGCGGCGCAGTTTCATGCTTCTGGGATGCTTCTGAAAGCGCTGCGCCGGGTGTGAACTTTCACACCGACTCCAACAACCGCGGCTGCTGTGGAGCCGCAACTGCGCCGTCAACGTTTTCGGTGCAAATTGGGGGTGAGTCCTGGTCTAAATGAGTTTGGACCTCAGAGGCTCTTTGGGCTAAACGCTATCATCGAACATCACGTCACATCACATAATCCTCCTGTTCATATTTGGTTTAGTTAAACCGACAAGGCATCTGAGATTTGGAACTAACTGTTTAGAGAGCAAAATCCTTCCTCGTGTCCTGATATGAGATGCAACAACTAATTCGTTAAGGTTGCTGTATGTCTGCCAAGACGACGAGTCGCTGCTCGTGGCCTCCATTTAGCGCATCGCGTCTTGTGTGAGCTAATTTGGGAGGAGCGAGATGTGAGTGTTTTGCCCCAGTCGACTTTAAGAGCAGGGAAGTGCCTCTTCTCAATATTTAAAGCGCACAACCGCCAAAATTTGGGCTCGGTCATCCACTGAGGCTTGGCAGAGTAAAACTTTTTCCTGTCTCATCTTAGCGTGATCATTTTAAATTAGCCCTTACTGGACTTGGAAAAACGAAGAAAGAAAGAACAAAATAAAAAGAAAGAAGGAAAATGTTCTGTTGCTAGACAAGACTAAAGTAGCCTGTGAAAATGAACATGGTTGCACTGACAAAACCGAATCCCTGCATACAAGTGGATTGCTAAGATTTAAATTCTGCAACGCGTATTATCCATTTTTGCCAAACCGGCTGCGTTTGCGTAGGATTTCAGAACAAGCTCCCTTTTGTCGTCGGGGAAATTGCAAAGTAGCCGCTTGCTAGCCGCCCCTCAAAATCCTCTTAAGAAAGACGAAACAGAGGAAGTGTCCGTAAAGCCCTGCTGCTGCTAAAGAGATTAGCACGGATGTTGCAACGGCAACAGTTTTATCAGCGACGGCTGGCATTTTCAGAATAAAAGAAGCACGTCGAACGACACCATCGTGCTATTCTATGGAAGAAAAAAAAAAAAGCAGGGGAGGGGGTTTACATGTTCTTGACTAGCGTCTGCAAAATTTTAGCCGGTCGGGCCCGTCACGGGGTGGTAATGCGCAGCTATTGTCACCATTTGACAAATAAGTCAGAAAACTGGGCTAAACTGGCAGTAAATAATCTGATTTGATGGCTTGAGCGGAGAAAGACAAGAGATTCTATTTGCTGCATTTGTCCAATTTGTGCAATTCATCCAAAGTTTTGAGAGGAAAAAAAAAAAAAAATTTAACAAACCACCCGAGTTTGAAAAAGTAATTTCAAAGACCGGGTCGGCTCTCTGTTTGACACAAAGACGAGACAGGTAAAAAATAATTGCAAAAGCCTGCTCAAAAAAGAAGGAAAAAAGAATCCAAAAAAAACTGCAAACACCATTGAGGATCAGCATGGACGATCAGCATCATTTTTTCTTTCTTTCTTTTTTTTTTTTTTTTTAGAAAAAAGGGAATCGCGCATGAAAGGAGCCGGTAGCAGGATGTAAAAAAACAAAAAACAAAACCACAACAGGAGCCCTGATATGAAAAAAGGAGCTGAGCACATCATGTCTAAACTAAGTGCGTTGTTTGTTTGGCTGCTTCTCATCCTAGACTGGTTATTGATGATGGGTGTGCACACACACACACACACACACACACACACACACACACACACACACACACACACACAAATAAAAACAGCTTTCCATTATATGAGCATAAAAATCACACAGCGGTCTCACTAGCTGCATTTCCATTACCCCTAGAATTGCACGTAACCTCAATATCGAAAAAAAACTGCTCATTGAAATGCCTAAACTTCAAAAATGCTCTCACATAGTGCTAAAAAGTTTTTATGCTCTCATGAGGTGGTTTTTCACACGTATCGATATAAAGGTATATCGCAAAAGTTTGGAAATACTCCGCATTTACACGTCAGTGGGCGTGATGTACGGGGGTCACGTGGCCAGTTCACTCCAAGTGAAAATGGCGCGTTATGTTTGGACGGAGGAGGAGATGGAATATTTTTTTTTACAAGTGATCAAACAGAAAAATATAACAACCATTCTTGACAGCAAACAAAATGTAAACAAGGACACATGAACAAACATAAATAAACGCAATTCTCGTAAAATCTTGTCCCGTGAGATTTTCCGAGAATTGCGGCTTATGCTCTTCACGGCATTCAATGGAAACACCTGTAAATCGCAATTGTGCTTTGTTGAAATTTTAGAAATATCGCTTTTATTTTGCGAAAAACTGCAATGGAAACGCAGCTAGTGATGCACTTGGCGAGGCAGCATGCAGGAAACCCCAAAAAACGTCTGGACTTTGGCTGAGCTCTCTTCTAATTGCATCCCATAGATCAGGTGGACAGAGCTGGAACCCGGACTAATTGCGCAAGGCTGCCGTCCTGCTGGACTTGGGCGATTTCTCCGCCTTCCTCTCCGTGACTGATGGAGGCGTCTCACAGGAAGAGCCCGGCCCCTTCTGCTCCCGTCACACTGATGACTCGCATCTGTTGGATCGCACTCCTGAGGACGGATCCGAGCGAAAGGACACGCGCGCACGCACAAAGCATACGATGGGAGAATTAGGTAAAGTATTTCATTCCTTAAAATCATAGTTGCAAGGTCATTTTACAATTATTTTACTTATAATGACTTGTATCGATCTGGAGGAGATGTAAATCCATTAACCCGTTACAGGCTCCTAAGTGAAACAATTTAATATTTTAGGACTTAAAGTGTGTCAATTGGGGATAAGAAGACAATTTTTTCCTATCACTGTCACTACTACACCCATTTCAGTGACGGACCTGCCTAGGACTCATAGGACACTGTCTATTTTACATTTTTTGCACACATTTTAGTTAATTAAATCTGATCCATTTAACATTTTTTACTCCAGCTTGGGCTTAAAAAATAAAACCAACCCAGCGGGAATTAGAGGAAGTTTCGAATCATTCCGCTTCCATAAAATTCCTCGTGTACATTTACCTCTCGATGTGCATTAACACGGTTCACGAACAACACAATTGACATGGAGGCCTGTTGGGTTGGTTACGACCCCTAAATTGCACGTCTCTAATTGGCCACGCGTGTGCATGGTTCTTAGTCTGTCTGCGTTGGCGTGATATTGCGACGAGCAGGTGGTCCCCTGGAACCACGGATGCCTGATACGTTCCGATGGAAATGGATGGAAGAAGGAGAAAGGAACTCCCGCTGTTGACAAATCATGCTCAGCTGGATTTATAACGACCTTATCGAGTAGACTGGCCAGACAGCCAGTCTAGAACTGCAAATCTACCGGCTGTACTTCACACAATGACTGTGTTAGTGTTAGTGACCAGCAACATCAAACAGAAGAGGAGAAACTGAGCACACAACGAGAAGGACGTGAACTTTCTGGACCAGCGACCACAGTGTAAAATGCGGCCACCAGGGGGCAGTGTGAGAAAATCCGGCATTGCGTCCCCTCCGTTGCTTAAATTGCAAAAATGATTTTGAAACAGTTTGTCAGCAACAAAGTGTTGGTTTAAGGCAGCACGAGCGTCTGACTATTCCACAAATGTTCAACGAGATTCAAATTGTATCAATCACACACACACAAATTGTTTTAGGAAAAACAAACTTCCTGCCCACCATTTGGCTTGTTCAGGCAAACGTGGATATAAAACAAACATGCAACTGCGTGAGTAGAGCTGAGCCTGGAGCGCAACACATGCTCACAGCCACAGTGTGTTTCTGCTTGTCGAGGAACCAGAAAACACACAAACTGACAGGTTAAAAAAAACACACATACAAAAAAAACCCTCAAGAGTTCTACTGCCCAAGCAAAGCAAACAGATTATTTTTTTTTACCAGCAGCAACAAGGCTCGACCCAGGTCACCTTCTTTAAAAAAAAATAAAATCTCATAAAAAAATAATATAACACAGAACAAAACGGCTCTGCAGTTGCAGGGAACAATTAAACTGGCAGGCCTGAGGCCGAAGATGTCAAGGTGTCAACCTCCTCCCCGTATCTGCTTTCTCTGAATGGAAATGCTGAGCGGATGAGGCTGGAATGGATGGGTTTGTTCGTGGAGAGATTTTATTAAACGTGGGGAGCTGCTGAAGCCTCCGCCTGCAGGTTGAGGGGCAGAAAATGCAATAAAGACGTCAGTTACGCAAAGGTACTTAACGCCCGCCGCCTGAAGTGCCACCGCACCTGTCCTGCGAGAGGGCCGCCCGCCTGTGGCTCTGCACCGCGCAGAGCTTTTCTTTTTATAGCTCTTCCAGGCCAGAGGTTTTCTTTTTTTCTTTCTCTTTTCTTTTTCCCGCCCCGGGATCAGGGGTTCCGCGTATGTTATGTGCTGTGCCGGTCGTAAAAAAAAAAAAATACGTACTGCGGCAATGTTGACTCGCAGCGTTGGGTGGATGTTCCGTTTATTAGACGTGACATCGGTGCTTTTAAAGGCGACGCGGGCATTTGGAGGTTTGCACAATGACATTCTCGGCTAAGGAGAAATGTGCGCGTCCTTCAGTGGCGATGTGTCCTTGCTGCTCTGCGTACTGAGATCACGTCGTGCATGAGGGCTTGGCACTTTTTTTGGCGGAGGAATGTAGTCACAAAGTAAATGTTGTAAAGGTTATTGCTGAAATTGAAAATGCCTGATGGACTGAAGAAATTAACAATGTAAAACATTCTGAGTGCAACCGTGTCTATATGCGACGTGGTGCTGGAGGGCAAGATTACCAAAGGGCTGCACCAGAATACACCAAAGGGCGTTCCAATTAGTGGTGAAATTTATGGACAATGTTCAACAGTTCAAGCCACAGTGATGTCACAGCGTTGGAGCAAGCAATGGTCATTTCTTCGTCTCCAAGAGTTTGTTGGAACAAATGAAGCTCGCGGCAACGTCTCAACATCCTGTCATGTGACCTTTTTCTTTGGTGTCGTCTCGGTTTCATGATATCAATGTATTGAGAACTGAGCATGTGAACTGAACACCGAACACGGCTGGACATGTGCGTTCAAAAGTTTGAAGGTTGCAGTGCGTTTGGAAATTTCAACCCCAAGACCAATATCCCGAACTTTAGGGATACTTTGGGGAATTTTGAATAGATCCAAAGATTAAATGAATTTTCATGAGGAAACAACAAGTGACTCACTTCTCAATTTGTCTGTAGGTGGAACCCCAATAGACAGTCAACAGTAATGGTCTCATTATATCGATGAGACAGCTCTTAAACACTGCTTGAGGCACTGATGTGGAAGCCAAAGGGGATTTAAACAAACTTCATGTGAAAATTGTTGTAAACATGTCTTTCAGGAGAATGAGACACTGGGTCTCAAGGTGATGTATTAAGGTACAAATGTTAGGAAAAATACAAAACAAAAGGCAAGGAATGAAAAAAAAAAATAGGCCAACTTTATTCCATGTAATTTGGCCCATGGGGGCCTCTGCCAGAACTGTGTGTATTTATCTATTATCTATTTTATTTTTTATTTTCTTTGGTTTGAAGGCTAGTTTTAGAGCTGCAGCTGGTCATTTGACCTCAACGACGCAGGGAGCGGCCATGTACGAGGCCGGAGACGTGCTGAGAAGCACGTGCATCAATAACCTACCTGACTCGCCAGATGGAACCTTGACCAACTTTGTTGAAATCGTGTGACTTACCCATCTGGTAATTATTATTATTATTTTTTTTTTCATAAAGTAAGAGGGCTATGACAGGGGGGAAGTTTAATGTTCAAACTTTGTGCGTGAGAACAAGCAGGAATAGTTTTTTCTGCCTTTTCTCTGTGCAATGCTCTGAACAGGGAACATTCAAACACAAACCAGAGCAAAAACGACGGTGACTCAGAAGGTATATGGAAAACGACCGAGGGTCTAGGGGGACACTTCATAAAGTGTCTTGGGATGGTGGTAGGAGGAGCACAGGGTCTTGCATATAGAAGTGATGGCTGACAATGTGTGCATTAACTGGTTTTCTCCATATACTTCATATTACAAGAGAGTAGAATAATTGGACAAGCCTGGCCGACGTACTGCAGTGCAAGCAGGTCTTTTTTTTTTGTTTTTGCGCCGTTCGCTGAGCTAAACTCCCACCTGAGCCAGCGCGGAATATCTCATCTTCCTCACCAACAAAAGGCTCCTGGGCTGTTATTTGTTCTTTCTTTAATGTGAAAATGCCACCCAGTTCTGATAAAACTGCCACTCCTGCAGCATCCGCGCTAATCTCTTCAGCAGCTCCAGTTATTTATGAGCACCCGCTTGGCTTCTCTCTCTCTTTCTATCTGTCTTTCTCACTCCCCTTCCTGGCCTTCTTCTTCAGTTTCTAAAGAGCACGGTTTAGCGGGCGCACACAATTCCGCTACGACTGAGGAGACGACGGGCTCCTCGCAATAACAAGCACAAAGCACTTTGCTCCGTTTCATGCACTTGCGCTTTATACTTTCTCATGCTATTTTCCTCACTTTTTTTTTTTTTTTTTTTTTTTTAAATAAAGCGTTCTGCGTGCTCGTGTGGGTTTGAAGAGGCAGTCTTAGGTAAAGTGGCAGTACGCAATTTTTTTTTCACCTCTTTGGGAGCGCATGATAAAGCAAACGTGGGTACAGGCACCTTCTGAGCGAGCAAACAAACTAGTGAATGGTGATTATGACTGGACATAAAGCAAAAGTGAATGATCAGGACGCGCTCACGTTAGGTCGCTATACAATTATGCTGAATATGCAGGTCCAACACCGATAGCGGTCCCGTTGGACTGGAAGCACGACATGTGGCAACAGAGGGCAAATCTGATTTAGTGTCACATCCAGCGGAATTCTTTCCAACATGATCATCCATATGGAGCATGTTTCATGCTATTCGCATGCGTTTCCTGAAGATGGGGCGCGCTTTACCGTCATAGGGACAGTTGGTTCATAATATTTACAGCGAAGTTAGGGCAGCGGTTCTGATCGACGGGAGGAGCAGAGATTCACATGCGCCAACACGCACGTGCAGCCGGTCCGGCTTTGCAAACAAAAGGACAGTAAGAGCTTGGACTCAACAGACAGCGGACAATGTGATGTGAAATAGCGCCATGGCAACACGTTGAATTTTTCTATTACGTTATATCTATTCACACATACTACACATATCCATAGGTATATATTCAAGTATGTATACACACACATACAGTATATAGTACATATAATGGCAATAAAGGTAATCTATGTATTCAATCACTATCACTGAGTGGTGATTCTGTAAACAAGGGCGCAGCTACGGATAAGGACAGCGAAGGGCATGAGGAATGAGTTTGGACCAGTCAACACTTTTCAGCATCAGGATAGAAGGCGCTGCCCACTCATCAGCTCTGTACACAACGCTGAAAGCCGGAGCCCCATTTCACTCACTCTGCTATTCTGCAGCTGGACCCCAGCCAGAAGCGAAAACCTTTGGTTTGCGCTCGTACGGCTCTGATCTCCTCTCTCTCCTCCCGCAGAGGTTACACTGGTCTGGCTCAACGATCTAAAAAGCGCCCTGAGCGGAGACTGTGCTAGGAACTTGTGGCTCTGTTAATTCAAACGTTTCAGACTCGGCGGTGGCTGACTGGAGTATTTATCTCACTCTCATGTTTTAGAAAAACCTCATTGCGCCCTTGCAGACCATTAGAGTCACTGCGCTGCATTTATCTGGCAGCTCCGCTTGAGCTTTCTTCTCCGTTCCCCTACATTGACACGTCTTTCAAGTTACGCAGTGGCAGCTAATTATTGTTGGTAAACAGGAGTTCATGAAATGAAATATCCCTGAAAGTCAATTAAGTTACAGAGAGAGAAAAATGGGAAAATAGAGAAAAATTATGCAAAAAATAAACATGGCACTTCAAAGTCACCCAATCCTTTGTTCATCATTCTGGTGCTCACTTTGAACCTCAGCCGGTGGTCTTCACCACGTCTACCTGCCTAAATTGCATCGAGTTGCTTCCACTTGATTGGCGGATGAGCGCTTTGTGTTAATGAGCAATTAAACGTTTTATTCAATCAAGTGACTGATGCATATATTTTTGATTATTATTATTCCCATTCAATGTAGCTATACCACAAGGCCTAATATCAGTGCCCTAACTTAGACCAAATAATCTCAATAGAACGTCCATCTAAGAGAGCCCTCATGGTGGTACCGGTATAGTTTGTGGTAGCTTGATATCCAGACAACCCTACATCCTTCAGGCTGAGCTCGGTCATTGTGTGGTGTCACTGCGGGAAACATCGAGCCAACGCTTCCGTCAAACGTCGCCATTGTTTGTCTGTGAGCTCCTGGCTCCGCTCGGACGGGCTGACGGATGGCTGCGTTCAACCGGCCCCCGCTGACATCTCCATCACTCGGCACCTCTATGTCACCCGTGCACGGTAAGGACGACAGTGGCTTTGGCACTTTGAGACGGGAGGAAGGACACTAGCGCTTGGTCAGGTGGTTTGTGGACCGTGACCCGGTGCCGAGCCCGTCCGTTGCCCGTTGCAGCAGTGAATGGGAGGTACTTGGCAGGTAATTGAGGAAGTTCAACCAGATAAGTTTGTCGACTTTCAATTATGGAAGGCCAGTTGGGTGAAGTTGTCGAAATTTGGCACGCAAGCAAGCAACTTTCATTAAAAGCTACACTTAAGACCCCAAGATATGAAACAATTAAAAACTGGCAAGTAAGTAAAGGCAACAGTTATGCCAAAAAATAAAAAAATAAATAAATCTGAAACGCAAAAGCGTGACAAGAAGGCGTCAGAGGAGGTTGTATTAGTATCTCCGTTCGTGTGTGTCTAATCAGATTTGTTGATGAGTAAAAAAGGATTTCTAAATTCCTGCGGGGATTTATGGCACACTGTGGGGGAACACGGAATCAGACCATCTGAAAGAAAGAAAATAATCTGCTTGCTTCTGGTAGTACCGTTGGGAATAAACAGGAACTCTGACTCATTTGTTGATTTTTCCCTTCAAATTGAGATTTAAAAGTCGTCATGTGACGCATATCAGAAAAAAAAAAAAAAAAAAAAAAAAAAAAAAAAAAAAAAAAAGAGTCTAGAATAGAAAACTCTTGCAGTTTTTAAAGTCATTTGACAAAGTTCCGAATTATTAATTGTACTCAATAGATAGTCATTGCAATCTGTTCCCATGTCTGCAACACTTTCTTGGTTTTATTGCCAAGACATTCTCTGAATTACAGTAGCAGCTCTTCCCTTGCTGGTAAGTTTAGAGTAATTGTAAACAACACTGACATCTAGTGACAGATTTTGTACACAGCATGTGTGTGCGTAAGGACAAGCCAGTGATCAGCAGAGGACACTCAATTTTTATCTCGTCTAATCGGTTTGACGTATTTATTTCTTTGGTGGAAATATTCCATTGAAATGTTTATACTCAAGTATATACATACATATTAAAATATTAAGAGCATTTGACATTTATTTCTAAAACTTTAAAATATTGCTAATAAACAGTTATTGATAGCTATTTATGAAAAAAAAAGTCTAATCATGTGACATGACTTTTAAATCTGGGATTTAAATAAAAGGCAAAATAGACATTTCACTTTGATTGATATACTTGTTTTTATTTGAAACACTTTAATTACATTTTTATTTAGATTTTCTTAATAAAACGTTAAATGCCTTAAAAAACAAACAAACATAAAACATCCCCAGAACAAACCCAAACAAATCACACATCTTTCACAAGCGGAAAAAAGACTGATGATTAGAGAGATTTAGGCTTTGCTTCAGTAAAACCAGACTGAATGGTCAATTTACATTAAACACAAGTGATGATAAAAATAACCTTTCCTCCTTGCCAACCCACCTACTTTTGCTGATTAATGGCCCTAACCAGAAATTAGTTGGGCCCTTGAGCTGGTGTATTTATAGACATCTATTTAACAGGTCAACATGAAGCAGGAAGAGGAAATGTGCAGAGATGACTTGCACTTCAGCCACTTAAATAAACAAACAAAAAAAACCTTCAAACTCACTTTTTCCCCCCTTCCTATGCAGCACACGTTTATTTTAACTCAAATCTGTAAACTGAAACTCAGGCCGCAACAACGCAATTTGTAAGCAAACTATGAACATGACCCAACTGTTCCATAGTATGACACAGACGCTCTTACTCTGATAGGATTTACTGTGTGACAGGACTTCCTTTTCTGCTGTTTGATGGAAAATAACAGCGTCATGCTCGGCTGCCAAGGAAACCAGATAATAAGCGTTCTTTTCTTGTCACGTTTACATCTGTCTGTCACCATCAATATGGTGCCTATTAGGGCTACAGCCAGTGATTAAGTTTTCATCCCTCTTTAAATATAATTATGATAGAAAATTCCAAATTAGATTAAGTCCTCAAAGTTGTGGATAATGACTTCAAATGACAGTATTGCTGTCAATAATACAGTATTTAAAACAAAATAAAGAACCGTTAAAACCGTGACTAAGAAAACAAAACAAAAAAAATACACGTCTGACAGCGACTTGGGAGTTGTTTGCCTTTTCTGATCGGCCTTGATAGAACCAGGACCGTTTAACCTTGATGCGCTGAGCTCGCCGGCGGAGGGTCACTTCCAGCCGGTCCAAGTAAACAACCTTCTCTCAGCCTCTGCTGCCTGCGATCACAGCTGAGTGTAGGATGTTTACATGAACCGAGGCTGAACAACTGATGGCCAGGATAAGGTCCAATGCCCCACTCACACCATCCTCCTCCCCGAAGCTGCAACAGTTGTGATTCAAGCGTGAGCCCTCGCTTGTATGCATTTGCAACCACATTTTAAGAGGATGCAAGGACACGTGCGCACGGTGGCCTTGTGTCGCCGTGGAACAGGAGGCGGTCGGCGGCAGTAAACATCTGACTGAAAGCTCGGTTGGAAAGGCAGCTTCCAGTCGGGGATGTTTACAGCCTCAAACTACCTTGTGTACTTTGTGACCTCCGCTGTGGGAGCGCTTTCTGCACAGCTGGACATCGGCCCTTACCTTTAATCAGTTTTTTTTTCTTTTCTTTCTATGTGTCGCTATTCTAATCAAGCACATTCACAACTGTGCACTACAGACATCTGGGTGAGGGCAGGAAACCATATGGAAAGTGTCCATCTGGCCAACGTAGCTCGCTGGCTGCCACCAAGGATGATGTGTGCGGCAGAAAAGCCAGATTCCAGAGCGAGGCATTGTTGGATCCCGGCTCGTGTTTTCCTAGAAACCAACAGAGGAGAAGTTAGCATGACCTCTTTTCCTATCGTGCCATTTGAGAGTGGGTACACTGATGCCAAGGACAGCTTTCAATGACAACGCAAAAACACGCAGGACAGCGGGGTGAAACGGTCAAGCATCCTACCAACAAAGAACGATTAACGACTATGTGTTTTCTCCGAGACGTTTAAAACTCTCCCCTTTTTGGAACACTTTAGTTTTTTTTTTTTTTATTGTTTGTTTTGCTTAGCAAAGCTTTAACATCCTAGCTCAGCGTGACGTTATCTATGTATCAATGACATTAGCGAATAACTAACGGTAAGGCTCCTGGGCAAGCGTTGCACTAAGCGGTGCTGTTAATGTCAATAAAGTTACACACAGGTGGTGAACAAGTCAATGCTGCAAGGCCATCCGCTGTGTCCTCTCCCTGGGTGAAGCGGCAACATTGGAGGAGGGGGATATGTATAAAAGAAAAAAAGCGAACTTAAACAACGATATAACCGTAACAATCAAGCGCCAACGGTCCCAAGTGACGTGACGGTGCTGGCGAACCGCTTGGAGTAACTTTATCTCGTCGGGCAGCCTGTAAAAGAAGCGAGCGGTGTCAAGCCCGAAAGTGGCCACTGTTAGCATTAGCCGTAGCTAGCCGACGACCTAGATGGTAGCCTAGCTACATGCTAGCTCCGGCTAGCTCGTCGGTGTGACCCCCAACCTTATGCCGTCTGACGTCTTCCTCACCGGCGCGGGGCTTAGAAACGATGATTTCCCGGACGGTTGCGAGGTCGACGAGCAGCGCGGAGCAGAGCCGGTCCGAAGTTTGTCTCGATTCGGCCGCGTCTCGTCCTATTCTGGGTGCAGCTTGTTAAGTTTCCTTCCGTTTTCATTCACTTGTCTTTATTTTGACCTTTGGTTACTCGACACCAACATTGACGTCATCGTCATGGCAACAGAGGCCCGCCCACCGAGAGCCCGGACACGGCGAATTAATTGCATCTGCATTTTCTTTTATTTATTTTTTTTACACCTGACATGTGCTTGGCCCGAGCAGCATCAGGACCCAGTGTGGTGGTGGTGATCTTGCATATACAAGGAAGTGGCAAAAGAGGCAACACAACACCTAGTTTTCCGCAGGGGCTTTGCATCTGCAAAACTGGCCCTTTAAGTTTAAAAAAAAAAAAAAAAAGATCAAGTCATCTGACTGAGAGGAGGAAAAAAAAAACTGTCAATTTTAGATGTAATACGTTTGAATTTACAGCGATTCAATCTTTTGCAGGGGAGAAAATAGAAACATCAGAATAAAGTGCAACTGTTACACAATTATATTTCATGGCACTACACCTCCAATTTCTTTCATACTTAAAATGACCATGAAAGCACAGATTAATCTGCATTAATTAAACATCTTGATGATGAAAAGCACTGTTTGGGAAGTAATCTCACATATGGATGATGTTGCAATACATTTTGTGAATTGAATACTCTACATGTATTTAAATTCTAGCTACCCTGATTAATTAGGTGTTGGCCAGGCAAGTTATTGTTGTAATTTTTGTAGCGCTTGCACACTATCATGCTATTATTAATGTTGACATGCATGTTTATGGAGCACCAGGAATCAAGGGGATCTTATGAATCCTTCCTGGGGCCGCTGCACCGCTCACCAGTCTCGTCTGTGTTTTGGTCAGCTTTAGTCAACTAAACACACCACTAATAGGTGCCTGAGGGACATGTTCTGCCCAATACGAAGACCCCTCACTCTGACCCTGACTGACGGGCCATCATCGACACTCAGTGTCACCCTGTCATGCCACCTTTTAAAAGACTTTATAGCTTTAAGCGTCCTGCAGCCGAGGTGTGTCCTGCTTGTTATGGCGTTTGATGGATGGTGTGTTCATTAGCCTGAATTAAAAAAAAACGAAAAAAAAACAGACAACTCTGGCTCATCAGACCAGACAGTTTCTCCCTCACCCTTACAAGTGTCTTTAAAAATTACAAAAGAAAAAAAAAAAAAGGCATTATGCGAAAGGGGGAAAGTTTTGAGCTATTTTTGGCTCTCAAAACGCAGCCTGTGTTCCTTTTAAAGTGCTATGCGCACCGTCCTCCACAAGAGGTCAGGCTTGATCCTGTTACGGCGACGGCTTCACTTCAACGCTACACCAAGCCAATTTCTGGTGATGGATTGCATATCATTTCCCCCTTTTAATATTCGACGCAAGTGAATGTGTTGCCAGATTACTTCAAGGGCCTCCTGTCCCGGTCGGAAATGGATACCAAGATCAGCGAATTTGAAAGGGGGGGGGGGGGGGCAAAAAACTGAAAGAAAAAAATAAATTCCCTCCGAATGTATAATTTAACAATTTTCTCATTAAGTTCCAGGAATGCGATGGTAGCCCTGGGAGTGTCCCGCTGCCAGGGATCTCTTAATAATTTATATAACATATCTCAGTTATTTCTTATGAAAAGAGCAGCCGAAGAAAAATCCATCTATAACCTAACCGGGAGAAATTGATTCCCTTGTCATTCTGTGTGGTCTGAAATTGCCCAGAGCTATTATCAGACAGACTGATTTTCTCTGTGCAGTCGAGTGGAACGCTTTCTCCTGAACCCCTCCCCTCCTCTCTTTTCCCACCCTTCCCTGCATGCTGTAGACAGATTCATAACCAACAGCGCTCACTAAAGAGGTATGTTGTCATGTGCTCAAAGCCAGATAACTCTGATATGTCCCCTTTGATGTAATTTGACTTGGTGTTGTCCTGAAATAACAAGAATTAAAACACAATTGTGACATTTTTGTTCCCTAGGATGATATGATCACTAGGATGATATGATCACAGCAAAAGATTTACCGACTGAACAAAGCTGACAACTGTGACGCTTATGCGCAGGTTTTTGTAGATCAAGGCTATTGAATTTTTACTCAAGCTTGTGTTGCTTTTGAGAATCAGACTCACAACCTGACACACGTGTTCTTGTATTTGATTACTGCTACAATACTTTGTTATCCCTATAGTTTGAAAATAATAGGTTTTCAGTGGAGCTTTTGGGTCATTTTCCCTTTTTAAGTGAAAATATATTGCTATATACTTATGCAGAGGCACTTGAGTTTAAGTATTTATAACCATTACCTTTTGTGAATGCCTTTTGCGCTCCCATTTTTCTCGATTTGCATAACCCACTGACAGGCATTCCAATTGTGAAGCCTGAAGTCATGCTTTATACTGTGGGCCTTATTTCAACCAACATTCAGTAGAGACCAAAACTGTAAGAGCGATTAAAAAAAGGTTCATATAAATTCCCACTTAGAACAACCCCATCTTACCAACATGGACAACCGGAATTGGAAAAGCCTTAATGTGACTTACCTTCATTCATCCCTCTCTTTCTGAAGGAAAAACTGACCTGCAGTGAAGCGATGTCAGGGGAGTAGAGATGCACGACTTTAACAGGGACACGGTGGTTCATTTCAAACCATAGATGAGTATAATGGAATCAATCCAGGGGGAGCGCAGAGGGCGGTTCCTGTACAGTGGATCGCTCAGGTTTGGTAAAACAGGCCGTTTCAATCGAACGGGAAACTTAAACAAGCTGATTGGCTAAAAGACTGGACTACTATTTCTTCTTCTTCTTCTTTGAGAACATCATATACAGAGAGGCAGTTCTACATAGGCTGCAGCGCTGAGTGTAGCTGAGACGCTGCGTTGTGGTGACGAGCTGACAATGAGCAGGTGTGCTTGATTGCTGATGCAGAGCAGGTGTGGGGCGCAAGAAGGAGGGGAAGGAAAAAAAGCATTCTTAATCATACATCAATACATACCTAAATAAATAAATAATTATAAGTCAAATAAAGTAGAGCAACTTACAACATACATTTCCATTGCTTTTTTCATTGTAGTTTTATTTATCAAATTGATAATGATCCTTTTTAAGAAAAATACTCCTGGCCAGTGAGAGTCTTGTCATGTATATAGTTGTTCAGAGTGACAGCAGTCGTTTGCAAAAAATAAAATAAAATAGAGGAGACCTGTGAACCTGTGAAGGAGGAGCAAGCAGCAAACTGGTTAAATGATGTAGAGAAGGGTGGCACAGTGTGTGACTGTGTGTCTGTGTGTGCGTGCGCGCGCGCATGCTGCACAGGGTGAACTACCAGCTGACGCAGCAGAAAGGAGGATGCATTTAAAGTTGATGGAGACTGGAAAGATGTAATCACGGCAGAGGAAGTGAAGCAGCAGGAGGAAAAAGCAGGAGAGAGGAAGAGGTTTGAATGCACGAGCTCCACCTTTCTCCCGTTGCTTCGACCGCCTCGCAGTCCCTTCTCTTTTGATTTGGGGGCTCACTTTTCATGAAGATTTCTGTGTCCGTAGTTAAGAACCGCACTGTTGCCTGGCCAGAGGCCTCTGGGACAGTTTGTGAGGCACCAGGTCATGTGACATGTGACTTGGCTTTTTCTTTTCCCTTGTCACCACTGAAGTACAACTGAGACATTTGTTCAATCATTGTGTGTCATACATATCGATAAAAGATATGCATTTTACGTATATATTTATATATATATATATATATATACTGATGGATTATTGTATTTTTCTGTTAACATTTTTTGCTGTTTTATTGTTTTATTGATCTGAATTGTAACAGGTACAAACAGCATTTTATCACACATGGTACAAATTATAAGATTATAAAAGATACTAGCTAACTAATTTGATCATTAATATTATTATTAGAGTAGTATCAGTTTCATTCTAGAGTTCATTCATTCATTCATTCATTTTGTATACCCGCTTCTTCCTGAGATCAGGGTCACAGGGGTCTGCTGGAGCCTATCCCAGCTGTCATAGGGCAAAGGCAGGGGGACACCCTGGACAAGTCGCCAGTTCATCGCAGGGCCACATAGAAACAGACAACCATTCACACTCACATGCACACCTACGGACAATTTAGAGTGTTCAATTGACCTCACATGCATGTTTTTGGACTGTGGGAGGAAGCCGGAGAGAACCCACGCAGACACAGGGAGAACATGCAAACTCCACACAGAAAGGTCCCAGGCCCGGAATCGAACCCACGACCTTCTTGCTGTGAGGCGGCAGCGCTAACCACTACGCCACCATGTCGCCCCATTTTAGAGTTCTATTTCTACTGCTACTACTACTACTGATAATAATAATAATAATAATAATAATAATAATAATAATAATACTAATGATGATGATGATAACAACAACATCTGGGATAGATTCCAGCTTGTGGTGATAGAAGATGCATGGTGTGTTTCTTGATGTACTTTACAGTACTTGTCAGTGTATTTTGAACTGCGTCTGCAAAACCATTTGGCGCGCCAAGTCTTTTATTCCACCTATTCTAGTGCATGCAGTGTAAAAGTCAGGTTTCTGTCTCCTAGTTAACACAAACACATGTGACCCTACTAGCGCACACTGGAACATGTCCAGTTCAGCCATGTGTGCACGTCTTTGGACGCTCCGAGGAAAGTGGGGCACCACCGCGGTACTGCGGTCTCTTGGTCTCCTGCCGTGGTGGCCGTGTTGTGGGGTCTGCGCTGGAGTTTTCAGGCCACACGCTACACGAATGCGCCGTTCTCAGGGACTCTTTACACTTCTGTGATCACACCCAAAGGACCGCGGGTAGCTTTTTATACTGCGGGTTGTTCTAGCCGTTAAATTTGATTGGCTCGCATACAAAGGCAAAGCCGCGATTGTTCATTCCCTCAGCTTTGAGTCCCCTTCGCCCGTCCTTCAAAAAAGTGGGTTATTTGGAGAGGACGCGCCGGCGGAGGACGGTTCGGGCGACGCTCAGGTCGGACACGCGGCTTCGGCGAGCTCACCACCAATGAAAGCGGAGAGAATCGCTTCCAGACCTTATGACACCAGCGGATGTAACAGAGCATGGAGAGGAGCCCAGTGTGGGTGTTCAGTGAAGCGCTTTGGGTTGGCAGAGAGAAAAAAGAATCACATTTTTTTTAAGTTTGGTGAAACAGAACTGCCTTGAAGTTAATGTTTGATTGTTTTGTTTTTTTCATTTTTAAATGCACTTACCACCTACCCTTTCATATCTCTTGTCATTCTGCTTATGGATAAAGCAGAATTTTGGATAAAACATATACAGAACTTCAGAAATTGATTGGCTCCCACTGGAAAGTGAATATTCTCAAGTAACCCTGCCATGAAGCTGGATCACTGAGGTTCCAAGTGCAAAACATCTCACATCCATTTTGCCAAGTTATGATCTAAAATCCTATCTGCTGTTATTGGCAACACGCAAGGATCCTTTTCAGTGTTTCAAAAGGATGCAGCTTTTGCATCACAGAAGAAGAAGACACAGCAACTGTGGGCCTTGCTGTTAAACCTTGAAGAAAACCAAGAAGAGAAATAGGACAACAATTTATAAATATAAGGCATTTTTGCAATTATAAATGATTTTTCTGATGGAGATGAAAATAATCTGTAACAAAGCTGTCTGTGTTAATGCTTACAACAGCGAATCAGTGAACATAAAAGCAGATACGCCCTTGTAAAACTGCATCAATAACAGTTCAGATTCGTGAAATGTCACAGAATGGTGCTGCATAATCAGTCAAATGGCAACAACTGCTTCAACCCTTACTTTCCGGCAAAAAAAGCCTGCCATCAGTTTAAATTTAAAAAGATGTTTTTGCAAACGTGAGAGTCTGTCTGCTTTTTGTGGCTGTTTTCTACTTTTGGATCTGGAATAATACAAAAAGAAAGTTCAAGGGCGAAGCACATCTCGCACATCATTAGATAGCTACTCGCTGTTTAGTGGATCTATAGGGATTATATCTAGCACGATAAAGACCATCGGTGTCGTCTCGGTTAGAGAAGTGAGGAAAAGACCGGAGGCAGAGCCTGAGGTAGCAGCGATTAAAATGTTGAGCTTCTCTTTGACGACCAGGGTGGTCAATCAGAGGGGCAGCAAAACAATATCAGATGTTTTGGAGATAAAGCCAGAGAGGCCAGACTGAGGTGTTTTGAACACGTACAGAAGAGGGATGGGGAATATATGGGTAGAAGGGTGTGTAGCGGCAAAGGGGAGATTTATGGATGTGGCCAAAGAGGACATGAAATTGGCTACATGAGGAGGGTGCAGAAGAGGATAGGGTGAGATGGAGGCAGACCATTGGCTGTGGCCATTAAGCTGTATTAGTTAATTAATTAATTATTAAATGATGCAGATACTGTTCAAGGTTAAAAATCAAACATTAACAACACACTTTAAAGTGAAATTTATAATTTACGAGGTCCAATTCATTTTGAATGGCATGAAATCCTGGAATAATTTGAACAAAGAGTTGGGGGAAAAAAAGTCTGAATATAAAATAGTTAAAAAAATATATAAAGGAATTATATTTTTGAAGCACAATGGTGACTCTTTCCGATATCTTGCTGTTAGTGAATTTGCAAATATTTTCATTTCTTGTTTATTTTCCTTTCTTTCTTTTTTTTTTGCCAAGTTTCTTATTTATGCCTTGCATGTTCATGTGATGCAGAATTACTGAAAGTAAGGGATTTATTTTTGTTGGGTGTGATTCAATAAATTCACTTCTTCACACACATTTTTATATATTTCAACAGTAGCATGTATAATTGTATCTTATTTGGTTGCTATTTTCATTTATGTTTACACGTTACAAAATAAACTATCAACCAATCAAATCTCTCTCTGATTGACTTTTTCACTAAGCCATACAGACACCTCACACCATGAATCTTCAAAAAATTTCGACTCACAAACAGCAGCAAGACGGCTTGCGTGTACATTTTTAATGTTTCTCCTTCCTCCAAACATGGATTCAATGGTGATCATCCAAGCAGGAGGCCGCTTCCTCGACTAAAACTCACTTCAAAGTCGATCAGTCCTGTACGTCATGTTACGGCTCACCAACGCTTGTCAAATCTCCAAGGTTCAAAGTGAGCCATGGATGGTGTTCACGTAGCGCTGTGGCAGCTCTCACGAGCTTTAAAGCTTTGTCGAGCTTTAGGCAAAGTGCACCTTTCACGGGGATCGGGGCGTAAAGTGGGAGGCGTGCAAGCGCTCACCCCTTCACGGCATCACACAGACAAAGAGCGGTTGTGCCCTCTTCATAAAGTGAAGCGTCCATCGTCAGATACTCTTTATCCACTCGGCAGTGAGGAGGAGTGTCCCGGTTTCCAGCGGACGATCAGGAAGTCTAGCAGACTGTTTCCGCCCCTCTCGTTACTCTCAGTTCTGTTCAGCTGTTTGTGGGTGGTTGAAGATTGTCCCTTGGCTTTCTGTGGTGAATGAGGTTGAGATTAGATCAGCTTTGGTCTTGTGTTGAAACCCAGTCGGTGTCAACACCATGGCAACCACTTACAGTATTCTAGCAGAGCTGCAAATTACAACTTCATTCCAAAAAATGGGCCCTTCTCCACTATTTAAAGACATGAAATGAAATAGAACATATGTATGTGCATGGTTAGTTATAAAAACTAAAAAATATAGAAGTTTTGATGTTTCATTCGTGGTTCACTTGCATGCAGCATGCGTTCCCTGTCCCTGGTCAGGTTTTCTCCACATGATTTGACTTCCTGAGGTAGTCCAAAGAAATTTGGAGCATCTATTTTACCTCTGCATGAAAATGCAAGTGCGTGGATTCAATGAAAGTGGTGATTTATCCAGCGTTAGTTAGGATTGGTCACAGCAATCAAATAGAGCTGCATCCAGGTTGTGTCTGTAAGTGTTGAGTCGTAAGTGACTGGACTTTCTTCTTGTTTGCTTGAAGGGAGAGAAGGGAAAACATCTGTTAATAAACTGAGAACAAAGTCCAGTCGGTGACAGCTCAGCAAGTAAAAAACTCCAATGACCTGGGTGACTGAAAGCCAACCAATCAGAACGAGCCAAGAGACAGCATGTACGGTGCGGTCATGTCATGCTAGGAATGAACTCTTTTTTGGAGTCCTTTACAGGAGTTTATTTTTATACTGCGGTCTTTGGGGAAAATGCTTTTTTGGTTATGATATGGGGCTTTTGGCTGCAGTGCTTGGAGTGGCCACTGGGGGAAAAAAGAAAATCACTTTTCCACCATACAGTCCAGTATCCAGTTCTTATAATACATGCATAGAGCCGACAGACATGCAGGATGGACAATGATGGAAAATACATATAATGAGCAAAGACTTAGAGTGGTCATAATCATATTGCGCTCAAGGAAAAGTCATTTCCACTGTGTCCATAATTTCATTCCACAAACTGAATAAACTGTTTCTCCATGCTGTCGCCTGAGATACCTCCCGCCTGCCAGCGACGCTCTCCCTCGATGGCCTTGGAGGATTTATGTTTTGTGTTAAGTAAGGCTGAAGCTACTCATGTTATCTCGCCCCATCGATGGCAAATACATTAACAATATCTAGTCGCTGCGAGCACACTATTAATTTACCACGACCTGTCCCTACAGGGGCAGGATGATTGTCGGAGGCAACAAGGTGTATCTGCTTACCCTTCCCTGGGACACAGTGTCGCTGCTGGCAGGGATCAATGGCCATTGAGCTGGGGGGCTGAGGAGGGAAAGCAGGGCGTGCAGGCAGGCAGGCAGGCAGGCAGGCGGGCAGGCGGGCGGGCAGGCGGCCAAGCAGAGAGCTGAAGGAAGCCCTCGCCCCTCGGCTCGAGTGACGCTGTCACTTAAGAGGTCCCAGCAGGCCCTTCCGCAAGAGACAAAGAAGGATGCGCCGCCTGATGCCGGAGCCGTGTCCACTCAGACAAGAAACACGGACCCATCATTCCTCAAAGGTTGAATAGGACAGAGGTAATAGATATTGTGACCTCCGGCACGTGACGGGAAAAACCTGGACTGCCATCGACAGCTGGCCGGTTTGTCAGTCAGACGATAATGACACTCATCATCATCATCATCATCATCATCATCATCATCATCATCACAGCAGGAAGTTTGGTCGCTCGCTCTTTCTCAGTCACGCTGAAGGTTCTTTGCCAGTTTGTTGGTTCGGTCTTGCGCAAATACTCAATGTTATTCCCGAAGGAAGTTTCACCTGTCGCCTGTCCTAAAAGGCATCTTCAAAATGAAAAATCTCGGGTCTCCGTAATTTAATCATCCATAAAACATGACCATCTTCATGAATTATAAAATCATGGACAGCGGCGAGTCGTAATTAAGGTTTAGTTGAGTTGAGGGTATCCGAGAGAATTGTGAGTTCTGAACCATGAAAAACTTTTTGGCACAGCGGAACAGAAACCAGGCATATCGTATCCCTTTTCCTCCTTGCAAATGGCTTGAAGAATACGTTTTTAATTTATTTGTATTTTTTTTTTTTAAAGCAAAATATCATGTAGACTGCAAGTTAAGAAGCATCAATTTCCTTTTGTCCTAAACTGGTGCCACATATAATTATTCCGTTGTACACAAAGAAATGTGAAATCCAGCAATAACGTCTCAGCTATTGATCTCAGCATGTTCTATTTCCTCCCCTGCTCTCACTCGGCTTTTCTAAAAGACTTAAAGATTTTACTGCGTATGCCCAGGAAATGATAAATGAGACTCTTGGGAACTGAAAAGATGTTTCAACAAAATACATTCTTCTTTGCCGCTTTACAAATATTGGGGATAATCATGCAACAGTAAGGAACAGCAGGGGCTTGTTTAGCTGTTATGGCCGCTTTGGAGATCACAAGCTGAGATAATTAGCACCTCTGAATAGGGTTTTAGTGTCCTGAATTGGCTTTTTTGACCAATATTAGTTTGCACCATACAGAAAGTCCTTTCTCCTGTAGTTTTACCCAAACTTTTGATTTAACTATGATAACTATCAAAACTAATAATTGGACTGTGTACAGACTTTGCTGCTTCTGCAAACAAGTGGAAGCAATACATAACAGGGGTTAGGCTGCTCTGAAGATGAGGTCAATGTCACTTTTAATGAAGGTGGAAGGGTTACGTTAGGGCAACTGGACTTGTTCTTGTGGCCAGTTGCACTAACGTAACCCTTCTACACTAAGATGACCTGGATGACTGAGAACCTTTACAGACATGTCACTTTTAATTATCATAGTTCATTTACATACTGACACTTAGGCAGGAAACAGCAAATAGTGAGGACAACTTAAAGCCAAAGATAATGTACTCACCACTATGGAAGACGTAAAGGGAGCTAGTTTGATGTAAGAGCAGCTAAAGGTTTAAGAGCTACTCAAATATTATGGCACCTGCAGCTTAGCGTGCCAGTAAAATACATTGAATTCTGAAACCTTTCTTTTGACTTGCAGAAATTAAATGGACCAGAAACGATTTCCGACTCTTCAGCGAGATCAAAACCACGGAGTGCATGCTAAAGCTTATGGCCCCATTGTGGGAAATCCACTGCATCAGCGACATCCTGTTGGCCTCGCGAGGGCTGCAGGTCAATAAACCAGCAATCACCAGTAGAGCTACAGTACAGAAGTATTTTTCATCAATGCCAGGGGTTGGAAGTAGCACAGCACGAAGGATGATAAACACCCGAGTCAGAGAGGCGGATTTGCACAAACCATAAATACAAGTGTGATCACATCCCGCAAGCTATTCCGGTGGAGTGGCCAACAGGGTGGGGTGGGGATGGGTGGGGGTTTCAGACAAAGTGTCCCACCAAATTACTTTTGACATTGAGACGTCGGACAGGCAGAAAATTGAGTCTTTGATCCGATGCCTCACAAGGGAGCATTCGGTGATCGCCATCATGGTTCGGCAAACGTTTTTCGTAAGACGCATCAAAGGAGAGATACCGACGCATCACATTCATCACCGTCACCGCGGCAATAAATTCCGGCCCTTTCATCTCGTCCCCATTAAGCCATTTGATGGCGAAACGCGCCCCCCTTACTCCCCCCTCTGAAAAGTGAAAAAGCGAAAAGCCACACGGTTCGTCTCATGTGTCTCCACCAGCTGCCTGCCTTCAAGTGCTCTTGAAAGGCCTCACTTGAAGCGTCTTTGTCTCCTCCGATGCTCCGGAGGGCGGGTTGGGATTCCTCGTGTGAAATGATATTTGCAGTGATTAAAGGGAGTCATTCAGCGGAGCTGACAGTTGTAATGGAGAGCAGAATGCGCTCGTCCAGTCCTAATAGCTCGACGGGCCTCCCGGCAGCTGCCTGGAGGAGCGCTGGAACACTGGTATGGGCCAGGAGGGAAATGTTCCCTGATTTGATTTTACCAGGACGTCCGTCGTTTGTTAAATTGGTTTGGCTGTATATAGGAAATGGATAGACGAGCGCGGCGTGTCGCACATGTTCCTGAGCTCTCCAGTGGTAAACCCATACGAAGCTGTTAATTGGAACCTTCTGTTTCCCCCCCCAAAAAAAATACAAAAGAACAAAACTGTCCCAAGGCTGATGATCGCCAGATACACATTCAGGTCCATTCTGTCAGGTCATGATTTGTTCTCTTGATTTATCTAGTCATTATGTTATTCATCATTATTGTTATCATATTATAGTAATAGCTGAGGGGAAACCTGATTGAAATGAAGGTGGATAATCGGTCACTGAACTGAACATTGCAAGGCCTCTAGTTGGGCTAACTCAATTTATTCAAACAACATTCCACATTGGTCCCATTTTAGACCCATGTTTTTTTTTTTTTCGTATTGTTTTCTAATTGCAGAGCAGCTTTGCGCAAACATTTCTCCAAAAACAAACTCAGCGTACCTCCAGAAAACAGCATATTTAGCCCTCTGTTTATAGCCATCCAAACCTTTCAGAACATTCAGGCAATTCACACGCTTAAAATCGGCTGTAAACATGGCGGCATCCACAGTGGTCTGGGACAAGCGCTTAGCTGGTGATGTGCCCTTTGTGACATCACAGAGGGTCGCTTAGCACAGCTTAGTGTTTAGCATGTGCTTTTTCCCCCAAAAAAAAGACAGAGGGAAAAGAGTCAAAGGATGGGCTTTTACCTTCTATCATCTTCATTTACAGGCTACAGACCTGGATTCTTCCGAAAACGTGAATGAAAAGATTTCTGCACACATTCTTCAAGTCTGTGTCTCCTGCCTCTTACCTCATGTGGTGGGCAGAGCTTCCAGATGAAAGCGCTCTCTCTGCATCTGCGATTGCCTCTGGACACGGGACATATTCATTCCTGAGGAACAGACAGCGCGGAGACCCCTTCTGCGCACCGCGTGATATTCCCTCCTGTTAACGGTGCTCGGGGCTGTTGCGTTTCCAACGGTTGTTCTATAAACTGTCCCTCCTTTCTCCCCACTAACGTAGACTGTGAAAATGTTTGATCCCACATCCCACACTCAGGCATCAGATCTCATTATAATCGCTTGGACAGGACAGACGAGACTGCTGCATGCAAAAAAATAAAAATGTAAGGGGAAGCCTCCTTGAGCGAATATAATTGCTTGTTTACACCAAATGAATGCTGTCGTCAACCATTCACGTCGCTCGCACGCTTTTTCAATTCCCTTGAGGAAAAGAGTGCCAGCCACTCTTTCTTTTATTTAAGATTAAAAATGGTTAAATACTGCTTATTTCATGGAACTGATGGATGTTTTTCTGATTATGATTGCACGTAAAGCACTGTAATTAACTATAGAAAGCGCTTTGACCTTCAAAACCTCTTTTTTCCAGTGACGTGGAAAGGAAAAGAAAGGACTACCTGATGAAGTGTTTGCCATTTCAAAACTATACTTTTTTTTTTTGAATTAGCTTTCAAGTAATCAAATTGAAAAGATGCAGTGTAATGGGAAACAAAACAAATACGTCTGTTGTGTGCAAAGAAATACCTTCTCCCCTGAGTTCTGTAAATGGTTTCTGTAGTTTATTTCATTTTTTACTCCATTTAAATCTGATTAAAAAAAAAAAATCTTTGTGGCAAAGGCGCGTTTAGGTCAGACAAGGTAAATGCAAAAATACACTTTAAAACTATACATCTTTTTAGATGGCCTTCAAGCGCATTTTACCTCTTTCTCTGGTTTCTTCTTTTTTAATATTACAATATAAAACATAATTGTGGCTTATACAACCCGCAATTTCTAAAGGAAAGACACAGACTGGACTTGTGTTTAGTTTTATTACACTGACATGTTCCACATTCACCCACACACATAAACCAAGAAATGAAAATGCAGAGCTCTCATCGCAGATTCCCTGTAATTTGAGACACTTAAACATATAATTCCTTGTACTTCACCACTGCTAAATAATGAATTATGGGTAACGATTTTTCGCCCTCCAGCCCCAAAACTCAATACACATATAAGATTACAAGTAAAGCTCCAGAGCTGTTATCGTCTTTACCTTTACAGGACATTTTTACTGTAACAGACTCTGCACAGTATCCAGGCCTGCTTACAGTGAGCGAACAGATTAGCGTTTGATGGATATTGACGTCCATAGAGATCGATCGTGTGACCTTCCTGTCACCTCGTCGCTACAAGATGAACTCCCGAACCACAAAGCTTCCTTGCCACTTACCGAATCTCGCCGGTGAATATTGGAATCCATATCTGGCTCCCAGTGAGAGATCGTTTCTGTCCGTACCATTAGATCTTTCCAACAATCTTACGTCTGGTAGCGCATATACTGAGGGCGGAATGCTGGCACCACTTTATCAGCTGTGTCTTTGTCTTTCTATTGCATCGGACAAAGAAATTCCTTTTTTATACTATTGACAATACAAAAATTCAAAAGAAGCAATCAGCAGTAATCGCTTGGCAACAAAATGCTTGACTCAGAAAAAAATATAGAGTCTGGGGACAAAGTTAATCAACATTGGGATCCAAAAGTGAGTATTGGTTACATTTAAATGTAGAAAAATGTTGCTCATTTAATCATTTTTAGTTAACAGCCAGCATCTAAAAAGATTTAATGTGGTAACACTTTATGTCATTGTGTGATTAATGGGGGCAAATAATGAAAAAAAAAAATGTATCATGTTTCTTCCATGGGGCCCAACTTTATAATCTTATCATCAAATACAATGAGCATTACAAAAAGTAAAAACAAAAACACTCGAAAGGGAAAATGCTCATAGAAACAACCTGCTATCAAGGAGGATTGAGGAGGAAAAGGTCATTTCTCACAATATTTAAAAAAATTGGGAAACTGTTGGAAAGAACCGACTCTGCGGGGTAGATTAATCAAACAGGAGTGCACATAGAAAGGAAAGACAGGAAATGAGGCAAAGACAACATGAAGCATGTACATGGTACAAAACATGGTACAAAACATGACCATGGATTTCAGTTGATTCTCGCATCTTTGTCTTTCATCAAAATTAAATTCACAGTATCCTCAGTCTGATTTTTTGAGACGGATTTTTGAGACTGAGAGAAGTCGAGAAGTTGTCGTCTAGCTGCTCTGCATTGTTAGCGGCTGATACAGTCCTGATGTCTGACTTGTCCTGACTTTTCTTCACAAACCAAACCAAAAGCGATGTCCTTGGTCCAACTTAGCCTTCATTTATATGGATACAAGTCAGAAGCAATGGCATTTATGTCTTAACAATCACACTGGAAATGATGGGTGAGAGCATTCGCGCCTACAGAACAAAGATCTCCGAGCCTCCTGTAGGAAGGTAGTGCAGAAGAGTGAGAGGGGCCCGGGGCGGTGTGGCGGTTGCTGATGCTATCACGGTATCATTGTTCTAGCACTTAATCGCCGTGGCTAATGGCAGGAAATGAAATCACCCGTTGAAGACCAACACACTCTCCACAGAATAATTACCGCCGCTGACCTTGTGCCTCGCTCTGGTATGAGAGTACGGCGCCGCCAACCCTCCAACCCCGCCCCCCCGCCACTACTCAACTCCGCTGCTTATAATCGTCTTCTCCAGGCTCCTCCGTTAAGCTCTTAGTCATCACGGGCGGTATGCAGAAGTAGCCAACTCTGTGTCTCATTTGTATCAATGACGAGAGGAGAGTGCTGGGTAGCATCCTTGATCTGTCGGGTTCTCTTAGCGAGGAGGAAAACACCACAACAGAGCGCTTTCTGTTGACATTTCTGAGTCTACTTCTCGTTCACTCAGCAATCGCTTGTGCTTTTATGCCTCTTGTCGTCGTTTTTCATTCACCCCGTTGACATGCTCTGCTCTTTGCCTCGTTTTGTTTGTTTTTGTTTGTCTACCCATCAGCTGGCAAAAAACTGAGTCTGTCCGAGCTAGCAAGTCATGGAGACAAGAACAGAATATTTAAAGGTTAAGTGTGTAATATTTGGAGATTTTGAGAGGAAACAGCGACATCAAGTTGTTACATTTTTGATTGCAGCGCTCTATCACTCCCCTGTCCCCTCCCAGGTTTGCCAGTGAACTACGGTATCCTGTGCGCACAAACCTGGATACCTCGTCCACCTTCTGGTTCTTTGGTCTATTGGAGGACGCAAGCGTTCACACTAAATAGCAATCGCACTGTCAGGCGGGCTGGATTGTCCACACTGGGCTTCCATAGAGATATGGCGGCACAAGATGGGAGCTAACTGGGAGCAAGATCCTTGAACCTTTAAATGACATGTTTGCTTGAACCAGTTCAATATGATCATATGTCAATGAAAAATGCTTTGTATGTGAATTTTTCCTCTCCCCATACCCGGACATGGTAATTAATGTCAGTCCTTGATATACAAATTTTCCCACAATGCGATATTTCTCAAAGGTCTAGCGATGATCCCGAACAGTGTGAGCTCAAAGCCGACTCAAAGCCCCCCCGTTTTCCTGCTAAAAGTCAAACCGTGACAGCGGGCCTTTACGCAGGAGCTTTGTCTTCGCTCTCCAGTACTCGGCTTGTTGTCCGCGTGTTTTGTTTGCGTGTGCGTGTGTGCGGCTTGACCTTGGAGGCGCGGCTGGGCGCCATTGATTTGTTTACCTGTGCGCCGCTGACAGCTTCTCATTAGGTTTCTTTTTGCACAACACCTCCAGCAGAGGAGACCAGAGTGTGCACTTCCCTGCCGACGGGGCGTGATCAATGTACCTGATAGATTGGCGCCAGCTATATAATTCCGTTGAATGGCTGTTTAATGGATGTGAGCGCTCCATTTAGTAGCCACAATAAGCACACACACACACACACACACACACGCACACACACTTTTTTTGTGAGAAGGCGCACCATTTTGGGGCCGGTGTGAAGAAAATGTTTTTTTTTTTTTTTTTTAAGATAGGAGAAGTTCTGTTTTTGTGTTTTTTTCCACTGGTGTTGGATGATGCTGAAGGTAGGAAATAAACAATTAAGGGAGCTCCAGTAAGTCCAAACTGTACATAAGCAGATGGTCTTGCAAAAAACATACTTTATTTCTCATTGCACCCCATGCAGTTCCTGGCTCAAGATAAAGCACCATTGGCTTGGCTAATACATTAAAGAAGCCCCAACAACTTTCCCAGGTAACAGTTTAATCAGCTGAAGACTCTCTTTCGCAGTTGAGACTTGTATAATTATTCCCAAACGTTTTTGCCTGCTGAAAAAAAGCAAAGTGAACGGTTCATATATTCTTAAATAAATTGACATGGTCACAAGGAGGCAGTGTTGCCACTCTGCTGGCAATCCCCGACTACCAGCAGCAGTAGCAGCAGACTTTTGACAGCAGAATAAATCCGTGCTTTAAAAGTGATCCTCAGCCAACGTATTTCCGGAGCGGCTCTGGCTAATGCGAGCGAGGCCTCACGGCTCCGTCAGTGACGCAAAGTGACCCGGCAGGTGGCTCGAGGACACGTCAAAGACTAATTACTCCTCAGGTGATTGGACCCCGACGACGTCGTGTCTCCTTTATGAAGATTGAAAGCTGACAAGACGAGCGTCTCTGTTCTGAATCCGCCGGTGAGGAAGGTCGCTTGCAAGCCTGTTGTTGCAGGAGGCGAGCAGTGTTGACTCGCAAAGCACAAGTCATCACACTCGTTTCACATCAGCCACGTGCGACACCTCGGGTGCCTGCACACACGCTCCAGGAGGGTGTGTGGACGACATAACATTTAGCGACCTGGGACGGTGCGGAAGGGGCAAATAAAGAGGGTGGAGGTGGGGGTGGTGGGACAGCAGCAGTTTTGTAACGATCCAAATAACCCTTTGTCAATGTAACAGCCCAATGTTCTCCATTCTTTACGGCCACCTGACAGAGCATTCCTCACAGGCGCCGCCTCCACCTGTTCCGCCCGCCCTTGCGGTGGCGGCGTGACATATATAAAAACGTCCCGCCGGCTGTAAACCACCAGCCGGTCAAAAGCGTTCTCAGCTAACCTCCTCCCTGTCAAATTCCACCGAGAAACCCGAGTCTGGTTTGGCGGCGGGCATCTTAAAGGTCCAGTGTGAAATTTTTTAAAGAATTGCGACGCAAGATGGCGGCTAACAAGGCGCAAGACCCTTGCTTTATCTATCTATCTATTGTGGTGAATTCTTCAGGTGGCTTCGAGGGATGTAGATGTTGAAGGAGTCTTCGCTGACACCGACTTGGTTGTATTAAAACTGGTTTATTGCAAAGAAGTCAGAAATCAAAAAGGCACCATGGAAGCCCGGGGATGTCTCTTGGCCAGATGTGAGCAACTCCAATGATCCTTTGTTCACATCTCCTGTTATACCCCCCGTAACCTGAGATGAAGATACTAGGAGTGTGGGAGAATGTATACATTCCTTAGTCGTACCCCAAGTGTCCTCCTGGCAGGAAGTTGCAAGCAGTGGAGATGACAGGAAGTCCACTGAAGTCCACACTATCTATCTATCAATCTATCCATCTATCCATCTATCCATCTATCCATCTATCTGTCTATCTATCAATCTATCTATCTAAAAATAACCAATAGAAACATTCAAATTTCATGGAAACATACTGTTGATGAATATACATAAAACATCTGAGTTCATCTATTGTATTGTATTGTACTGTATTGTATTGTATTGTATTCTAGATTATTTTTTGTAAATGGGAATCGTTCTAAGGGTAGCAAAACCAAATGACTTTTATTTTACTGTGAGTATACACCTCTATTAATGTATTTATGGGCAATATGTTAAGCTTTTACCAATATAAAAATCATAAATCAAGCCAAATATTACACACTGGACCTTTAAGGAACGCGGAAGGACTACGACCCAAAACGTCGGGGCTGTGTTTATGAAGACGCGGCGCAACAGATGGCAGGCATATCTATTAATAAGTCGCTCTCCTGAATAGGAGATTAGAGCGTTTGAGCTGTTTTTTTTTTTTTTTTTTAATGGTTCCCGGCAGAGATTAAAAAGTAAGCTGATTCATAATGCTTTTCTCTTCCTCTGCAAATCACCCCGTAAACAAGAGGTCCAGGAAGAACCTATAGATATGCAGTTTTTCAACAGGGCTCTATAGGGACGTTGTGGTCCTATAATGAAAGGTCTCCCTTGCAGATTCGTTAGCGCGGCCTGAAATTATTTGCTGAAACCTTTACACGAGTCACGTGCGGTCGCCACTTCCTCCTCTTAACCTAATCGTTTTACACCTCACCGCCTCGCAAAGATGCGCGTCCTTCTGTTTGTTTTCTAAGCTTCACTTAAAAAAAGATCGATCGATGCCCACAGCGATCTTTCTGGGGTCCATGGCACAAAAGAAAAGAAAAAAAAAATAACCAATGGCATCTTTCAAAGTTCACGGACAATATACTGTTGATAAATATACACAAACCCATCTCAGTTTGACGCCTCTGGCTTACATTTTCTCCAACTTATTGAAATAGGAGAGGGAAAAAAAAGAAGAAAAATCTCAATTATATAACCGCCGCTGATCAGCCTACAGATAGCCGCCCACCTGAGGCTACTTCTGCAACCTCCACAAATATTGATAGAGTTCCCATCTCTTTTCTGCATTTTATAATAAATATGAAGCTTGTGCACAAATCATCCCTTTCCTATCGCTGTTAACACCCCTACAGCCATCGCAGGAGCGCCTTTTTTTTTGTTGTTGCATTTGTTTTTAAGTTTGCCGCCCGGGCTGTCTGATAAGGCGGATTTGCGTGGCTTTCTCTCCAGATATCTGCCATCTGGATAAACTCATCTGTCCTTTAATAACGGCAGCATTGTTTGTCTGTTATTTTCCAGGAAAACCGCACGCTTGTTACACGGCGGGTTGTTAATGATGACCAGAGGCTTTGTTTGGCTCTGGTTTCTAAACAAGAGGATCCTCTGATTTAATGAATTCATAAACACGCCCGGCGAGAAAAGTGTGCTTGACCTATGAGAAGGTTATTGGATTGTCTGAGATTTATTGACAGCTTGCCTTGACAGTTAAAAGCAACCAGAGGAGTCACGCCGTCATAATCAATCGCCGAAAACGGGCGAATATGCAACCCTCCCGAGACGATCGTGCAAAAAATGAGATGCAATATTTACATATCGCCTTTCAACACCTCAGCACTTTCAAGTTTGAAAGATGTGAAAATACTGACATTATGTCAAAACGTAATGAGCTTGCATATCCATAGGATTGTTCTTGGAGTTTCGAACTAGCCAACTTCTCTACCAATATCCACCGCACTGTGTTCAATATATTCAGCCTCACCATTGTCCCTTTTTAATCATGTATAGTGTTTAATTAACTATTACTCAAGACACTCTATGTAAGTGAAGTTTTAAAGTAGTGGTAAGATTTTTGGGGAGTCCCCGTGGAGAACATTATAGTCATCTCTATTACAAATGGCATCTATTCATAGCTTTATAAGCTGTACAACTATAAACATAAAATATTTAAAAGCACATTAGAAGATGCAACAGTACGGCACATTAAAAAGACCCATCAAAACAATAATTACAACAAAAACATCCATCCATTTTCAATACCCAAACAAAGACATTCAACCATTTGCACTCACACACTCACACCTAGTGTCAATTCAGAGTTCCCAATTGACCTCACATGCATGTTTTTGGACTGTGGGAGGAAGCCACAGGAGAGAACCCATGCAGACACAGGGAGAACATGCAATCTCCACACAGAAAGGTCCTAGCCCTGGAATTGAACCCACAACCTTCTTGCTGTGAAGCGACAGCACTAGCCACTGCGCCACCACTTTATGTCAAAGCAAATCCATGTAGATTTTCTTCACTAAAATGATCACACTTCATAGACTTGTAGAAAGGACAATGCCCTTAAAAGGGTATGTCTAACTAGCCTGACAAGAGACGATATACATTGGGTTGCATGCACCGCAAGTAGCCAGCTCTCTGCATGTTTGTATTGGAACAGACCCAGAAAGGGAAAAAGAAGACATTGTCGGGGGAAGAGGAGAAAAGAGGAGTGAATCGGGACTCGATAGAAGATGCCTGACCGGCAAGTTCTGTATATTCCAAAGCCAGACCAGTCAACTGCATTTTGTCAACAGCAACTGAATTATAAAAAATAAATAAATAAAAAATAAAAAAATCAAATCAAAATAAAAAATCTCGTTCAAATAGCAACGTGAGGTCGAACAATCCAACTTACTGTCAATTACTATTTTTTATTATCATTATTGCTGTTATTCCCCCCCCGTATTTTGTCATATCGTGATAGTTGATGGAAACAAAAAATGTAAAGAAGAATCTTACGACCTGCTGCGTCCTCACTAACTTGACGGCGAAGGGACTCAGCACCTCGGGCAGCTCCTGCCTCTAGCTCCGCCCACCCTTCCACCGGCTTCGTGCAGCGCAATAACCGCCCGCTTCCCCCTCGCTCAGTGCAGCGCTGGATCCAGCGGAGCGAGCAAGGGAAGAGCACTCGACTCCGGCGAGTGATGCGAAGCGGGACTCTGTCGGCCGAACACCACACGGATGTTACAACAAAAACAGCTGCCAGTAGCGCAACTGACAAATTATCCCTCCGCGCTTCTTTAAAATATAGCTACATATTTTTTTTTTTTATCATCCATCCCTCGGAGCTAACTTGGACGCGTGGACGCAAGTTGTTGGTTTTCTTTTTTTTTTTTTTTCTTTTTCCTCCTAAAAGAAATCTATAAACAACTGACTTGAATTCCATTTGATTTACTCGGGAGAGCCGTCGCTGCCGCCGCCGTGGACGAGATGGAGAGCGAGAAGTACCTGCCGGAGCTTATGGCAGAGAAGGACACGCTGGACCCGTCTTTTCAGCACTCCTTCCGGCTGCTGGAACAAGGTAAGGGCGGTGCAATGGTGTAGATAACGTTTTTTTTTTTTTAAAAAAAACGGCTTGTTTTGGGGTTGTTTGTTTGTTTTGCATTTTTTTTGTTTGTTTTTGTTTTTACGCGTTGCTGGTGCTGTGCCTCGGGGGCTACAACAGCCCGCCAGCACGCCTACTGGAAGTTAGGAAGGCGATGTGCGCGGATCTATTTAACTGCTTCCTGTTTGGCGACATTAAAAAAAACAAAACAAACAAAACAAACAACAACAGGAAAAAAACACTATTCATTACTACCACCACCACCACCACCAACCAACACCAACACCAACAACAAAATGCAAGCTTCTCTTTTGGCATTCCGGCGTTAAACAGCTGAGATGCCTTCGCCATCCTGCTGTGCAGTGCTGAACTATGTAAACTAAAGCCAGGCTCGACTCCTGGATGCACCTGTCTTCTTCTTCTTCTTCTTCTTCTTCTTCTTCTTCTTCTTCTTCTTCTTCTTCTTCTTGTGAAGTGAGCAGCATTTCCCTACACGCGATAAAACCGCCCAACCTCTTAATCTCAGAATCATTTCTTCTTCTTTTTCTTTTTCTTCTTCTTCTTCCCCTCCCTCCTGTGAGCTGGAAACAAAACCAGGTGGAAATGTCAATGGAGGAGGATCATTTCAAAAGTGAACGCCCGTGTACAAACGCAGTGGAGACTGAACCGTCGGCAGCGTTTTGTTTTTTGTTTTCTTTTGCATTTGAAGCTACCAGCGAGGCGGTCGGAGCGCTTAGCTGCATCCCATCCCCTCCTCGCACGCCGCAGTCGACCTCAGCCCTGGCGGCGCGCACGCCTGAGATGTGGCACTAGTTGTGGAATAATCGCACTCTCATTCAAATGTACATGTCGCCTCCGACCCCCCCTCCCCACATCTCGCACGCCTTCTTTGAAGAAGTGGACGTGACTGAAATGAAATGGAATTCTATACACACAGCAGCAGCAGCAGCAGCAGCAGCAGCAGCAGCGGCAAAGCAGACGCTTTAATTAATCCGTTGCACAGCCTCCCTGCTTTGAAGCTGTTGGAATTTCTCATTCCTTTTTTTTCTTTTTGCAAACACCTCCTCAGATGCAGAAACACCCGGCGCAGCCTCCTTCATGTGGGAAGTGCTCTGTAATAGCATCCGAGTGCATCCTTCGAGTACCACTCGCGGGGCTTTTGTCTATTGCCGGCTGTTGTCATGCCTTGAAAAAAGAGAAACGGTGGAGAAGAAAAAAAAAGAAAGAAAAGTAACAGACCAGAAGCACCAGTCTGTGAACAGCCTCGCTGTACTGTAACTAATGCTGCCAAACTCCAGATGTGGCTGTTTTTGGTTGTTTTTTTTTTCCCCCCTTCTTTATCCTGACAGCCGTGTCTAAAACATAATACCCCTCATGGCTTGTTTGAAGAGTTTCCAGAAAAGGGGGGAGCCCAGGCAGAGTTAAGGCGCGATTTAACTTTAATGCTGTTTACTCGCCAAAGTTTACCAGAGAGATAAGCTGAGCCTAGTGACTTTTCTGTGTCACCTTCTAAACCACCGTGATGAATATGCAAACATATACCGCTTGTGAGGCTTGAGGCAGTGCTGGTATTTTCCATCTTGTAACCAAATTCCTGGGTGGCCCGGTCTGAAAATAATGTTTTCCCCCTTGCGAGTGAAGACAAACGTTCCAAACGGCTGTTTTGTTTGGCCCTTTCTGAAAACTCGTAAATATTTAATTTTGATGCAGCGAGCGTTCGAAAGATAATTCCTCACGAGATATTTTGCCAAAACGAAAGAGGGGAAAACGTGAAGGAATGAAAAGCAGTTTTCCTGCCGACAAACTCTGATTAATTGACCTCTGGCGGAGCCTAACTAATTTAATTATTTCCTTATTATTGATCACTTACTCAAATTGACCTAATTGCACCACTAACAACAGCAACAGGAACAACAACAAAAAAAAAAAACAATCCTTCCCCAGTTTTGAATTATTCATGTGAAATTGTGCCTCGTTACTTGCAGTTTTAGATTCTTAGGACATAAAAGTAGCCCTGCTGTGTCCTCAGACACACCAATAATAATGAATTTAGACCAGGCATGGGCAAACTACGGCCCGGGGGCCAGATGCGGCCGGTTAAGCTTTTCAATCCGGCCTGCCAAACTTGAAGAAATGATATTATTATTAGATAAAAGTAATAAAATAGCTTTGTCTCATCCATTTTTTCAGTGTTTTAAAAGTCATTTCAATCGAGGGCAAAATTCCCGTGGGACTTCAACGACAGATACTTTGTCGTAACGATTTTGTTCATCTTCAATTGACATGACATATCCCATGACACATTTTTCTCCACCTATGAGGTGGGTCAACAAAACACTCCATCCATCTGCTGCTGCTCCAAATTTTAGAACTCATTGTGGCGCCGCCAGTTAAAACGTTTGCCCACTGCTGATTTAGACTAATATGCTGGCTTGGGGGACTGCAGCACACACTGCACGGCTTAAAGATCCAAAGGTGTGAGACCGAGGGATTTGTTCTCCTGCCTTTTAAAACTCAATATTACATGAAAGTGTAGTTTTGTAGAACAACTATCCTCCAGTGCCTTGTCTCGGAGTGATGGATGTTCTGTCTTGGCAATACTGAAGATTTGAGCCAACAGTTCTTGGTTAATACAAGGCTTCTGTAAGCTGATTCATGTTCAGTAAATTCATCCCGGGCGGCGCAGAGAGACTTTTTCGCTCAGCACTTTCTCTTATCTGCCTTCTTCTTAGTTACTTAATTCCAGGCCGGTCCTCTTCCTCTCTTTTTTTTTTTCCCTTCCTCCTCCGCCCCCCCTTCCGCGCGTATTCTCACCAAAGACCGAAGCTCTGAATACTTAACTCCAGTTGAGAGACATTCGTCAGTCCAAACAGAGCTCCTCTCCTAGTGGCGGCTCTTTTGTTTGCCTCAAAGTCAACATTTGCCAGACGCCGAATGAAAAAATGATGCGGTCATCAGAACACTGTGGCGCGACGAGATGAAGTTAGAATCTCGGGGTGAGCCCCCCCCCCCCCCCGCGTCCATCTCTCTCCATCGTCTGACGTGAGCCGATGTAACAGGTTCATTAAAGCCTGTTCGCGGTGTAGGCAGAGAATTGAAGTCCGACCGTATCTCAAGAGGCAGAATTTAATCCATAGCTTTTAACGAAGCGAGCGGGAACTCTGTGTTACGGGGAAGAAAAAAAAAAAACATAAAAAAAATTCTGGCAGCGAACAGTCGGCCACAACTTCAGAAGTGTGGATACTGTTATCTCCGTCTTACACAACAGATGGAACACGTTGCGGCCTAATGGAGCACTTTCCCTGCCATCCCGCTGATTAGTCCTGGACTTGATAATTATTCAATTGGCGGGGGAGGGGAGGGGAGTGGTGGGAGCTCGCAACACGGCAAGTGGCGGATGTGAGATTACTCCAGTGTTCTGGGGAGCGTTCCATTCAGGAGAAATTAGTGGGAGCTTTGTGCCCTGTGGGCCCCGTTCACGGAGCTCTTCGCCCCCAAGGGAACCGCGTCTCCTGCCCACGGTGCAGCAAACACTGCAAGTTAGATAAATAAGGAAAAAGCAAGGTCCAACTAAGGCCATCGTCATCATCATCATCATCATCGTCATCATCATCATCGTCATCATCATCATCGTCAGCAGCAGCAGCAGCAGCAGCAGCAGCAGGAGCGTACCAGTGACGGGATTATATCAGGTACAAAAACATGGCACATGGCATTTTTTCTTGGGCCTTTTCAGGACCTTGAAAAACATGAAATGAAATAAAAGGTTGACAGAAAAACAATTCCAAGTTTGGGGTTGTTGTCTGAAATTTGTTGCATCTAAGTCTAACAGGGGAGGAAGAAAAAAAAGAAAGAAAATTCTCTCCCTCATTCCCATCCTTTTTTGTTTGTTTGTTGAGCTGCTGCTGACAAGAATTAGGAAAAATAAGAACCTGTGCAACCGAAGCGCGCAAACAGTGCCACGGGGGGGATCATTTGAATATTGGGGACTTCCCCTTGTCAATACGAGGCAGCAGAGAAAACCTTACACACACAAACTAAACAAACAATTCTAAAGTCCTAAATGTATGTCCTCCAGTTCCAGACAGTGAGAGTTTATTCCACCCAAGCACTCTGGGATTAAAAAATATCTCCAAACACTCCAACATGTATGCATATACAATACATACGTTGTCGAATATCCATATCAAATCATTTTAAAATAAGCTCTCAACGGCAGAAATACTCCCATTGCTTTCCAGATTTTCACCACCCCTCCTCGCATTGAAACCCAATCAATCATGCTCTTGACCTGCTTCGGAAGGATTTTTGCTTTCTTTTGCGGTGCTCTTTAAAATGTAAAGCCGCGTTCGCCGCCAGATGTATTCTGTTTGTGCTGGATTCGGGGAGCAGCAGCAGCAGCAGCAGCAGCAGCAGCTCGCCGTGAATGTTTCAGGACCCGTGGCCCACTTTGGACGCCCTGACCTCAGCGCTGCTGCCTTTTAATTGGACGTTTCACAGCGGGGGAGGGAACCCTGCGCAGTGTTTGCATAGCGTTATCAACCTCAAGGAGGAGGAAAACAATAAAGAGCCAAGAAAAAAAAACATTTTATCTGGCGTGAGCGGAGTGGTCAAAATATCCTCAACGCCCTCGTCCGCCGACATCCCATCAGCAAAGCGGAGGAGGAGGAGGAGGAGGAGGAGGAGGAGGAGTGGTGCTGTGTATCCGGCGGTGCTTGAGTTTTTGCTCTGGAATATACAGAATACCCAGAAGCGAAAAACAAAAACAAAAAAAAAATGCAACGATGGGAGAGACCTGGCACCCGATCAAAGGGAGAGATATCATTTTGTTGGGGAAACGGCCCTTGATGGTGATAATGATCATGCGGAAGGGCTCCGCCTGCCGCCACGCTGAGCCACACAGCAAGGGGGAGGAGGAGGAGGCCGGACTCGCCTCGGGCTGAGAGCCGGCTGGCGGTTTGAGGATGTAGTGAACTCGCAAGCGGGGGTGTGGGGGAGCATGAGACACCCGCATCAATTCAGGTGGCAGACGCAGAGACGGAGAGACGGGGAGAGCAGGAGGCGAGCTGGAGCTGCTCCTCAACGCAGAAAAGTGAAATCTCTCCCCCCCCGATTAACCCATGAGACCCCCTGTAAGCCTCCAAGCAAATTTTAAGGGGGTCTATATAAAATATATATATATATATATTGTCACTAATGTAGACTGTCATGGCTTGCACCCATAAAATAGTGTTAGGTTATTATAGGACTTTTGCATTTTAGGGAAATGTAGGTTTTGAGTCATGATCAGGAAGATGCAGACCCCTTCCGGAAATTGACGTGTATTTCGCACACTGGGCGCAACCAAAGTCCTAATTAGACTTTAAGCACTGCACCCACTGATTGTCCCTGAATTCTTTCCCTGGCAGGTAAAGTGTAATCACGCCCTTTGGGCAGTTTATTTTCCCTTCTGTACTGCCGGTAGAGTCAGAGAAGCCCACTGTAATCTGTGCGATCAAACAGTTGTTTAAGCCTGTGCAAGAAGTATTCAACTCTTTGCCACTTTTTTTTAACCGCCTGTTTTGTGCCACACCCTAAAACCGGAACCTAGCAAGTGCGCGTCTGGTCTGGTCTGGTCCCGTGACTATTGCGCCACCATCCCTCAATTCAATTCAGGTTCCCCCATCGTCGTATTGCTCAGGACCAGCCTTCAAGCTCACCATGGGCTCAGCTCGTCAGTTTGCAGTTGTAGCAGTCCAGAATGAATGTATTTATGGGCAGTATATTAAGTTTTTAGCAATATAAAAATCATAAATCAAGCCAAATTTGACACACTGGACCTTTAGATAAAACCTTAAAAAAAAATCCTGTTTTGCTTCCCATTTCCTGTGTTAGGCAGGTTTGCCAGGACGGCCAATCCGAGCGCAGACCCTCAATTAAGGCGGCTTGAATAATGCAAGGGGCGCTTGTTTGGACGGGGACGTGCTGAAAGCTGATAGCCCGTATCTCCTTCAGAGGCGGGTGGTGCCAGGTCCTGATGTAGCCTGACTGACGCAGAGAAACAAAACGTTGAAAAAAAATAAAATAAAATAAACACACAGCTTTTGTTGTTATTATTAGCCCTCCCAATAGATTGCATCTAATATTTTCTCATTCCACTCATCCAGGACATTCAGTCAACACGTCCGCTGACAGAGGTCATTACCCCCCCCCCCGCCCCCACTTCCTCCCCTTGCATGCATGGACCGTTGAAAATCGGTTCATTGGACGGCAGGTTGGATTTGCCATTGCCTCCAGGAGGAGGAGGAAGAGGAGGAGGAGGAGGACGCAGGCAGTCCAGGATTACACTGGATTAGTTTGGGAAGCAGAAGGAAGCCCCCCCCCCCCCCACCTCCCAGAGTGTATCAATCTGTTTTTACCGCCGCCCGAGGCCCGGAGACAAAGGGGAGATAGGGGTGTGAAAATGATTTAAAAAATAAAAAAGATGAGAGGAGAGGTTCTGGCCGGGGCGCCACAGGAAGTGAGGGTCTCCTTCCCGAGGGAAAGGTTATTTGCTGGGGGGGGGTGGGGGGGGGATTGGTCCAGAGCCAGTTACCCAAGAGAAAGTGCAATCTGAGGAGCACCCTTCCTCCGTCCCCACCACTGTCACTACCCAGCCGCCCAGAGGGAGAAAAAAGGAGTGATGGAAGAGGAATTTTAAAAAAAAGGGAAAACAGACACTTTTGTTGCCGCCGTCACTCAGGCGTCGGCGATGAATAAAACAGAAGAGCCGCTTTTCATGTCGCACGCCCGCCCGTTCCACTCACACCCTTTAAATACGCCCCCGGCTAGCTGACGTCGCAAAGGCAGGGAGGGAGGATCGGCACGTCTCATCCACAACAACTAATTCACTGTCACCGGCTGCCTCAGAGGGAAGGGGCTGGCGCAACCTCATCGCTTATTCATTATTTACTTTTTTATTCATTTATTTTCGGAAGGCTTTTATTTTTGAAATATTTTTCACTGTAAATCCGGTCCGGAGAAAAGGAAGTAGCCTGGTGGTGGTGGTGGTGGTGGAGGAAGGTCCCCCCGTCCCCCCACCCACACCAATGTGGACTTTCTTTGTGCGCTTAACCGCACAATTAAAGTTAATATTTGATTCCGCCCGCTGCAGGCTCCTGCTTTCTTTCTTCTAGTTTTTTTTTTTTTTTTTGCAAAAGCCACAGCCGCCCTCTCCTTTATTCGCTTGTCTTTTTGTGCGGCTTGCACCTCAATGGAGTGGATTGCACTGGATTAGCTCCTCCGCCTCGCCGCCCCAACGCTCGCACCCCCCCACACACACATCCTCACTACCGACTGATCCGATCCATTTTGTGTAATCCAACTCAATTTAATTATGTTTATCGTTCCACCTCGCCGGCGCCGAGGAGCGGCGGCCCACCTCAGCCGAGATAAGCCCGGGGACCTTGTGCCTTTTCCTTTTTTTTTTTTTTTTTTTTTTCTCGCGGCTGCCAGAGTTTGTCTGCTCAAGCTTGTTGCTCTGCAAACAGATGGTGCGAGTCACCTGCACTCTGGGTAAATAGCGGCGTTAGCCGCGACATTAGGATTCAGTACTCTTTACCAAACATCACCGGTGACTTGGGAACAAGGGAGGAAAAAAAATAAACAAAACAAAAAAAAAGAGAGCCCAGGCTGAAGCTCATTACCTCATTTCTTTTTCCTGTAATAGCAATTTGTACGATTTAGCAGCAAGCTCTCCCCACTAAATGGGTGTTTTGGAGTCGCTTTGTGTGCTCACTATTCGTAAAGTTTTCATTTTTTCTTGACTCCCAGTTCGGTTGCTCGGCTATTCACCATTAAAGCTAAAATAAAAGTCGTCTAGCCAGTCAGCACAGTTCAAGGACTCAAAGACAGCTGGACAGCATCGGGAACGCCACTGAGCACAACAATATTTTTGTATTTTTATTGCAGGTTAAATGTTTTTGTGGCCCGTCTTTCGCCGAGTTCAAAATCTCAGAGACTTGCAGATTTTGTGCAGTCGTGACAGACGCTGTTGGGCCGCCAACACATCACGCAAAAGCGACCCTCTGCGTTTTCCTTTGCCGAGTGGCCCTCGCTCATACTCTCTGACTCCTGAAAGACTCTGCCGCACAACTCAGGGTCCAACCCATCATTTTGGACCTGCCCTGCTGTCAGGAAAAAACTGTTTTATATTCCACTGAAATCTTTTAGCTGGTTTTGTGAGGAGACGTCGTGCTGGGATATACAAGGCTGTATATATAATATATTGGAGACTTGTTATTTCTGCAGCTTACAAAAAGATAAAGAGCAGCAAAGGTTGTTGAACATATTTCTATTTCTATTTATTAATGCTGTAGTGACAAAAAAATTGTCAAAAAGGGTCAAAAATCATACATTAATAAGGGAAATTCATTCTTTGGTGACCAAGTCCAAAAACCAATTAGTGTATTTTTGGCAAAGCTATTGTTACTATGCAAGACGAGATATTTTGCATATTGATAAAACCACTGATTGCATCTCTCATCTTTGTCAGCCTGGCCATCTTGCACCCACACAAAAGCCCTGCCACAGTATGACCTTCTGTCTATTAGACATTATTTTTCTTAAAAAAATAATGTTTTTTCCTTCTGCTGTTCAGACGATGGTGATGACCCTCCCACCCCCATGCAAAGTATAGCTATTTCAGTTTAACACTTGGTTATGACATGGCAATTTCGTATTGAAAAGCTGTATGAAGATAAAAATTCCCCCCCAAAATATATGTAAAAAAAATCTAACCACTGCCGGGCCAACAGTTTCATTCCAAAGTTTTATGATCACAGTGTTTCAACTCACCACTAAAAGTCATCTTAATAGATCCGTAATAAAGACTCCTGGTTGTTTTTGATTAATGAATGATGAATTGCACCAACTGAATCCCTTTTGGAGGAATCAAAAGTGAATCACGGGCTAAAGGTCTTGGCCAGTGGTGCTTCATCTGTAAAGAAAGTGTATCTGCAGGTTTTGGGAAATGAAAGTTTCCCAGTGATACTGAAACCAAAGACGGATGCTGCTCCACCACTGGACCCCCCTACCCGAGAACGACCCACTTATCCTCCGCTGCATCCTCTGTCTGGCCGTTAATCTAATCGCAAGGCTTCACGTGCGCGAACAGTAATTTGTCTTTGTTTTGTCGTTACTGGAAGTGTTTGCCATCGCGTGCAGAAAATATGTCTAGTAAGACGGCCGCGCGGCTAAGATTTCATGCTTCCATTTTCGAGTCGAATCCAATTCAATTTTCGGTCTTAATTATTTGTCAGAATTAGCTTTGCATGAATCGTCAGTGTCTATGGTCCGTGGCCCAGGGTTTTAGTTGCATGCAGAACGACTCCTGCAATGAATCAGTTTTAAAAGCAGGGCTGGATAACGTTCTCTCTTTGGTAGGAGAGCAAAGAACTGCACGGAAGGCTTTTCTATACTATTTTACTGGCTTTGGCAAGAGTTAAGTTACAGTACGGCACCACCCGGCTCATCACAAGATGGAATAGCTGTTGGCCCTCACATCACAGGATGCCTCACGCTTTTACCAACCTACTTAAGTGGCACAATTTGGCCCAGTTTGATTGTAACCGGCTACGGATTTGACCACTCAGCTGTCCAGTCAGTCTTTCACTTTCCGACTGTTTCTTTTATTGCCTCTTTCCCGGATGGCAAACAGAAAAATTGGGAAATTCTCACTCAGGGGTGAACAGTGTGTCGTATTTGAGCAAGCCTTTTAAAAAAGCAGAACCCGTATGTTTTTGAAAGGTGATCACAGCCTCGATCTGTTGCGGTGGAACCGCAAGCTGATGGTTTGTGTTTATTGTTTAATTTTGTGAGCTTCTTAATGTCTCACAACTGTAGCAGTTGGCTGTAAAACATTGATGAAGTCTTACAGGCCGAGCATAAACACAAGGGGGGTCACGCTGCGGAGTAACGGACGCAGTTACTCACTCTCTCCCTCTCTCTTTTTGTAATATCATCAGTTGCTGCTCGATGCTACTGCTGGTGGCGGCTCGTGGCTGCTCATTCATCGCACTAGGTGTAAATGTTTGGCCCCAGGTGGTGGTGTCTGGCCAATTAGTCTATACATAAAAATGAACAAAATGATGTTTAATATTTAAAAAATAATTACTTTTCCCTTTTTATTAATTAGGGCCCTTTAATTTAATTCCCTTTAATAAACGCGAATGCTGCTGCACCTGCTAATTTCCAACCCTGTTTCTATGCAAATACAATGAAAACTAATTCATTTAAAGTTAACCAATAAATGCATTGCAGCAAATACAAAATTGTTATTTATTTATTTTGGCTGAAATGATCATGATTTGATGATCATTCAGTGAACATTAAATGATCAAGCAACAAATGATCATGACAATTGCCAAAAGTTATAGAATCCGCGTAAGCATATAGTACACGGGTGCTAAACAGGGATGAATTTCCAAGAATTCTGAATAAAACAACACAGCAGTTAAAGAGACCAAATGACAGGGTGCTGACAAACCACTTAGAAGGAAACTGCTTTGCAACGCGTGAAGACCTTTGCTATGAATACCACACATAATTAAAAAAAAAAAAAAAAGAAAGAAATACTTGAATGGCAACACTGAATTACTAAGACCCAGCAAACTAAAAATAGGCCTAATTCATCATGGGCAAAACTTCCAATGTTGAAATTGTCATGTTTTCTAAAAAAAATATATATATCAATTAGTTCCCTGGAAACCAAATGGTTCGAACCAGTATTTCGGCTGCATCCTAATTAGGCAGTGGGTGTTTAACAGACTAGTTGAGTGCCTCTCTGTTCTGTGGTCCACAGTGTTGAAAACCTCAGTGGAGTTTAATTTTAGTGTCTTTTTTAGGGCCTTGATGGCTTTGTGTAAGGAGTGTTTGGCTCCAAATGCCACAGACCAGAATTTTAATGAATAAATACAATACTTTATTTCTGAGGTCAAATGAAGGATATGTTGGCAGAGCAAAGAGTCCAATTTTTTACAAAATTCTACAATTAACAAACTATGTAGAATTCATAATTGGTCCATAATACCTTGCCGTTTTTTTTTTTCTTACCATAGCTAATCTCTAAAGAACATATTAGCTCTCAAACAGACTTTCCCTTCGAAAGTCTCAAAAAGTGAAAGGCCACAAGCGGTGCAGGTCAATATCGATTTGACTAAAATGTGCTAGCCCAGTGTTTGTCAACACAGACTAATTCAGTGCTTTTATAATACCAGCTAATAACTGGAATTGGGCTGCAGGGCTCATTTCCAAACAGGCAAGATAAAGAAAAAAAAATAGGTTGTGAGCAGATTATTTTAACATTTTTTAATTTATTCTTTACATGGCTTTTGTCAGTAATGTAAAGATCTGTATTTGTGAATACGAGACATGATCTTAACAAATGTCCATTAGTGGTGACCTTGAGACTCGAGGTCCTGGGTTCGATCCCTGGCCAGCTCACACCAAAAACGCAACCTCATGGGGGCGCTCCTTATGCCGGCCTCCCTGTGCCAGTCCCCTGATTAGGATAAAAGTGAGGGTTGTGTAATGATGGGTGTCCAAGGTGAAAACCTATGCTAACTTAAACGTAAGAATCTATTAGCTGTGGCCACTCCTCAAGGGAACAGTTGAAAGAATCTGCTTTAAACTTGGTCTTTAGATTAAATACATTCAGTTTTTTGTTCAAAATACTTTTTTTTTTGCTTGTGAATAATATGCTTTATTCTGTTTAGACAAGGGCATTACTTTAATAATAGACATGTCAGAAGGGTATGAATTATTGATAGTGATAGATTAGATTTTGTCCGATAATCAAGCTCAGTGGAGGACTTCAAATTACCCCAACTCCCATTTGCCAAGTGCATACCGGCCACCCCGACTTTTAGGAAGGGAGGCAGAATTTAGAAAATTTGGGCCCGGCACCATGTTGTAGCCATGAATTATTCAGCCACGTCCATCATTGGGGTGTTGGCAGACACCGGAACCTTAAACAGCCGCGGCTATCTCTTTCATTAGCGATGGGATCGGCAGTATCGGCGCTCAATTCTTCCCTGTCATGTGCGATGCGACTCAAAGGCAAAGATGACTGTAATTACAGCAAGCGCGGCGGTCCACGCAAGTCGACACCTCTGGAGCCGGCCCGTCGATGGGAGGCTGCGAGGGGTGAATGGATAAAAATCTAGTTTATGGATCTGCGGTCCGCCCGCACCAGGCCCCCTTTCGCCGGAGGGGCTGAGGTTTTAATTGCTGTCTGACCAGGGCTGGTGCTGTGTGAAGATGGGACGCGTTGATACAAGCGGAGCGTGAGGGGGGGAAGGAAGGGTTTTCGCTCTCCCCACTCCCTCACTGCGGTTGTCGTATTGACAGCCTCTCGTCCTGGAGGAGCTGATAAGAGCGCCGGACTGAGGGAGACATCCAGAGAGAGTGGATTGCCTTTCAGGAGGCCAGGAATTGGAGATGTATTTTTTTTTTTATCATTTTATTTTATTTATTTGTTGTGAAGGGCGTTTCAGAAAGAAAAAAAAAAAAAATCAAATGTCTCAGAGAGCGCGACAGGGAGGCAACAGCTGATAGATGTAGTAGCCTGGACAGGTGGCATGTGTGTGACACTGAAAACCACGACAGGCATAAACGAAGCAGCCGCCGCTAAGGGCCATCGGGGTATTCGCAGATCAATGAAGGAAAGCGCATTGATTGGCGAAAAGCAGAACACAAACAGCCCTTTTTTTCCTGCTCGCTTTATGTTAGGTCGCTGTCCCAGCGCTGCTTTATTTACACGAGCACCTGCTCGGGGACAAAAAGGCAGAAAACAAAAAAGGGTCAATGTCAGGCTCCCATCTCTTTGTGGCCGCGTTGCACGTAAAGATTAATTTGTGCATTCGAACCATGTACACAGGTAGCACTTAATCATTGTTTCAACCCCACGCATTCATGTTTGACTCCCAAAAATTGACTTGTTTTGATTTTAAAGCAGCTTCTAGAGAACATCACGGGCCACAAAACCACAACCAGGGACGGCGTTCCAAAAACAATGAATTAATCATTAGATTAATCACCTAAAGCAGATGAAAGGGGGGGAAAAAAACCAGCAGATCTTCCACGCACGCTGCAGTCGGAGAGGAGCCTCAGGCATTCAGCGGCGCTATCACATGGCCGGTCGATGCGCAAATGTGTAACAAAAGCCAAGTATCGGTGCCCGTTGCCGACGTACGCTAGCGGCCGTCGCGCAACGGTGACATTCACTGTGGAGCGCTTGACTTATTGCTCCCTTTACTCCCTCGGACAATACCTCCGAGGCCGAGGGGAAGCTACAGCGGTGTGGGATAAATTGCAGTATGTGCGCGATAGATCTCGCTGTCAGAGGTACATTACCCCTGCCGAGCTGCCGGGGTCGAGCGGCGAGAGATAATTGTAACCCCCGCTGAGAGGGAAGAGCCCAACTTACCGAAACCACATACTGTTCATCACTAAGGCGCTCATCCCGCAGGAGTTATGGCACGATTCACTGTCTTCTTCTTTTCACATTTTCTTAAATCGGCTTTATTACCCGTGGACGCTCTATTGATGCCGTTCGACCCTCTTCTATTTATAGTCCACAGACACTGGCTGTGTTTGTTTAGTGTCCTTGTAATGAGCCATATCCCGGGTTTTGATCATATTTAGACGGTGCTTTCAAGCACACAGGGAAGCCAGGATATTTATAGCCCTGCATACATGTGTATAGCAATATCCCACCACTTATCTAATTACTGCATCTCATTTTGCGCAGGTGACGGCAATGATTATTCTTTATTTATTACCTCAACAGACTGCAGATTTTTTTTCATTTTTTATTCCCACCTACAAGATACCAACGTGCGGGCTTACCACTGTTAAATGGCAGCACTGCGCCTTAGATATGGCCTATTCACCTAACTCCTCATTCCCATCAAAACTTTCAATCAGTTTAATTTCTACTACATCCATCCATCCATTTTCCATACCTCAGGGTTCAGGGTTGTGAGGGTCTGCTGGAACCTATCCCAGCTGGTCATGAGGCGATGGCAAGGTACATCTTGACAAGTAGCCGGTTCATCGCGGGTCATTTTACGACATTTGTTAATTTAATAGAACCGAAAGACTCGGAAAACTCAGCTTCTCCAGCTCTTCCGAGAGCTCGCCGGCCATCTGAACTGAACGATCAGGGGAGAAGGGCTTTATTTTTGGGGAGGTGACCATGAACTCTATGGTCTCACTCTGCAAGACATAGGAGAACCTCCCAGAAGGTACCAAGCCTGTATGGTGGCGTGGCCTGGTGGAAGCCACTCATTGGTGAAAAGCACATGGTATACGGCCACGCAAAATACCAGGCCAATACCGTGAGCCACGGTGGTGGCAGCACTACTGGGAGACTGGTCAGGATAGCGGGAAAGATGACAGCCACGATGTCTAGAGACATCCCGGATGCAAACCTGCTCCCGAGCAGTCTTGACCTCAGACTGGGGCCGACGGTTCATCTTTCAGTAGGACAGGACAACAAGATATCGAAGGAGGAGTGGCTTCAGGACAACTCAGTGAATGTCCTTGAGTGGCCCAGCCAGATCCCAGACTTGATCCCGTAGAGATCTGAAAATGGCCACGCACTGACGCTTCCCATCCAACCTGACGCAGATTGAGAAGTAATGGTGTGCACGGCTTGTGGTGTCGTCTACAAAAAGACCTTGACGTCGTCATTGCTGCCAGAGGTGCATCAACAAAGTATTGGGCAAAGGTTGTAAATATTTAAGTACATGCAATTCTCTGTTTTTCATATTTAATACACTTGCAAAAAAATTCAAAAGATTTTTTTTTTTCCCACATGGTTATTACAGTGTGTTGTACATCGAATTTTGAGGAAATAAATAATTTAAAGTATTTGTATATCTAAGTATATTTTCCAGATGTTCTTTATGTGTATGGACGGAGGTGTTGTGTTCAGAGATGCTGCTCTGCAGACCTTGGCTCTAAGCACTGGTTATTTGAGTTACTGTCGCCTTTGCTTGTCGCTCACTGTGTATTTTCTCTACTGGGGTCTGTTCTCTGTGAGTCCTTTAGACGCTATGATATTGCGGAAATCCCTGTCGATCGGGAGCAGTTTTGAGGTACTCAGACCAGCAGCGCCTCTGGTACCAACAATTATGTTCAACTCACTCAGCATCACCTGGATCCCCAGTTCTTTCCCATTCTGATGCTCCTTCTGAACTTGGGCAGATGGTCTTGACCACATGTGGATGCAATTGCCACGGTATGATGCATGCTATGCCTAAAAAGTGGTATAACCACAAATGTTAATATCTGTAAAAATATAGATTTTTTTTTTTTTTTTAACTTATTCTCAACTATGTATGTGTCAACAGTTGTGCCATTTTATTCCAATTTAGCAGCTGAGTGGGTAAAAAAAAAAAGAAAGAAAAAAAAAAGAAATTGCTCAAATTATTTAATGGTTTTCCTCTCAACAGACAAGTGCTGCAATTACCGGTATCTGTCCCGTCATATATAGCTGGAAGCGGCTGCTTCGTGCTGAGGTTACACCGTGCGTTAAAGCAGCTGGAAAGACGTTGTAGCGCATGCAAAAGAAACGCGGGGAGACACACATTTTTGAACGTTCCTTGCATTCACACTCACCCTGCATCATTTGCATGCCGATGCGCGCGCGCGCGCACACACACACACACACACACACACACACACACACCCACAGGAATCACACATCCCATCTCTATTTCCCCTGCGCAGCTGTCGACCGCGTCCCACTCCCACTCCCTCCCTCTCTCCCCGCCGCCGCCGCAGCGGCAGCGGCAGCAGCAGCAGCAGTGGCAGTGTTATTCAGCCCGCGTCTACCTACTGTTTCTCGCCGCATAACACAAATAAACCCCCTGGCAATCGCAATGGTGTCTGCCTCATTATCATATTTATTTAAAGTATCGTATGACCCATTTCATTCCTGCACGGGGTTCCTCTCGTCATGATTGAGTGGTCCCATATTTAAGGTAGGTCTCCGGAGATGCTGCTGTGCATAATGGGAACATTACTATTAAGCATGGTCACAGGCATGTCCTTGTCATTAAAGTTGAGGGGGAAAAAAAAAAAAAAAGAAAAAGAAAACGGGTTGAAAGTTCCTCTCTTCCTTAGCAAGCACTGTTTGAAGTTGCAAGCGAATGCGTTATTACAGATGCTTAAATAAAGGGGGAAAAAACAAAGCAAAAACAAAAACAATGGCAGACTTTTCAATCTTCCTGAGAAATGAACGCTGGAAACCCGGCGCGCGGGATCAATGGTCTGTCATGTAAGCAATACGGGATGAAAAACCGAGTTCGTTCGCCCACCGGCCAGTGATGTAGTGCGCCGAGTCGTGCTGGTGAAAGGAAAAGCGGCGCTGAGCCGCAACCCCCCCCCCCCACCCTCGTAATGCAACCGCTCTAATGGACCACATCTGATAAATGGTCACGATTATGCCAATAATAAAAAGAGAAATCTGTCCAATTGCTCGGGCGTACACATCAGCGCGGGCCGTAATGGCCGAATCTGTCATTGAAAACGTCTCGGGCTCGCGCACGGCGGCCAGCGCGCCGCGCCCGGTAATGGAAGATTAATAGCAGACTGCCGATCCCCGGCCCCCGATTATCGAATGCTTTTTCTACTGGATATGTTTCCCACGACTCCCCCCCCCCCCCTCCCGGCCTCCCGGCCGCGTCTGGACCCGTATTGATTTGGTGCTCGCAAATTTATGGTTATGTTTCTCCAGTTTGAACAAAAGGAGGAGAAAAACATCGTTGTCTCCTGCCGGCATCAGTCACGACATCCAGCGGACGGACGGGACGCGAGGAGGGAGCGGATCTCGGCTCCGCATTGGCCGGGAGTCCCGGAGGGTCGCCTGGTGCTTTACTCACATAACATGACTGTGACCTTCTGCGTGCGTCTCCATCATGAAAGGTTAATTGGCAAAGGTCGCACTCGGTTTCTGTAAATACATGAGCGGAGTTCGTGAAGGGGAAATGATGTTGGGAAGGTTGACAGGATGCTCCCGTTATTTAACACGGAAATTATTTATGGCAGTTTAATCGGGTGGCCTCGAGTGACGGTTAGCTTAGCGCATGCTACTATGTGCTGTTTTTAACTCTCGCTTAAGCCAACTGGGAGTGTAAAGGAAACATTTTTTTTCTTTACTTTGAAAAGTCTTTTTATAAAGCAAAACTAAACATAAAATTCTAATGTGAAAATGTCCCTTCTGATTCCACTTCGAGAAAAATGCTTCTCCTACAACATTAGCTGATCTCTTCAGCCTGCCAGTCACTTCTTCTATTCCTAGTGGCACTTGGAGGATGGATGATAAAGTGCAAAATGCTGCGACTGCACAACTTTTGTAAATACACGACTTTGTGGAGGATCTCCGTGTGATACCAAAACCACAGCGTCATTTAGAAACTGCCGACTTGTCACGAAGGCACCATGCATTATGTATGGCTTTTTGTAGTGCTGGTAGATTCCAGTAGCTGGTGACATGTCAGCCAGTGGCAGCTGCCATCCAATCCATGTGTGGTCTTGGGAAAAAAAAAGAGACAAACGACCAGTTAGAATTACAATAATTTCGGAGAGATTGACGTGACAACCTGAGGGATGAGCCGAAACTTTTGAAGAACGTCCAGGGGAAAAAAATAAAAAATAAATTCTCTGCCGTTTGTATCGTGTCACTGGGCGTGTTAAGAAATTGGAGCTAGTTACCACAGCATTCATTTAGCTCTAGACACAGTACATAATAGGGTTATGCATTTTTAATAGACTGCTCGAGGAAGACTAATGCAAGTGATGGGGTCTTTCTTTTTTTGTATCTGGGTATTTTTGGCATAACTGACTTTCCATTTCTAGTTAGCATGTACTGATCGCTACAAAAACGGCGTTTTTGGAAGTCAAAAATCGCTGCGCGCTGTTTGAAAACGACTCGATTTCTGCCGCAGTTTTCACTTCAACTCTGTCCTTTGCATATCTCCCACTCTCTAACCTCAGCTCAGGCCTCACCTTATCTTCGGAAGTGGCGTCTTCCAGCACTGGCAACAGCTGTCTCTTTGTCCCAACGCGGTGTTGTTTAGCTCCACTGCACAGGGTTTCATTACCCCTGCCTTCGGTCAAACGGCTTGGAGCTCCGTACTGATACTTCAAGCGAGACATAATTAATGACTTGTGCACGTCTGGTCGTCTCCCCTCCGCGCTGAGAGAAGCAGTGTTTTTCGGTCCGCTGGGGCCAGAGCACAGGCGGTGATGGTCAGAGTGGAAGCAGCTACTGGAGGGTTACCAGCGCTCAAACAATAAAGACGAGAGGCAATTTGTGAGCTCTGCGGACGAGGGTCGACTGCGTTTACTTTTAACGAGCTGCACTCTGACAAATATTAGAGTAGACCACTTACAAAAGGTCCACTTGTTTAAAATTAGTCCTCCTCGGGTTCCGTTTCATCTGGTGCCCAACCAACTTTCATATTCTCAGCCTAAGGAACAAATCCTGCCCGGCAGGCGTTGTTGGCCTGCTTATCAGTGCAAAAAGTAGTGAAGGAAAGTGAAATCACTGCCAGGTGTATTCAATGACAAAAAGATATATGAAGGTTTTTTATTTTGACCGATGTTATAAATTAGTTTAAAAGTGATTTAAAATCAAATTTTCTGTTTTTGTCTGTTTGGATTCACACTGTCAAAGTTACTGCATTTCAGACAAGAGTGGTGGTTTTTATTGAACAATATAAAAAAAATATATATTTTTAATAAAAACATTTAGATTTTTTCTGCAAATTAGCAAATAATCTACATCAGTTTAGAACGTCACAGGCTTAGTTTAAGGAATTTGACTTAAGTGTATTTTAGCCAAAATTCTTTCCCCAACTGACATTTCCAAATTGTTCAAGCCAATTTTCATCTCTTTTACCTTCTTGAATCTAAATATATTTTTTTCCCCAGAACTTTATTCAGGGAGAAACCTGCATATTAATGATACGAAACAACAAAAAATAGGTGTAACCTCTCTATTTTTGCGCTTTGAGCTTTGGCTGGACAAGGAACGAGTTGTATTTTGTCCAAATTGCCGTGAGATGTTCCAAGCCAGACATGAAAGCGGCGAGACTTGGCATTATGCTTCCTGATTTTAAAAAGCCAGCTGCAGTGTTTAACGGGGGGGCGGGGGGGGGGGGGGGGGGGGGGGGGGGAGGAGGAGAGGACAAACAGTCAAATGCGTAGTTTGAAAATCATTTTGAAAGTCGTTTTAAGCCGCTGCAGCGCACCCAGTGAACAGAATGACTGCGCGAGCCCTCTTCACATATAAAGACGTAAGCACCAGAGTGCTGTGTAGTGACAGAGTTTCCGCAGGATAAATTTGTCTCCTGGTGTCTTATACTGTTTTCCTTCGATTGCAGTCGGACGACTCAGAGGTATGACCATAAAAAAACACTCCCGTGTTTGGTAATGGCACTGCAGTTAGAGGTCAATATGTATAATTTTGGATGCGATTGGGTCGAGATGATCATTGTAGGAATACGTTTCAAGACTTAAGATCATCCTTTGGTTGGTTTTATTTAAGGCTGCTTGTGATCTAAGATTTGAGTTTGGATGCATACATGGTGGCGCGACATGTGGATGTATGGTTTGTCACAAAAGTTTATGGCGAGGCTGTTTAAAAACTCTGCAACGTAGGCAGTGCAGTGCAAATCTGAACAATGACATTCATTAGCTACAAATCAGAGATTTGAGCCCTTAAACGTGCAAGGTTTTGCCTGACAGATAGTTCCCAATTAAATATTAGCTGAATAATAATGTATTGTGCAGATTTTTTTTCCCCCTTCACAACTTTAAAGAGAGAGTAAAGTTAATTCAGGGCAGAGGATATCACTATTAACGCTCTGTGTGTAATGAATTAAGTTTGTTAGTCATTATGGATACGCTCGATAACTAAATATAATTGATGTGATAAAAATGATAATTAAAATGAAAAATGTAGTTTAGACTAATAATTAAAATAAAATGAACACTTTAATTTCCTTTTTAATTTACATTTTAAACAATAATCTTTGATCATTATTATTTTATTTCTATTTTTCATGATACTTTAATTTCAAAACCTATTTCTCATTTTATTATCTAGTACTATTCAGTCAAATTAGTCGTTCAAGTTCTTTAAATGTACGTCTCAATCATTTCAGTTTCAGAAATTTTCAACATAAGCTTTTTTCATTTGCCACAAGGAATTTTGCTGGTTTAAAAGTGAATGCTGTCAATTTCTTTGCATTTGTTTTTATAGGCCAGTATTTCTTTTTAATGCTTAAGCGTTCACGAGCACTTCCGACAGCAGTTTTTATTTGGTCGGAATCTGATATGGGCACGTTTGGCATCCATCCATTTTTCTGACAAAAGACAATATTTCGTGAGAATCAAGCGCACAAAAAAAAAAAAAAAAAAAAAAAAAAAGTTTCCTCTGCTTCGCGGCTAGTTTTAAATAACAAGTGAGTTCCTAACAGGTTGAGCCGGTTGACAGGGACGGTCAGCCGCCTCCCGTGCATCTCGACCGCTGCGCTAATGATGTTCCGTGGGCGGTGATGCTCGGAGGCATCGCACATGCCTCTGCCATGGTGTGAGAAACACATTCCGTCTCCTGTGCACGTCCTCAATGTGTTCCCTCAAAACTGTCACTCCGGTGAGAAAGCGCTCGCTATTGTTTGTCATCTCCGAAGCGCTAATGCGCTCGTAGACCTCCCGACGTCGATGTCGGCTTCAGACGCTGCTGTGTCAGGCGATGTGCCCGGAGCTGGAGTGTCAAACTTAAACACTGCTCCTTACCGAGCAGCTAAGACGCTCAATAATTAGGGAACAATTCTGCCTTTCCTTCAGCCTTGCACCCCTCCTTCCTGCTGTTGTTTGCCAGCCCCTCTGCCGCCCGCCCGTCTGTGCGAGGTGACGAGCCGGCGGGTGACAAAATATGGTTAACATGTTTTACATGACGCTTCAATTTCCCTCCCGTCAATCAGCAGGCACCGGTGCGTCTTCCTTGTTACTCTGCGAGGCTAACAGCTGGCGATAGATCCGGTTCTCGCTTCGTGGCAGAACGACGTGGTTGCGTTTTTCCATCAAAATTAGACCATATGTGGCGAAATGGACATCGGGACCTATCTTCTAATATTTTCTGAATTGACAGCCAATCATTTTTAGTCTTTTTGAAACCAAGTTTCCAAGTGATCCCTGCTGGCTAAATAGGAAATTGCAGGTTACTGGCAGTATGTGACTGAAATTTCATACCAAATTACAGAACCTTTCATCAAAAAAGTCACACATTCTTCGTCACTGTGTTTTTCATGCTTGAACGAAAATACGCTGCCCCCACAGGGTATACAGTGGTACTGCAATGAATATGAATGAACTGCTTCCCTTTCAGAAATATAGAAAAAAGAAAAAAAAAATCCATCTTCTTTATGTAAACATACATATCTGGTATAGCAAATATAGGAGACTTAAGGAAAAATAATTCAATTACGATGGGCTGAATGCATTTCATGGTTCACTTTTCTTTTACACAGGTACAGGCAAGTCAATTATTGACTTGATTTGATGGCAAAGAGTCATCTTTGCAGAGCCCACAAGTCCTAAAAATCCATATTGAGCAAAATCTATTGACCAGTGGACGGCCAAATTTTTGGACCCACAGAATGAAATCACATAGAACAAATGCTTGCAAAAACTAACGTGATCCGGAAAGGTTCAAGGCAGTGCACGGCATTAGTGACACGCAGGCAGGCTGTTTCCTCATGTGAAAACCTCTTGCACAGACTGTGCGTATTTATTTTGGAATACTATAAACAACATAAGTGCTTCCATGTGTTGAAGACGCGACCGTGGCAGTGATGAAAACCCTTCAAATATCTGCCCGCGACTGCGTATTTCATCGCTAAAACACAAAAGATCTGTGCAGGGGCAGCCTAGAGTCGGTGATTTATGTCAACCGAGCCTGATCTAAAATAATAATCTGCCTGGGAAATAAAAAAAAAATAAAAAAATGTGTTTACAGTAAATGGAGCGCCGTCTGGGCGCAGAGGTGACGGCTCTGGGGCCAGTCCTCGCACGGGCCGGCCGTGGCCTTGGGATGATTGTCGTAAAAATGGGGCGGCCTGAAGAGACAGCCGGTGGCGTTGCTGAGTCGACGGCCCGACTGTGTCCTGGAGTAGTCCATTAGCTCTACCTGCCCCTGCTCTCTGCAGGATCCCCACAGCGCTAAATGAAACAGGGCATATTTTTATCTTCCTGACAGCCAGGCTGCGGCGGCGGGCAACCGCGGGAGATTGAGGTTCGTGTCAGCCCGCACACTCTGTCGTATATCTACCAGCCGGCTTGTGCCACGCTGCACGCAAGCAAAGACATATCTATCTATCTATCTATCTATCTATCTATCTATCTATCTATCTATCTATCTATCTATCTATCTATCTAAACAGCAAATAAATCAGTCAATACATTTTAGTAAGACATTCAGAAAATGCCTAATTCAATATTTTAAGAGAAACATACCATTTTTTCTACATTGTTAAAAAGGGAAAAAAAAAAGATCCTTCGTAATTGTGACAAAAAATGTGGCAGTCCACAGGGATCAATTTTAGGCCTTTTATTGTACCACAGCAGTTGGTAAAGATCTTTCAGCGGCACCTCACAGAGGTGATTCTACCAGATTCTTTGACGTGTTTATGCCGACTCCACAATGACTCCGCTGGGGGTTCCAAATGGAATAATTTGAACAGCTACTGTCTTGCAGAGCGCACGGAGATGTCTGTCGTCACTGATTGCATCGGTATTTACATTGACAATTTGTTCATAGACGCAAAACTTTACTCTTTTTTGTTATTTTTTCGTTATTATAAGTAATAAAGAGACAATACAGACTAATTTGATATTACTCGCTGTTCACTGTTGCTTGTGCTGTTGTGTTGTTTATATGCAACGTGCTGTATTCAAGGAAGTGGAGGGCAGAGTTTGTACGCATGTGCGGCACACTGCCACGTAGGCACTGCCTGGCATGCTCACTACAAAACAACAAAGACTAACCAAAGAAGTTTCAGCATTTCATTTCTGGCAAGACGCAGACTCATGTAAAAGTAGCCGGAGATTGACTTTATTTTAAAAAAAATGTCTTTCTCATATTCCTTTTAAGAAAGTTCCTCTGCTTTCCCTTTTGTCTTATTATGCCCAGACTTCTTCCGTTGTCATTTAAGTTTGTTCCAGCTCCACCCGCTGGGATCCAATCCAACCATCTGCTTCCAGACTAGCTGCACCTCTTACAAAAGCCCAGTTTAAAACGAAAACTCCAATCTGCAGAATGAATGCCGCCGCGTAAGAGAAGCAATACCTGGAGTATTTATGTGCATCTTGCTGCTGATGTGAGGGCAGAAAGCTTTTCAGAGGTGTGGAGGAGTTGGAGCAGCAGCTCAGCCTTAAACTACGCTGACCCGAACAAAGCAAACCACCCACTCCAGTTTGAAACATATTGAAATGTGTCTGTTTGCCAAAAGTGAGTGAGAGAAAAGACAAAGATGTGCAGTCCAGAGCCATACATTTCATCTCCTGTGCATTGTTTAGAGCGTGGGTTTTCCCCCGCCTCTTTTCATTTGCATTTTTGTTCATCTCTCAGTCAGAAAAACTTGTATTTTCAGCGAATGTTAAAGTTTCATTTAGTTGGACCATGTAATCTTTTGCGAATCCATATGATTTATTTCACTATCCACCTTTAAGAAAACAAGAAACAGCGACACCAAGTGATCACATTTTAGATTGAAGTGCTCACCCTTCCACCCTCCCTCTCCCGAGCTCACCAGTGAACTACGGTGGCCTACGTATCCAAACCTGGATACCTCGTCCACCTTCTTCTTCACTCGTTTTTTTGTAGGATGCAAATGTTCACCGTAAATACGAAACACACTGTCAGGCGGGCTGGATTGTCCAAATATGGTGATGCAAGACAGCAGCTAATTGGAATCAAGACACTTGCTATACGTATAATCTTCTGTTTAAATAAGAATCGTTCTGTGGGTAGGATAACCAAATGACTTTTGTTGTACTGCAAGTATACACGTTTGTCAAGGTTTTTATGGTCATATTAACATTTTACCAATATACAAATAGTAAATCAGGCCAAATATTACACACTGGACCTAAAACAAAACAAAACAGTTGAATGTGAGAAATTCAATAGCAACCAAACAAGTGTCTTTATTGGTAGCTGCGAGGCTTCCTGGTGGAATGATTAGCTTTTTCAATGAGCAAATGTTAATTAAGTTGTTGTAGTTTCTTTAAGTACGTCTAAACGCCACCTTTGCCATGGCTCCTCCTCTTTCTCTTCTAATGGTCACCAATTGGCAGGACAGGATGCAAGTTAGAATTTTGATGTAAGGCAGAGTTTAGCGATCCATCTGCATGCATCTGCAAGGTTTTGGAGGCATTAATCTTCTGATTTTACTACACTTGGTCATCATCATCATCATCATCATCATCATCATTGTCATAATGGACAATAGTGAGGGGCATGTACAGCCCGTGTGCACTCACTGCAGCGCCCACTCAACATTCGAACATGGTTCAACAGAGCGACAGGCGTTATAGCTTTTCTCCTCGCCCCGGTTGCAGCTTTAATTTCCTCTATTGAGATATTGTTTCGTAGTGGCGGCGGCAAAGTCAGGCTGGCCGCAAAGGGCGCAGGTGCAGAGGGCCGCGGTGTCACCCCCCGCCCCCCCTCCGGTGTGTGTGTGTGTGTGTGTGTGTGTAGGGGGGTGAGTGGGTGTGGGTGTGGGTGTGTGTGTGGTCGATAATGAGACTCGGAGAGCTGTATGGATGACTCCATGAACTCTTTTTCATTTCCTTAATCTCTGCCCTCGGGCAAGTCCGGTAACACAGAGTCATTATTTTCCACCAGTTTCGCCGGCTACTTGATCACGTGGATCTCCTCCGGTGTGGGGATAGAAGGGTGGAAGTGGAGATAGAGGGAAAAATCCTAGGCTCAAATGAAGACGGCGAGGAAACTCAATATCTTCTTAGCAAAGATGTCGAAGAAGAAGAAGAAGAAGAAAAAAGTCTTCCAGGCTAAAGTCGAGACTCTTTGAGGGACGGTTAACCTCAGGCTGACATGTCGAAGAGGACAAAGTGGCCGTTAGGATAGAAGCCGTCTCCGTTTCGCTCTCTGAGCGGGAACAATGTGACTCACAAAAAGTACAAATCCACCCCCAACACCACCGCCACCGTGATCTTCTCACCTGGCTGCCTCTCCACAGTGTTCCCCCTTTCATAAAACCTTCAGTTTGACGTTTACTTAAGCGGTACCTGAGCTCCGGTTAGCACTTGGCAGTGTACGCCAGGTGACTCAGCGAACAGGAACTGAGCTGGGCCAGCGCTACCCCTCGGAGCGGGCCTGAGCGCTCACAATTGATTTAATCACTCGGGAGTGGAGGGGCAGAATGCGAGGAGTGTCTGTCTCTTCGCGTCTCCGGCTGCTTTTCAGGGCCGAGCTGCAGGTGGAGAGGTTCATCAGATATGATGATCAATGTGATCATCGCATGAACGCATGAATGATGCCAGCCACAGGTTTGCGAGGACATGGTAATAGGATTTGTTTTTTCCTTAAATTTCTGATGAGAATCTCATCACACTTTTTCACAAATTTTGTCCACCAGGGAATTAATAAAAACAAACAAACTCGTCAACGACAGCAATAAATAGTTTTAATTAGGAGTAAAAAAAAAAAAAAAAAAAAATCATTAATTAATGTGTGTAAGCTTGCCAATGTCACTGGCTTTGCTAAAGTCTTGCATGGAGTTTGAGCTCATTGTCCTGCTGTCTGACTCACAACTTTGCTGTTTCGGATCGCCCTCGCTGCTCTGCGCCATGCGGGTTTTGGACCGAGTGGGCAACAGTTTTTTTTTTGTTTTGTTTTTTTTGTTGTTTGTTTACTGTTGGCTTGACAAAACAGAACTTCAACAAAACGTCAGGCTGCGTTTTTGATCCTTGCTATATGTAGGATGATTAAGCAGCGTGATTCTGGGAAATGTATCAAACTGACTGTACAGGAATAAGTGTCCTGTATGAAAAATGACGTGCAATCCATGAAAAGTGGTCGCACACTATTTGAAGGTTGAGTGCAGTTGTTTTTGTTGACTCGACGCTATTATATGACGTCTGGTTAAAGCAATATTCATAAAAAAAAAAGCTTTTATTTCATTCACCCAGTGATTCTGCACCCATTTGCAGCCGTAACTGGCTTCACAGCCGCTCGCCTCGAGGCACACTTTGAGGAATAACCGGCTGAAGGTGCGTCTTTTCCCGACTTCTCCGAGGATTTTAGCATCTTTCCGCAGTCACGTTTCGGGCAACCCTCTCGCCGCCAGCGCTAATAGTGTTAACAGGGTACGGCTGATTGAATCAGCGCCACTGTAATTTGCTACTTTGCAGTCCGGCGCAGGAAACCACTTAGACGGAGGGCATGGCTCCGTGATTTTTTTTTTCCCCCCTTGCTTCAAAGCTTGATCAAGTAGTTGGGAAAATGTCAAAAAGACTGAGCCGAGAACTTGGGCCGAACCGGCCGTGGAAGTGGAGCTAATCAGGGGAAGTGTCGAGCTGGTAGTGACGGGGTTAAAAAATTTTTCGCCGCCTCGCCTCTTTTCCATCCCGTCGCTCATTACTTATTTAGCCCGAGTACGCGATCGAGCGGCGCGACCTTTTACGCGAAGGAAAACCCCAAGATTGGTGCGGCTCGAGGTCCTCAGCGGGGAGTCCAAACACTTTGCGTGTTTGAAGAGAGGCGGCAGACGATGATCCGTGTTGTCATAACCTGCGAGGGTCACGACGGAGGATATATAGGCGTATGAAAACAATACGGGCCTCTTTCCCGGCAATTAGTCTTGACTGAATCGATGAGTGGCGGGATGGTCTTGTTTTTCACTGTGCACTTTGCGCACCCCACCACCGCCACCCTGCCGACGATATTGGACCATTTCTCTGAAAATTACATCGGTTTTTGCAGATTAAGTGGCTCGGGCCGGCGCGCTGCCTGGCGGAGACATTTCAATGACGGCGAAGGGGCCCAGACGTGGCTAAAAGGGGGGCAGTGGGAGGGGGTGGCGGTGTCCGTTTACCCAGGAGAGGGCCGGTGTAATCCATCAGCCCGGCCGCTAACCACCACCTCTGTCAGGATCCCTGTGTTTCTCTATCAACTTCTCTCTGTCTAGTTTTCTCGAGACTTTCTGTAGGATCTAAAAGGCTTGTGGACGCAAAAGCCACATGAGCTAGCACGTTATAGAATATCTTTGGGAAAACATAGTAGATGACATTCTGTTAACTCCCTGCTAAAACTGGTGATTTTCTTGACCTTCCACCTGTTCATTGGCAGGATGCGTTTACTGTACACTGGACGTTTGCCCAAGACGCGGCTCTTAAAGTTCCAGTGTGTAAATTTTTTGTCAGATTTACGTTTTTTACTATGGTAAAAACTACCGATAAATACAATAATGAACGTGTATACTCGCGGTAAAATAAAAGTCATTTGGTTTTCCTACCCATGGAATGGTTCTTATATACACATAAGAAAATACATATAGTAAGGGTCTTGTTCAACGTGAGCTGCCATCTTGCACCTCCACATTTCTACGGAAGCCTGGTGTGGACAATTCAGCCCACCTGACAGCGCGTTTCGTAAATAGGATGAACGCTCGTGTCCTCAAATAAACCAACAAAGAAGAAGCTGGATGGGGGATCCAGGTTAGTGTGCAAAGGCCTCTGTAGTTCACTGACAAGCTTGGGAGAGGGAAAGGGAGGGGGGGTCTGGGGGTTAGCGCTGCAATCTAAAACTTAACCACTTAATGTTGCTGTTTCTTCTCAAACATCTTCAAATATTACACACTTAACCTTGAAAAAAAAGTGTGTATTTGCTCGTTGTAACAGGCACTCTGCGCTCAGTGTCACAACAGTTCTGGAATGTACGGTGTTGTAATAATTCAAAACCAAAACGCAAATTTGGCCCCTCTATATTAACAGAATAAAAAATTAGACTTGAAGTGCTAATGCAGCATTACTACGTGACTGCGAGCGCACGGAATGTGTTAGATTAACAAGTAATTACAAGCAATTGACGTTAATTGAATGGCAGTGCCCTGCACTAATGAGAAAATATGCATTCGTGTAAAATAGCCATTAGCAGGATATACAAGAACGAGCCGGCCATCAGCCAATCAAATCAAAGCATCGTATACTGCAGCTCAGTGGTTGAGGGAGGTGCTTTTTGTCTCATCTGTGTTCCAGCGGTCTTGCACAACCCAGTACAACTTGTCAAAGAAACTTTCTTTGGGAAAAAAAAGAAATAACAAGAATTATGGCTCCTATTATCGCACAGCTGATTTTACCGCAGTAAAGTGTCAGAGAGAAGGAAATAAAATGTTTGAGCGAACAGACACGCGAGCCAAGCCAAACATTTTTCAGAAGCGGGAACAATTTGTGCTGCTCACACAGACATTTACATTTGTCTGACTGCCAGGGAATTGCGTATAAAGACCCGTATCAACAACATATTTCTTTTTTTTCTTTTTTTTTTTCTCCCAGCACGCTGCTGCATCCCGGCCTCGGCATCGGCGGTAAATTGGCTGCCTAACGTGCAGTTTCGATTTTTTTCATTTCTTTATTTTTGTCAGAGGGTGTTTTTTATAAAGCTTTTCCACAGCTGTGCACTGGGCTTCGTTACAACCAAAAAATAATTACCGCATTGGTTCGGAGCTATTTCCAGTTCTGGATTGATATGTTGTTTTTTTAGTACACTTGTACTGATTATCGTCTGGTCTAGCATCTCACAAATGTGTGCTTTCCTTTACACTCTCACAGAGGGAGATTTGTGGTCGAGACTGTGGGTTTCTGCATTTTTTTGGGGTCAAAAATACTTGGACCAAAAGTTACATCTGTGGGGGAAAAAAATCTGGCTTCAAATGCTGGTGTAACAAAATCCGAGCCACATCTCATGAAGATCTCCTGTCTCCTCCTTCCTTCTCAATCTTTTCTTTTCGGTCTACATTTTCCTCTTGTCCCTCTCCCTCCTTCAAACGGTTTATCCGCCGTTGGTATTCAGTGTAGCATCACGACTGCTCTCACTATCCTGTCCTCTTGAACCGCTTTTTTCTTCTTTTTCTTCTCTTTCCCCACTTCTCTTAAGAAAAACAGCAGCTGGCGTTCTCAGCGCCGCTTGATCACCGACGATTCTTGATCTTTCTGTGCAGCAGAACCAAAATCTTTTCATAATACTTTGCTTTTAAATAAACATTTGCCTTTGTTTTCTAGACTCCTTTAAGAAAAATGTGCCTGTGGTGACTGCAGCTACGCAACAGGAGGGCTAACACAATGAAAACATTAAGGCATTTCATTAAAGGCACAGCTTGTGATATAGATTACCATCTAGGGGCGAGAAAGAATATTGCAATAAATACATTTAATGAAATAAAAGTATAGTATAGTGCTATATCCCCAACTTGGATATACTGTACCTTACAAAGTGACATTCGGATAAAATCAGATCAGATCCGTGTTTTAATAATTATATCCAAAAAGTGAAATACATGTTCCACTCCAACTCTTTAGAAGTTGGAGGAGCCAAAATTACTTCCTTGATATCACTAATGCATACATAAGTCAAACACCTAAGGCTGCCGGGCAGCCGTAATTAGCTCGAATGTAATTCCAATCTGGAATTAATAATTCATGGGAGAATATTTGCAGACTTAAATTGCCCCTCACCCACCCCCCCAACCCCGTCTGCGTCTTTGGTTTCCTGTTCCGGTCAGGCCCCGCCAAGCCGTCCCCTCCTTTTCTGCTAGATTTAGCACCTGCGCAGCCCGTCTTAGCCGCCTCTGTTTCGAAAAAAAAAAAAAAAAAAAAAGGCAGGAGGAGGGCCATAAAGAAAAAAAAAGTGAAAGCGAACAGTGCGTCCACTGTGCGTTGCGCGGAAACGGGAGAGCGGCGCGTATCGGTGTCTTGCTCATTCAAGGGGATCGGCTTACGGCAACCCTATACAGCCGCGCCGCGGGGACGCTGAGCGCGGCACTGAAAGCAACTTTCACCGCGCGGAGCGCAGCGTCACGCTTGGCGCGACGGCCTCCACCCGGCAGGCCGCCAACGGCCCAAATCAAGATCACGAGATCGGCCATCCACAATTAACAAGCTTCAGACGAGAGTGTCTCTCTGAGTTATTCATGTCTCACCCCCGTATTCCTTTTTTGTTTTTTTTTAAGAATTTAGTTTCCCTTCATTTCCCTTCCCTGAGTTCAGGGAAAATCGGGTATTGAAAATGGACGGATTTGCCAGACATGACAGAAAGTGGGCTAGCGTTTTTATTTTTTTGTGGAATAAGTTTGGATCGTGACTTCATGATAAGGCAAAAAAAAAAAAAAAAAATGTGGGTCCTGAGACTCCACCAGTTGAGAACCGCTGGCCTACAGATGACATGTGGGTCCCACACAAGTCATTACCGAGAGATTTTGGGGCGCCGGAGAAAAACGATTGCTCGTCCGCATTCGTATTTGATCGCCCCCCCCTCACCCCCCCGAAAAATCGTTTTCATCTCCTCCTTTTTTGTAATTAAACTTTTGACAGTCCCCTAATGGAGGTTCGGCAAAAGAAATGTGCGAAAAATATCGCGGGAGTCTCTAATTAGTTCCTGAACTCATTAGAGATTTTTTTTTTCCTCCCCCCACCCCACCGCCCCACTCCCCGCACACATCGCTTATAAATCTGATGTATGACGGTGACGTGGTGGGCCATTTTAAATAGAGAGTGGAACAAAAAATTAGCCTGTCTGCCACCTCCACCCCCTTTATGTCAAACTTTAATAATAAAACGAAGTGAATTATTCATACGGCAGTGGATGGCGTATGAATAAATAACAAAAAAAAAGGCAGATAAATACGCATTAACCGACTTAATGATCTCCTCTTCTTCTTCTTCGTCTTCTTCTTCTCCCCCCCTGTCCCCCTCCGTGCTCGGAGAGTCTTTGCGGCAGACTCAGTTGGGACAATCTGTCACAGGGCAACGGGGGGAAGAAATGGAGCGTATTCAATAAACACCGAGTGGAGCTGTTGGTTTTCCCTCCCCTGTGGAGTTGACTTCATGGTCAGAGCGTTTTCTTTTTTTCCCCGTCTGCTTTTTTTTTTTTTTCCTCCCAGCGAGCGGCTGTAATCCGCGCGGCCTGAGATTTTTGTCACTTACGGGCCAACCGCCACGTATCATCCTTCGACTTAAACGCTTAAATCTTCACGTCCGCAGCTCGACGACATGGGCGGGTCGTTCTGTTTCTTCCCGCGAAAGACCGCGGAGCGCGTTCGAGGGAGTTCGGGGAGCCTGAGAGGCCTTTGAAATATTCATGGCAAATGTGGTGTAGGGAGCTAAATAAAAGGAGGTAGCAAGGAGGAAGAGGAGGAGGAGAAGCAAGAGGCTCCACCCCCCCACGACTCATCCCCACGCCTGAGACGCATTAGGCTCCTCCCCTTTAACCGTTGGTCGCGGTCAGAGTCTCTTCCGGTGTTTTTTCTTCCTTTTTTTTCTTACACATCCTGCCCTCTGTTTTCACTTTGCCGCAGTTTCTTGGCTCCCAGCAGGTCAAACACGCAGACACACACACACATACGCGCGCGCACACACACACACACGCACACATACGCACGCATGCAGACAGGGCTAAGTAGTATTTTATTTATTTATTCCCCCCCCCTTGCAATTACGAGCCATTACGTGGAAGATGCTCTTATCAGTAATGGCACTCTGGCGCTAATGCCGCTCGGCATTCAGGAGAGAATGTGAGCCGGCGAATTAGCGCGCTAGCGCTGATAGTTCCTGGTGCTGCAGCCGGCGGCTGACTGATTAATAAGCGCTCTCCTCCTCCTCCTCAGCCTCCGTCTGACATTTTGATGGTGGTTCTTTTTCTGTCAGTAGACGTGGACAGTTTTGAGTGTTTTGTCAAGTATTCGCATTTCAAACAGCTTTGTTTGTTTGTTTTGTTTTTTTATCATTTCAGCCGTCTTTCTTAACGCGGTTCAATTACATTTACCGACATTTATTTGTGGAAAAAAATGAGCCGATTGCTCGTTGACATAAGTAGCTAATCGGCCAATCACATGGCAGCTCAACTCAATGCAGGCAATGAAGGTGGTTGTTAGTGCCAGATGAGTGTTTCACTACCTGCTGCTCATCTACTGGGATTCTCACACACGACAATTTTAAGGGTTTACAGAGCACGCTCACAAAAAGTATTAGTAGTAATAAGTACTATCCGGTGACTGGCAGCTGTGTGGAGGATAAAACTTTGGTGATGTCAGCGGCCAGGAGTCAGATGCAGCTTTTAAGGCGTATGTTTGAATTGAGTCTTATTTTGATGTCACATTTTAATGTGCTTTTATTTTGACATTTGCTTACCCTGCCCAGGAAGTTGTAGGTTCAGAGGTCACCTCATGTTAGTTTTTTTTTTTAAAGGAGTTAGGAGAAACACCTGTGTTTCTGTGTTCATCGCACGCCATCCACACTGTAAATGACACAGAGGCGATGCCGTAAGTAAATCATTTCATATTTGGAAACATAAATGAATGTTTAAAATATTATTTGCATAAAAAACAGTTGATGTGTGTTTGTATTTAGAACTTTTCATTTACATTTTTTTTTTTTACATTTTGGTAAAACACGTGCTGAACAAAATGGTGATCTTATATTCTGATTATGTCAGTTTTCTCTCTGTGCATGTAAGATGGTGTTAAAGAGCCACAGTAAACAGCAAGAAAAAGCTAACTACGACTCAAGTCATTTGCAAGGAAGAGTTTAGCTAGTTGTATAGCTGCAGTGAGGACATACAGTAGGTCATAATGGGCGGACGGATACCTGGATCTTCCAAAGTCTGCACATTAGCATTTCTGAACGCACAACGCACCCCTTCTGATCAGCAGAACTAGCGAGGTGCTGCTAAGTTGAAATCTCCATCATGCGGCAAATGTGGCTAAAACACAAAGTGAAATCTGAGCTCGGGTCAAAACTTTTGAACACTTTGTTTTATTCTGAAGAGATTAGTCTGACATGCCGAAGCTGTTTCGTAGTTCACTGTTTTTTACCCGAGAAAGGTACCAGAGAGACTTCCTGGTCGAGATTAATCAGACTTTCCTCTTCTTTTTGTTCCTCTATCTTGAACGGAAATCAACAAGACTCGCCTTACTTGTCTAAATTCCGTATTGTTGAAAGTTTCTTTGCATATATATTGTTCATATTTTGCTGCCAAAAACTATTTACCTCCTTGTTTACAGTCTTCCGCAAATCAATCGTACACCTTCCACAAACTCCTCGCAGGGTTTGTTGTCACACGCATACAAAATAACCAAACACGCTCTGCAAAAAAAGTGCACAAAGTGACAGTCGAGGGAGAAATTATTCTTTGAAAGCACTTTGCATAATTTGGGCCACTTCAATCTGATGGCCCCAGTCGCTCATACAGACTTTTGGTCTCGCATCTTGTTTTGTTTTCCTTTATACTCTGAATCATGAAAGACATTTAAAAAAAACAGCGTTGAAATCGTATTAAATCGACAGACTCCCACTTCATCCTGATTAATTCTCATCCCTTTTCCCTCATATGTATATATATATTTTTTTTTCATTTTCTTTTATCCTGTAAACACAATAGATCTCAAAGCACCGAATAAATGGACGTATTGCCTGTTGACGGGTCAACCGCAGGACCTCTTCCTAATCCCTGACGCAAAACAGCCCATAATCTGCGGTAATAAAACAACAGAGGATGTATGTCGGCAGCTTATCTGCCGTATTTGCCAACTGCAGGCTTACAGCCGATGGCGAACGCCAGGGGGGCCTCGCTGCCGCAGAGAGGGTTCTCGCCCCTGCCCGAGAACATCGAGCGCCTTGTGCTTTCATTTGCAATATCGATCTTCCACGCCCCCCCCCAACCCCCCACCCCCTCTCCACCACCACCACTGCCACCATCTCAAATTGTTCGGAGCTCAGTGCCGTGAAAAGATGACAGAGTGAGATCTAATTGATCCAGCTGAGCAGGGAGCAGAGGTCGCTAGGAAGAAGAAGGAGAAGAAGGAGAAGAAGGAGAAGAAGAAGAAGAAGGAGAAGAAGAAGAAGAAGAAGAAGAAGAAGAAGAAGAAGAAGAAGAAGAAGAAGAAGATTATTTTCATTTTATTAGAAACTTTATTTACAAAACCCTTTGAAAACTATGCACATTTTCACAAGGACAAGACATGAATAGAGAAATAAATAGATAAGTAAATAAAAATAGGTAAATAATAAAGCAACACACACCATGTTTTTGAGGCATCAGAGTTCCAAGAAGAAGAAGAAGAAGAAGAAGAAGAAGAAGATTTTTGATTTTTGAAAAATAACATTTATTTGCCGCTCTCATTTCCATTCAATCACTCAAACTACATAAATAAATAAATAAAAGAAGTTGAAGAAGATGAAGACGAAGAAGAAAGGAAAAAAAAACACCCTCAACGTTTTCCACATTTTAATGCCTCCAGTTGGTATGCACTTAGCGTGGAAGTAAATTTCTCTGTTTACGAGAAACTCTTGTGTGTGTGTGTGTGTGTGTGTGTGTGTGTGTGTGTGTGTGTGTGTGTGTGTGTGTGTGTGTGTGTGCGCGCGCATGACGATCCGAGCCTGGGCGAAATGCCGAAATGCTTTCAAGAGGCACTCACGTGCGTTCAAGCGTCGTGCCCGCAGCTTTAATCGACGTGCGGTGAGTAACTGAAATGAAAAAGAAAGAACGAAAAAAAAAAAAAGTGATGGAGGTGGTCCGGTCATTATCAGTTGTGATGATTCAGTGTATTTTGATAATGCGGCCCCGAGATGATGGTCCCGGATAATGATGTACATTAAGTCGCACGGGTTTTCATTTTCAAATCCTCAACCACCACCCCCCCACCCCCACCCCCCGCCTACAACCCCCTTCCTTTTGCGGCCTAATGACAGTTTTATGGGAAACTTCATTCGTGGGGGGAGGGGGAGGGGGAGACGAGAGGAGGGGACCGATAAACATCGGCTCAAGTTAATTGTGGGATAAAAAGGTGGGGGGAGGCGGGTGGTGGTGGTGGTGGTGGTGGTGGGTGGGTGGGTGGGGGGGGGTTATGGTGTTGGTTAGGGGGCTGAAGTATAAACATTCTGTACTTAAGTAAAAGTGCTTGTTTAAAAAAATACCCTGGTAAAAGAACTGATTCGACTCCTTTACTCAAGTAAAAGTAAGTAAAAAAAAAAAAAAAAATGTATATATATATGTATATATATATATATATATGTATGTGTATATGTGGGTGTGTGTGTGTGTATATATATATATATGCATTTTTTTATTTTTTTTACATCTTTACTAATCTCAATACTATAGTTTTTGCTACGCAACCAACTACTCCGCAGATATGACCAGTGAGACATTATTGGCTGTTTACACTTTTAATAACAAGAAGCAATGTTATTTCCTCATTTTTGCTCTTTTGTCTTTACTGATTATGTACTGAAAAGTGACGCCAAGAATGAGGTACTCTAAAACTACCTCCCTCTAAAATATCACCCACTGTTATATTGAACTACACAACAGCAGTGTTCAAACATCTCCACTTCAAGCAACAACAATTATAATACAAATAAGTGAATTACTTTGATCAGAATTTGTATCTTTTAAACACTTAACTAGCATGTTTTTCCAATGTAAGAAATGAAAAGTATAGATAATAGTGTACAAACGTAGAGAGTAAACAGAAAAAGTAATAAGGAAAGTAACTACTAAGTAAAGTACAGGCACCTGAAAAACCTACTTAAGTACAGAAACAAAGTATTTGTGCTGCTCACATCCCGAAAATATCTTGCCGTGTGTTGGAGAGAGACGGCCGCGGCTATCTCCTGGATCTGCTGTAAACTAATACGCCGTTTACCCCGAGCTACGCTAATCAAGAAAAAGTCCAAGCCGCCGAGCAGCGCCGACGCTCCGTCTCCGCCGTAACCCGAGCTCGTCTCCCCCTGCCCCTCCGATGTATCATGGAACTGCGCAGTCTTTTCATTAAGTATCACATCTCAGCCTGCGGGGGTTTTCGCCAGGCTCGGTATAATGGAGCCTCCGTCTCGGCCACAGGTACATAAAAAGGAAGCTGCAAAAACCGTCGCGCCCTCGTTACGCGGCTCCTTCCTCCACTTACGTAATTTTTTTTTTTTTTTTTAATGGAGCCCAGAGCTTCTTCTTGCCTCGGCCTCGTAATTGCACGAGCGCCTGCCTGCCTGCCTGTCTGACTGCCTACCTGCCTGCCTGCCTGCCCTGGAAATTAAAAAAAACAACAACCCAAAAAAACATGCATCCATGCGTATCCGTCGGGCAGCAGGTGAGAAATCAAACTATTTTGCTCATCGTTTGCCTGCTTGCATACAGCTGGAGCGTTGGATGAAGAGACACAGAAGACAAGAACAGAACAAACTTGGAGCGATGAGGAAGATTTAACCTTTCAGCACTCAGTCCAATGCATAAATATTTGTCGATAAATATGCATGAGTTTCACGCAGCCTTCCGCGCTCGTCTGGGGCTTCCGTCTCGTTGCGTTTTGTGTTCCTCGGGAGAGGTTTGTGGGGGAGGGGCTGAGGATCTGTTTTCCTGCAGCTGTGTCGCGCTTTTGTGCGTTTTTCTCACCTTTTCGACGTCCGCGAGTCAATTCGCTCCAATGGGAAACCTGCATGTGAGTGGGACGACGTCTGTGTTTTGTCTTTTTGGCCTTCAGTCGCTCAAATTAGGGCTTACACAATACCCCCGCCGACCCACCCTTACACACACACACACACACACACACACACTCATCCCTTCCGCTGGAGCCTCAGCGACACACTCGTGCAAAAGCAGCCATTCCATGCTTTTATCCTTCCATTATCTATCGCAGCTTAGCCGCACACACTGTTGCATGAGTGTGTGTTTGTGTGTTTTGAAAGTATCCTTAATACTTACTCTTGAATGTGTTTGTTGATTCGGATCTCCTCACATCTGGTTCGTGGAAAATCCTTGTTTCTGTTTTTTTTTTGTTTTTTTTTTTAAAGCCAAGGCCAAAACTATTGTGCTCTGTTAAATTCCATTTAATCTTATCAAAGTGGTCCTGTTATGATTTAAAAAAAAATGGCTTTTTCAGCTCTTTCAATCGTCTTTTTGCATTACTGTAAATGCCAACACCAAGTATGAGAAATGGCAACTACAGCATCCAATCGCAAGGGACTGGGCGGTTCCAAGGTGGAGCCACAGATGGAGCTCCTTTTTTAAGCTCAGCTAGGAGTTTTTTGAGCAAACAAACCTTGTTTAATGATGGAAGTAAGCCACCAAAGTTGAGTTAGTAAACTGCGGGAATGGCCATGATAGGGCCCCTTTAAAAAAAAAACATGGCCAGTATAGCCAAAGGCTTCGATGAGGTTTGGCAGTTTACGCGTAAATCCAAATACGCCTGCTTTGGATCAGGGCGGCTGCCGTATTACGTTTGTAATCCAACAGCAACAGTAAATAATACCCACATAATCTGGATCGTCCTCCCTCTTGGTCTGATGCGTCCACAGAAGGTGAGCCGAGCGAATCTGGGAGGCTCCATCTAAATGCTTTCAGGAAACTTCAAGACACCTAGAAGTTTTTCTTCCTAATGCATTGTGTGAAAACTGAATATTTTATGACGAGAAATACTTTGAATTATTTATAGGGGAATACTATTAACCTCTATAGAATGTTGGAGAAACAAACTTGTCCCGTATTCAGCAATTTTCTCTGGGCGCTTCTGAACGTCCCATAGATTTCTTTTTTTTCTTTTCTTTTTTTTTTTTTAGCTCGAAACCCCTGCCGACCCTGCGTGCAGTCAGCAAATTAAGCAGAGTGTTTTATCATAATATTCCATAAATACGCCGCCGTATTAAGTTGATGTGACAGAGAGGTCATTTGCGTGCTCAAAGTTGCTTTTTATGATCAATGACATGCATATCAGCGAAAAAAAAAAAAAGGTGGAAGAAAAAACCCTTTTCTCCCCAAAGGTGAAGCAAGACCCGACTCATCGTACGGCAACTTGAGTGAAATCGTTGCGCTCGATATTTTCGCTTCGCGCCGCCGACGTCTTTATCATCTGAGGAGCAGGTGGTGGGTGTCCCAGCTCACTTCAGTGGTGTTTAAAAAGAGAGGTGGGTGGGGGAGGGGGGGGTCCACACGCACAAACGCACACACACGCGCCTTCATGTCTCTTGGATCCCGCTGACCCTCAACTCGGCGTCTACCTCCGAGGACCGCGCGGCTGTCTTTTATCTCGCCGCCGCCGCCGCGCTGCAAAGTTATCAACGGGGAAACCAGCGCAGGACATCGCATACATTTTCATAAATTTCAGCCGTTGATTTAACGATTTCGTTCCCGGCTCCCACCGACGCGGCGCGCTATGTTTATCGCCGTGGAAACATTCCTTCTTTCGACAAGTTTGGGCGAGGTTTTGTTGGAAGGCGAAACCGCGTAGGCGCCGTGGCGAAAATATAATGAAGACAAAGTCCAATGTGGAAAGTGGGGGAGATGGGGAAGACACGGGGGAGGTACTCAACGTTAAGTTGGGCAGTCCGGCTGTTCGTTGATCTCAGGGGCTGTTACACAGATTCAATGTTTGCTACGTCATCATCACGTTAATTGCGACAAATCCCAGATTTTGCTTTGTTTCTTTTACACTCCGGTCAGTCATCATCACCACCACCACCACCACCACCACCATCACCACCATCACCACCACCGCCACCACCACCACCACCACCATCACCACCATCACCATCACCATCATCATCATCATCATCATCAGTGTCTTTTTTGATGGTGCTTCCTTCACAGCTTCCAAAAATGATACCCCAGTATGAACCCTATCCCATGGAACACCAAGACAATTTTTCAGGGAACCTTTCAACAACAGCAACAAAAAAAAAAATCAAACAAGTATGTTTGTTTTCGTCAAGTGGCTTAATGAGAACAATACTTAAAGTGTACTGCTGCATCATAGGGCACCGCTACGTTGCTACAGGAAGAGCAGAAGAACAACAAAATTAGCAGCATTTCAGAACAACAGTTGTAACAGTTGTAATTATGTTTTGGAGGTTCCGAGGTCGTGTTAGCCTGATGTTCGCAACAATAAACCTGTTTCCATCCAACGTAAACCACCTCAACCGAGCGTCGAAACTTCTTAGTGGATTACAGCATTTTGTTTGTCTTTTTAAAATAAAATCCCTTAACGCCATTATCTTCTAAATGCACATTGAAAGGATTTATAGGAGCACATTACATTCCTTTTATTTCTATTAGATATAAATGACGTAGCCCAAAAATCAATTAATGGGTGAGATTGGAAATATAACAAGGCAGGTTAACCACCTGAGGTCACCCCGCAGCTGCCCTACCAATATAACCAATTGGCAAAGCCTCGAAAGAAGTACTATCCAAAGAGGTTGGAAAAAAAGTCCTAAGAAAGAGATCAAGCGAGCTCACTTTGAACAACCTCGCCACCCAAGAGGCTCTTTAGCAAACTTTGATGTTCTCAAAATTATTATATATTATTATATTAGTATTATTCGGCACCAAATGGTGGCAAGAGTGTTCCTCGAGATCATTTAAAATATAAAGATAAATAAAAATAAAAGTCTCCTTGCGTTCATCGTCATTAGCGCGGAGTTTCGGCGGATGAAGATCTTGCCGTTTGGAGTTGGACTTGCCGCAGGAGGGAGAGCCGCCCGAGCGGTGCCTCTGACGGGCTGGGGCGTATTTACGACGCTCGGCGAGGCCGGATACTGGAAATGAAAGAGGCGCCACTCGAGGGGGCTCTCTGTCTTAATCCGTGGACATTATCTCCACGCTGTAAGCGGGTCTTGGCTCGTTACCTCTCGGTAGAGAGCCAGGCTGGCAGGGTTGCGGGGAGGCGGGGCGGGGCGGGGGAGGGGGGAGGGGGCTGAAAGGGATAGGGGAGGGCCCGCGCCCCGGCCGCCGAGAATGTAATCTCCAGATTAGGGTGGGAGGAGGAGGGGGAGGATGGGGGGCGGCGAGACGAATTCCCGCTGCCAGCCTGACCTTGTCAAGGCAACGGAGGAGCCAGAGTGAAATTGAGATTTCGGGACGGACGAGAAGCAAGTTGAGGCAATGTTTTTTTTTTTTTTTTTTTTTTCCCTCCCCCCCGCCGACCCACTCCTTCCTTTTCCTCTTCTCCAAGCGCTTGAGTTCCTCTTTTAAGGGGTCACAGCCTCGACATCGTGATTCACGCTAAATGCGTGCGGTCGCACGGGTGGCGCGCACGAGAGGCGCTGTCGGGCAAACTATTTCTCGCACGGACCGCCTGAAATAGTGTCAGACGGGCGCGCCGCAGCGTCCTAGCTTTGCGGAGGGCAGCGCCACGCCGCTCGTTTCGGAGACGGTGGTTTGATTGTGGTGCCGCGGTTTGAGCCTCACCCTGTGCCACCAGGAAGGGCCGATGACCTTCAAAGGCTTTGGACGACTGACGAATCCAACGTGTAAATTCAATCACGAGTCGTGAGCCTGCGTGAGCCTGCGTCGAATCGTACACTTGAAGCGCTTGAAGCCTTCGATCTGCTGCCATTCTTTGTCCATTAACAACGTTCAAAGTCATGCAAACACACGCTGCTGCATTACTGAGCGAGGCTGTAAACGCACAAATTCTGTTCAGTTCTCAGCTTTAGCATGAGGCCCCTTTTTGAATTTCTCAAAAAGATTCATGACGTCAAAAATATAACACAATTTTATTTTTTGTCAATCAGAAAGCAAAATGAACATGATGAACCAAAGCTGAGGTCAGATTTTCAATTCCCTGCAATATAAAGATCAATGCTTGAAATATCTCAATATATCCTGCTCTATATTTCTATATATACATACCTTATTTATACATTTTACACATACATATATTAATATTGAATCCATTTCAAATTCTAGTTATTTTCACAACACTTCTCATTTGCTTTTCTTTGTGTTTGATGCTCTCTGTTTTAGTGTGTATTCTTACACATACATACGAGGCTGGACTCTAGATGACGAAACTTCGGGGCCATTTAAAATCAAGATGTTTCGTTCTTAAACTTAGTCCCTCATTGCCAAATATTTCAACGGCGACCTTTTAACTCTTTGATCGACTTCCTGTAAGCATCGTCCGGTTGATAGAAACTGGACAATGAAAAATAATGAGGCCGCAGCCCTGCGCACGCATTTCGTCTATTCCAGCCGTAATTGAACAACAACAAAATAATGAGCGTGCCGACCGCAGACGGCGGCTTGTTCCGTCAGCCTGCGTCGGGAAAACTTCGGAAAGCTGCTGATAAGCTGCCATTCAGCTATTTAGACAAAATGTGTTTTTCATTGCATCAGACGCTTGCTCAAGCAGAAGGGGGAAAAACTCGCTGTCTAACAATTTTCTGTTCAATTATTTACGGGGTGAAACGCACCGGGAAGCGAAGCTTTTCCATGCCGGTGATCCTTTTTGTGCTGCGCTGAAAATGAGGAGATGCGCGAGACCCGAACGACATCCAATGATAATCACAACCGACGCTGGATGGTTTTAGGATGCAGTGTTTACTTGAGACAAAAGAAGTGCATGAACAATTCAGCAAAATATATATTTTATGTGATTCATTTAGTTTAATTAACGCTTACGGAGTAACGCATTTTTTTTTATTCGCTTTCGAGTTCAGTTATTTTATCGCATTTCCAATGGCACGAAAGCATCTGTCAATCAGCCCTGTTAGCGCTTGAACATTTAAGTCACCAGGTCACGTACTGCTCTCCGGTGTGACAAGGATGGACTGTAGCTGTCATACTAATTCATGTCAGACAAACTTCCAGGTGCTGTTTAGGGTCGATAGGCTCCTGGTAATTTGTTGTCTTCCTCACATGGGGAGCAACAAGCGTCAAAAGCTCCTCTTATTGTCTTATTGACATCTACAACTGAGTTCAAAATGATTGTGATATAGTTGAGTTGTTAAGTTCATCATTACTGCAGGAGATTGGGGACGACTTTGCTGTGATTGCTCGCAACCTTCCATGACTTTCGCCGTAAGGTTTCTAGTTTCCAAATACCCGCACTTCAGTGCAGTACAGTTCTTTTTTGTAGTTTTATTTTTTAACATGGGTAGTTTGTTCCAGGTCACCTGGATGGACGTGATGACCCGTTAATGCAACATTGCTTACATTTGGAAAAATACAAATTTGTGACACTATGCCTGAAATACAATCCAATTATGTCCAAGCGGCACAATACCTGTTTTTTGTTCGGGTTTCGTGTGAATGCATTAGCATAATTATTGTAATATGATATAACAATTCCTAAAATGTGACACCGTAGCACTATATGTTATTTGCCAATGAGTAGATCATAAGAGCATTAGCTAACCCCATTATGATTCCACTGCAACGCCAATGTGGCTTTTGTAAAATGTTGTGAAGTGTCTGTCACTCTTCAATCAATTTTAGGACTGTACACTGGTTTTTCAAATACTTCTCATTGCGTGAACACACTTCATGTGTCAAGCAAAGCAAAGCAGTTGAAGCATCTTTTTTTTTTTTAGATGTGAAATTAGGTTCTATCAATGTTTTTCTTTTCCCTGTATTTGTAACATGAATCTCTGATCTATTGCACAAATTGCTTCCTTAAACACTGGGGTGCTGCCCCTGAAATGCACAGCGCATTAATGGCCTGAAAAAACACTGATGCCTTGTTACGGCCCCGTGCCTCGTGTAAAACAAAACACCCGCCTTTGCCTCTCGTTGCCGTCCGCGGCTCATCGGGGTTAGCCTCATCATTCATTCTCAACATTAAAAGGTGTCATAAGATCTATAACTCAAAGCCCGTGATGTGCTAATTAAAAGTTTGAGACACAAAGTGGTGTCGAGGTGCCCTTGAACATCCGAAGCTACTGCGGAGTCTTCCGTAATCGCTGTTTCGGATCACTGGGTGCACCGGGGGAGAAAGTACCTCTCATTATTTTTGTTGGCCGTGAACTTTTGCTTCACACATATTGTTTACCAAAGGGGCACCACCAAGAGCGCCCAAAACGCCTGATTAGAAAAATGCTGACCCACTGCTATTTCCCCCCTCAACCCCATTTAAATTAGAGCTACGCCGGCTCTCACGACTTTGATATCATTGGGAATCAGTAATGGGGAATGAAACTGCGCTGCTTTGTATTGCAATGTAAAGCAACGCAGTTATTCCCAGTAGTGTTGCCTGTTAATGGCAATCCTGCTCTCTGCCTAAACCTGGTGCTTGTTGGTTATCCTTTGCTCTTCCCCTCGGCTTGGACGAACGTGAACATGAGCGACCGTTTGTCATGAGCTTGTGTTAAAGACATCAAATCATTTTTTTCTTCTTCTTCTTCTTCTTGTCCTCGCAATTAACTTGTCTTGTGGATTAATGTAGCGAGATGTAGCAAGAGTGGGATTAGTCGAGATTATCTCGGTCTAACAACCGAGCGCAGAACAAAGCTCGCACAGAGGCACTGGGTGGATTTAATAAACCTTTGGTTGGTCCTTTTTAAGTCTTTTGGCGCATGCCAGGGCTCAGAGGAATTGCACATCTCTTTGCTTCTGGCAGACTGTTTCGGGGTGTTGAGGTCAGAGAAACTCATGTTAAAATAGACGCTCCTCTGCTCCTCTTCACCCTTCTGTGGTATGAAGGGTGAAGTGTCCTAAGGGGGTTTTCTCTTCATCCATAGATTATTCCTAGTATCCGCTGTTTAGCAACCAGTTTTCTTAAGAGTTTTCCCATTACAGAAAACAGGATATGTACAAAAACAATCACGTTTTGTGAAGACAATATCCTCAATAACATAGGTCAAATTGCATTTGGGCCAGATAATCTACTTTAGAAGCTATAAAAGTAATTGTTGGAAGATGTTCAAACAGTACTCTTGTTCACCTTTCTAATTAAACAGATTTGTGCCGTAGGTAGAAATTATAATTTGGGTGGGCCAGTACAAAAATTAGACAAGCCATCTTTTCCCATTATAAAAAGCACTGGACGCTCAGAAACAACTGGGCTGGGTGGTTGTTCGGAGCAGTAGATGGACTGATTTAGCTACTCCAGGTGAAGCGTTGGCTAGCTAAGCTAACTGTCAGAATGAACGAATGGATGAAGAATCAGAGCGGCCAACGCCTCCCAAATAATTCCAATTACTAACGTAGCAATGGACAGTGACTGTTTAAATTGAGGGGCCAAAGCAAAGGGTCGCTTATGTTCTGAAGGTTTTCATTTTTCTGCAGTTGTGTTTCAATCAGATGAGAAATTAAATAGTTCAACAATAAATCAATTTAATGAATAGTTATTTTCCACACAAATTCTTTGAATTAAAAAGAAATGAGAATTGCCTAAACATGAATAAGGGCCAGTGCCTAGTGTGGGTGGCACTACCATGCCTGGGGAAACTGATTGGCCACTTTTAGCATTGTTTAGATTCACCCATGTTCTGTTATAGATAGGGCAAAAACCTGATTGAGTTACAAAACCCCTCAGAAGCGCTAATACGAAAAATAAAAGTTTTTACTTACAACACTGGACATATAATGTGTCCTCTGGAGGTACAATGGGTGCACCTGCGTAAAGATAATATTTGCAATGAAGTGCACCTCATCTCAAGACGCAACCCAGTCGACTTAATGACCCAATTGTCTGAGTTTTCAACTCGACTCTTGGGAAACACAACTGAAGCCATGCATAATCCCATATGAATTTTAAATGTTGGAGGCCTAAATCACAGCGCACGCTTTTAAGCGAATCCATTTCTAATACGGAGACAGCCGGGCTGTCACCCAGGCGACGCCTTTCATAGTGCGTAAATATATTTTTAATGCGAGCAAAGGTTTGAAAGTTGACGTGCTTGATGCCGCCGAGCCTCTTCGCGTGGGTGAGATAAAACCGGGTCAGAAACTGGGTGGGGGGCGTCAAATTAATCAGATCTTTACCATTCAGAGACAGTGCTGACTTTTAAACGCTTTTAAAAGCGAGATACTTACATTTTTGAGTCAGTGTGTCAGCTACCCTGACGTATGAGTGCAACCTTTTGAGGAAATATTCAATATGAACCTTTTCTGGATTTCCGTTGGGTTCTTTTGGTGACGAGCAGTGGAGGAACCACTGCCCTAGATAGTGGAAAATTACACTCCATAGACTTTCTTAAGTGAGACAAAAAAAATCTTAGCCCTGTTTTGATCTCAAGCTAGCAGTGATATTACATTGTTTTTTTTCTTTTCCTTGTGATTTTTAGTGCTGCCAGACGCGGCTCTTCTTCTTCACATCCGCGTGTCCGCGCCGGCTCTGAAGATCTGTGAACGCTTAAAAAAAAAGCCATTGTTGTACGTTTCGCGTGGCGATAACTGCTGTGTTTTTCGCACGAGTCTCGACTTCAACCCGTGTTAGGTTTCATTGTGTTGGCAGTCACTATTACCCACTGAAGTGGCTGCTGAGTGCGTCTGGGCTTCAAGGTCGGAGGTGTTGCGGCTACTCTGCCGGCGTTACGTGCAACCGCTGGTTATTCGGGTTTCTGCCGCCTTTCAGTGGTCTCCACCCAAGCCTGTCCATTCCGACCTCTGAGCCCTGACGCCAACAAGGCATTTTCATCCGCACGGCTGCAAATCAACGGGTGCTTTTTCTCTTCAGTAGCCCAGCCCCACTCACAAACTGAACAAATCACTCAGCGGCCTTGGGAGAGGGTGGGAGCGATGGATCCCAAATGTCTCAGAAAACATATTTTCTTCCATGAGCGACTTGTATCCACTGGATACAGTAAAAAAAATAAATAAATATTGGTTTCCCATCACTGGCAAGTAAACATTGAAATCCATCTTTCTGCTCGAGAGCAATGAGCGGCGATAACTCTCAGCAGGGGAGTCGTATCTACATAGGAGTAAAACAATACACGGTCAGAGCTGCACCTCATAAAGGCAAAGTCGGTGCCTGGAGGAAATCTTCATATTGCGTTCATTCATTACGTTCGGCTTTAAAGTCTGAGTGAATCAGTTTTATTTCCGTTCCTCGCGGGTCGTTCGCACGGGAGCCCAGTGGTAAACAGCTCACGCCGCAAAGAGCCAAAGCGCGTCGCAAACGGCGCTCGCGGTGGCCTAGGCTGTGATTCCAGGTTTGTCGATTTGCAGCAGAGGAATGGGGTTGGTTTTAGCCGGACGTCTGAGTGGAAAAAATAAAAAAAAGAAGAGAAAAGTATGCAAAGTAAAAGGATAATTAGACGATTCTGCAGCTGGAACAATGTGAAGCGGCTACCTCTCCACATGTCAGAGATGTTTTTGAGGACGACGCCCGGTGGGAGGAAGGAACTCTGTCTCGGCATGTTGCTAGGCGATGCATTAATATTAATGCTGACATCTTTTCTTTTTTTTTTTCTTAGCTTTTTTTTCCTTGCGCAGTATCTGCAACCCCCCTGGGACAAAGCCTGAGCATGAAGACATCCTCGTCTCGGAGATAATCATTTCATCGTCATTAAATACTCAAGGCTTTTGAACGTTTACCCTGCAAATGTACGCTTTGTTAAGAAATCACAACCAGGCAGGTTTCTTGGGTGTTTTTTTTGCTCGTCTCTGCCTCCGTGCAACTGAGAAGACAGATCTTTGGTGCATCTGATACATTTTTACCATTGTCCTGCGTTTTAGCCTTGCAGTTTGGACTTTAACTGTGTTTTTCGACTGAAACTTCCTTGTTTTTGCTTTGATCTCGATGTCCCCATCGGATTCTGGATCATCTGTTTGTTAGAATCTAATCCTTGAGGCGAACTGTGAGGATGGGCTGGTTTAAACAAAGATTTTTTGAAGACTGGAGCTTCGTCTGCGACGCAGTTCGCCCTCTGTCTCACCTTTTTTACCCCCCCGCTGGGCTTTTAGCTTGAAGTCTTTGTCGAAGCCCCCCCATCACTTCCCAACCAACTCTTAGCTCGCCCTGTCGGCAAAACCATTTCCCTGCCACTGAAACACAGATGTTATCCATCTGATTAAGCGTTCAAGGTTACATCTCCAAATACATCAAAGTCTGCTTCGCCCCGCCATCAGTGGAAGCGTGACAGACAGTGTTTGTGGTGTGCACTGTGCAGGTGCAGGCTGCACTGACCCTTCCCTTCTTTTCTTTTGTTTAGCTTTTGACCTGTCAGAAACTCAATATATCTGTGGATAAGCACACAAACGGTTGCATTTTCATGCATTCTATGAAGATATGTGCATGATTTTTATATTGGTAGAAGCTTCACAAGCTAATCTGCCCATAAATACATTAAGATAAGTGTGTGCTTGCAGTACAACAACCAGTAACAAGTAAACCCTACATGTAGAACAGTGCATACGTATATATAATTTAGCCGCTTCTATGCAGATTTAGTTTTCTAATACCTAATGTCACCCCCTGCCACAGACACCTGCCTCACTGCTCCGACATACACGCATTTATATTTAAATCCCATGGTTTTAGTTAACAAATTTTCTTGAACTTGGCTAAAAAACTTTGGGTGTAAATGAGTGTAAAAAAAACGTAAATTAAGGGTTAAAGGGTTGAGCCAATGTAATTTATTTTAAACATAATCTAATGTGCAACCTCTTCAGGAAACCAAAAAACAAACATTATTTTTCAGTGTCACTTCAGTGAAACCTACTGACCTCATTGGTAGCCAGGATGAAATATTAATATGCTGCTGCTGTCTGACTGACTGGTCCAGGCCATGATTTATAAAAAAAAAAAAAAAAAGGAAAAGAAAGAAGGAAAAAAAAAAAAGCAAGAGCAAATGCTCAATGCTCAAGCTGAAACTGTTTGGCTTTTAGCCATAAAACATTGGAAACCAACGCTAACTAAGTATCGCTTGAGGCTAGCATGAAAATTTAATCTGCAGAGCTGGTCTAGCGCTGTTCTCAGTCAGTGGTAAACGTTTGTGTAACCCATGAAGAAACATTCAAACAACAGCTGTGTTACGCTTGGGCTCGCACAGCCGGGTTGCCGCCACGATGAGAGCTCTGTGAACGCCCAGAGAATGTTGCAGAGTGGTTAACTGTGTGAGGAAACTAGCGATACAACAACATCACTAACCTGGCTTGGCAGCATGTTTGCTTAGGTTTCCACTCTGAAAACTCAATTCAGTCTTGGGATCCTAAGAGTTCTTTCCACTCAGCTTCCTTTTAGGAAGAAACCTCTGCTCTCCAAAGTGAAGCGATGGCGACCCTGGCTCTTTGTCAGTTTTATCAGAACTATGGAGTTTCCAACTTAACTGAAGGAGAAACAGCAGCACTGAATGCTTTTTGTTCTCGGTGGACAACTTTTTTTTGTTTCGTTACAATCGACTGGCGTTGCCATGGAGCACTGGCATCGTTCATGTAATACCACGACTGCCTCTGTTGTAACTCCTGTTCACTTTTCCTATGTTTGTGAACCCGACTGATTGCGCTCTCGTCTCTCTCCCACCTCTCCAGAGATCGAAAAAGTCCAGAAAGACGAGGGGAAGGAGGAGGAGAAGTTCATCGACGTCGTCATCAACAAGAACATGAAACTGGGCCAGAAAGTTTTAATACCCGTCAAGCAGTTTCCCAAAGTAAGTGCAACGGTTTTTCCTCCGCCGGAGAAAACGTGGTCGGCGCACAGACGGTGGGGGAATTTTAAATGGCGTTATTTATAGATAATGAAAGCCAAACTACAGCTGTGAGCATTTTTTTTGATTTAAATTGCCCGCAACAGCCACTTGACACTTTTTTGTTGATATTTCATGTTATTAGATGTAGCATGTCTGGAAGATGGCGCTTGCGCGCTGCGTCGGCTGACAGAACTGGGGTAGGACTATATTAGGGGATATCACTGACAGGCTGAGCCGTGTTTTTAGGTTTTTTTTCTCCTGTTTTTTTTTTCCGAAACGTCAGAAACCCAGAGTTCCTCTGGCTCCGCCCTCACATCTCGCTCGGTCAATGGGGCTTTGATGGCTTTATTTGTCGATGAATGTGTGATACTAAAGACCATTTCTTCCAGGTTTGACGCGTTACACGGTTACGGAAGCACATTGCTGTCACACTAGAAAAAAAAAAACAGGGCTCAGTATCGCGTTATAACGTGAGACTATGACATTATAACGTGAAAATTATCACAAAGAAACGTGATGGTGTCATGTTTTAACGTGAACATTATCACGTAAAAAGGTGAAACTATCACGTCACTTCGTAAAAAGTATCACCTAAAAACATGAGTTTTCACGTTTTTACGTTTTTTTTTTTAGTTTTCACATTATAACGTGATACTGAGCCCTGTTTTTTTTCTAGTGTGGCAGCAATGCTCTTCCATACCTGGTCCATTCAAGCGCTCCCATCCATTTTTTTCTCCCCCCCTACTATCATTATTGCCATTGTGTTTCCGTGGAGGGGGGAAAAAAAAAAAAAATGCTAGCGCGCGGGGTTAAGAGTCCAACGGCATCAGTCACATCCCCGGACTGTCAACTTCGCAATGACCTCCACGTGCAGCCGCCTGAGCTATGGCACTGTCGCCACCTTCAGAGGGCTCTTAAGCTCCGCCCGCCAGGACAGATCCTTCATCGGGAACCAGAGCCATGGGCCTCGGGCGCGCGGCAGGGATTTCCCAGTGGGAGCGCGACGTACAGGGCCTGGTGTAAAAGTGAGAGGCTTGCTGCCGGATGGGGACATCACTCAAGTTTTCACCTCGGGCCTTCAGGGCGAAGGACGGAGGGGGAGAGCAAAGAGGAAAAACAAACAGACGAGAAAGGGAAGTGGAGCGCTTTGCCGATGAAATATGTTGAGTGAAATGATGCAGACGTCAGGGCAAGAATTGACGGTGTAAAAGTGGCTTGTTTGTTTTTGTAATATTTGAATAACCCCCGTTCAATTTAAAGGATTCAAGGAACTTTATCGTCACACCAGCACACCTTTACAGTCGTGGTACGAAATTAGTATTCAAGTGCGGCTGTAGAAGCCATGAATAAGTATGAAAATTAAGAGAGAATCAAAAATTGAGTACAACAATGTAAACAACAAGAGCAAAGATACAAACAGGTAAATACAGACGTGAAAATTAGCTCTGCTTAATACTAAATTTGATGTGATAGCAAGGAGGTAGTCCGTAATATTTCACTGATGAAATAGATCAGGAGCCGGATGAGCTGTTCTTACATCAGTCGACAAAAGACATCTCTATTAACCGACACCTTGTGATGTTCAGTGTTCTAAGTAAACCCATTTTTTGTCTCTAGTGATTTTATCAAAAATAAGTAGGTAAGAATTTCGACAAAAAAATGGATTATTTAATAAATTATTGGGTAATTTCTCCCTTGTTTTAGGTAGTTTGTGCCAAAGAATGATGCCTTTAATTTTTTAAATTTGACTTAACGTCGTAAATTCAGCGGAAGCCATGGGATCGGCGCCACACACGTGGCGAGAGTGGCCTCAGGCAGGTGTCTGAGAGGGAAATCGATCCCGTCTCCTCAGTGTGATTCACCAGGTCTCCGGCTGCTGGTTCGTCGCAGAGCGAGAACTTTGTCTGTGCGTATATTTAAAAGGAGGATTCAACACAGCGACCATTTGGTTATATTCACCGAACTAATGAGCTAAGTGCCATCAAGTTGCCCTTTCACAATCTCTACTTTTGCTGTGCATTTACATACATGCATTTATTATTTCATTATTCAACCCAAAAAAATAGCAACGTTGTGTTAGAGCCAGAAGGAGTCGTGGTTACCCCCCCGCTTCTTTCATCTTGTTATGTCCTGTTGACGACACCTTCACTCTTTCCCGTCTGGAAGTATGGATCTTCATTAACGCGGCAGTGAGCGCAGGACGGAAATCTGTGCGGTCACGAACCACGCAGTGGCTCATTATCTCGTGATGACCAGATAAATTACCTCGTCACCGCCACAAAATGAGCCTTGTTATCCGGAGATAATGAGATGCTTGGTTTGTGATAACAGATAACAGACTGGAAAATAATTATCGTGGCCATGACTCGCCTCTGCATTTAGTGCTTCTGCACTGTCACTGAAGTTCATATGTCCAAATTACTTCATTCATTCATTCATCCATTCATTCATTCACTCAACAGTGATCTCTCAGCAATGCTGCGTTAATGTTTTTCCAAATGGGATCATTTCAATGTGCATGCTATCATTAAAGGTCCATTGTGTAAAATTAGCCCTAATTTATGATTTTTATGTTGATAAAAGCTTGACATACAGCCCATGAACACGTAAATAAAAATGTATACTCACTGTAAAATAAAAGTAATTTGTTATTCCTACCCTCTGAACGGTTCTTCCATGTAAAAAAGAACACAAACATATATATATATGTATATATGTATATATATATATATATATATATATATATATATATATATATAAAACCTGACAGCGTGCTGCGTAATTACGATGAACACTTGCATCCTCAAATGAACCAACAAAGAAAAAGGTGGATGAGGTATCCAGGTTTGTGCTCGCAGGCCACCGTAGTTCACCGGAGAGTGCTGCAATCTTAATGTAACCACTTTATGTCACTGTTCCTTCTTAAAAATCTCCAAATATTACACACTTCACCTATAACGCTTGCACGTCGCCCAGCAGCACAGAAAGTGTAACATCTTGTTAGTTTAGTCTGCTGAATTTCATTCCTGCGAGAGCATTTCAACAAATGGGGAAAGAATAGAAATAATCATTACAAAACAACAACTTGATCAAATCTCCAAAGGGTAGAGCAACCAACTTTTTCCCGACTAATAGCAAAAATCAAAGCTCACTCTGGAGTTTAAGCTCTTAACTCTGAGTAATTAATACCTAGCAGGTAGTGCCGAGAGCTCAGATGAGGAGTCGTGGTGAATTTCAAGGGGTGGCGGCGCTGACAGCTTTTAGCGCGCCTCGTGAGCGCCGACCCCACGGCTGGTTTGAGTCTCCCGGGTTCGCAGCCAAACAGATTTGCTTTGACAGCTTTGATAAGTAGAGCCACTAATACGCTGTTTAGAGCTCCAACAAGCCGCCGAAGGAAGACAAATTCAATTTGTTCCGTCTGACAGGTACCAATGGCGACGAGCGATCGGCGTGACTTCGGTGGGGGTTTTTTTTTCTCTCCCTCTCGCTCCTCAGCTGCGGGCGTCACCTCGTAGCTCCATTTTCCAAATAGCCGCTTTCGCTCCAAATCCGTCCTTGGCAAAGATGTTGCGCCGCATCAAACAAAAGAAGTGGGGGTAGTTAAGGAGGTGGGAGTTCCAGTTCTGCTGCTCCCCCCCGACCCCCAGTACTAAAACAGAGCACCCTGGTGTTTCATGACTCACTCTGACAAACCCTCCCTGAAATGACACCGTATAGATATATATAGATATTACACATACTACTGTTCAAAAAGACTGCATTGAACTCCATCATAAGAAGCTTTACGACATTAAGATCTTGAACGCTTTGCATGAAAAACAGTCAAGATGTGCTTAACAAGTATGGGAACATCTCATTGTCGAATGAAAACCATTTCCAGAGTCTAGTTAAAAGACATTTTGAAAGTGAAAAGAATATCAAGTGTGCCAAATTCTGTGTAAACACACTTAAAAGCGGGCTTTTTAAAAGAGCCTAAAACACAAACAATGATGCTTCATTTACTCTTTTATGGTTTAGCTCACAGAACTGAAGTGTGATTCTGAAACAAAGCTCTGTTTTAGGAATGTTTACTTTTATTTGAAAGCATTTATCTTCTGTAATGACAGGCGCATATTGCACACTAGATATTCATTCTCTGAAATCACCTTCCATTAGACATTCAAGGCAACAACTGTCAAAGCAAACCCATGTGTGTTGATCACATCCTGACTGATTTCCGTGCACTGGTAATGTTCTTAGAGCATTCCAGTCGATTATTTCATTATAATGGAGTTCATACAACCAGCTATGTATATGTACAGTAAGTTCTAGCAGAAAGCGCTGTAGGCCATTAGCGAGGCGAAAGGAGACCCCCTGGTTTATTTCCCCGTTCAGACCGCGGCTTTCTCCTTGCTCCCGCGAGCGGTGATTTATCCTTCGGCTGTCGCTCCCCGTCCTGCTGTCCTCAGCACAATCGCTGCACTCCGGCTCTCTGTCAGCACACCTTTTGCCAGACCGCTTGATGAAAAGATCCAAGTCCAAGCGCTGTCCTGCTGGACGGAGGTGAGGTGCGGGGGGATGGAGGCAGTCCAGCGCTCTTCACGCAGCTGTTCTCCGCCCCTGTAACCGTTGTTTAGGGATGAGCTCCGTCATCCAAGGCCGTTTTATTTCCCGTCGCGTGAAAAATATAAAAGCAGGATTTTGGGGCCTCTCGTGTTTATTCGGCAGAGCGGCAGCGGGGCGAGAGCCGGTGATTAAACACATCAGCTTCTCAGATTGCAGCGGCACAATCCACTCAACGCAGGCTAATGGCACGAGGCGAGCGCCGGAGTCCCGTCGCAGGTTCGTGTAAATCGCGGAAAATCCCTGGTGATGCCTGAAAGCATTAGCGAGACACCGGAGGCATCCGTCGCAGCCACAGTCAGGCGGATTTTGATTTTTGAGCAGGTGTTACGACGATGCGTTCGCTGAGACTCTCACACTTACTGTGGACAGCCACAAGGAGAATTTTTTTTTTTTTTTTAAGGAAGGTTTTTGACACAAATCAAATTTTAAACAATGTCAAATATTGTTGTGATTGTTTGTGTGTTTTTTTTTAATGGGTTTGAAAAGGTGCGGCAGACACAAAAAAGTGGGAATTTATATGTTTTACCAAGATAAATAAATGAATAAACTCTTGCACTTGGCTTGGATGTGTGTATCTTGCTGAAACAGCCGGTTTTGTCCCGGAGGAAACAAGGAAACAGTGCACGTGTAGAAGGCAACAGGTGGGTCTTTGGTGACTGTATCGTTACTCAAACAGAATTGTGTGTGTGTGTGTGTGTGTTTCTGTGAACGTTAACTGAGGCAGGGGACTGTCCGATGCAGACTGTTTGACATTTAATGTCTTTTTGGTCAAATCTTCATTCAGAAATGTCCATGTTTAACTTGCAGCGCAGTTACATTTCTTATAACAACATTAATTGTCTATGCTACTCGCTGTATCTCCCTGGAAAAACACCTGTATAAAGCTGCTACGGAGTTGCTGGCCAAAAAAAAAAAAAAAAAGAGCTGCCGTGTCTCCCTTAAACCTCTTTTGGTGTCCCCACAGTGACCATAAGGAATAAAGTTCAAACGCGGGATTGTCACATAATTCACGGATAGGTGCTTTAATATACATCCTTTCGAGGACACCGCTCAAAGGGCCCAGAATGAAAATTAGACAGCATGAAGAGTCAAAGGATCCTCATTTATGTGACTCCCATATAGATTCCCCACTCCACCAAGTGGCTCTCCCAAGCTTGCCAGTGAACTACCGTGGCCTTCTCACACAAACTAACTGTGAGCAAGACTCTTGTTCTATGTATTTTCTTATATGTAGATATAAATAAGAACAGTTATATGGGTAGGAAAACCAAATTACTTTCATTGTACCGTGAGTATACACTTTTACTAATATATTTACGTGTTCTTTCATGTTAAACCTTTCCTTTTTATTTCTGCTTTGTTGTTACCAAAATAAAGTCATTCATTCATTCATTCAGTATATTAAGCTTATAAATATGAAAGTCCTAGATCAGGCCAAAGTTTATACATTGGAACTGTAAGCTGTGCACGCTTGATATATTTCTTGACACCCTGCGTTTACTGTCTGGTGGTGGTGCCGTCTCCTTCAGCGATCCTCTGGGGAACTCCAGCACTTTAGACATGGGGTCAGTCCCGTTTTCCAAAGTGACCTTTAAACTTTCATCTATTTTTTTAATTCTTTTTGAACTGGAAGACCAGTGTCGCAACTCAAGGTAATTGCGGTGCACAGATTTCATGTTTTAAGCGCCGAAACGTCTCAACTCCTGGACCTCGGCTCACATCAAAGTGCGCCCACGCTCTAATGTGAAGGAGGAAGCGTGTTACATATTCATCAGCGCAAGGTCAGAAGTTTGTGGGAGGCTACTTATTGCTGCTGCTTGCTACTTTGCACACAGGGACCCTGGCATTTGAGTTAGGGAGAAGGTTAAAGGTGTGATCGCGTCCGGCTATTAAAGCAGCGAAGTGCTTGAGCTCAGCCCATTAAGGTTGAAAACCCAACAGCCAGTCAGCGCATTAGTGTAAATCGCTAAAGAACGGCCCTTGAATCCCTCACCCAGGAATTGGCAAGTCCTCTTAATAAGCATTCTCTCTACGAACAAAAGAAGGCAGAAATATTGGTGAGGTTGATAACCAATCCAGCCACTTCTTTCTTACCTCCCGCTAGCTAATTGATGACCCAGACAGCTAAGGGAGACAGCTGCATAACTCAGCGTTAACGGAAAACACATTGAGCGGGAGAAAATCATCACTCTCCTTTTGTCTCTTCGGCCATCTTCTGCTGCCAGTGGAATTGTGTTGGGCCCGCGTGGAAGGTGCCGCAGCTCGGACGGGTGTCTGCCCGCAGCTCGTCTCATAATGCATAACAGACACGCTGGAAGAGCGGTGACCTTGTCGAAAACACGAGGCCAGGAAGCGTATGGCAACATGACAGAGGTGGAGTTTATTGTAGGCTTATTGTGGGCTCAAATGGAAGCATCTGAAAAAAAGTAGATGCACTGCTAAAATGCATAATGACAACTATGGGGAATATTGTCGTGCATATAGGAAAAAGATCCTTCCCAATTGTGACAACAAATCTGGTGTTCCACAGGGGTCAATTCTCAGCCTTTCATCATTTTGTCACATGACCTCTGCTGCAGGCAAAGATCTTTCCACTGCAGCATTTTTGTAACGTTGCAGCACAGATGTCAAACAGAAGTGATCCTATTCTATGTAATAATCTTTATATTTGTCATTTGAATCCAGTTTCTCATGACAGAAAACCGCCCTCCTCACTGATACTTTTTTGTAAGGTTTTAAGAGAGTGCTGAGGTGGATATCTTAGAAGTGGTTGAATGCTTCTTCTTCTTCTTCCAAGACAACACAGGCTCAGACTGTTCTTTGCTTTCTCTCTGTGTGTTGCAGTTTAACTTTGTCGGCAAACTCCTCGGGCCACGTGGGAACTCGTTAAAGAGGCTACAGGAGGACACTCTCACCAAGATGTCAATCCTTGGTAAAGGATCCATGCGAGACAAGGAAAAGGTAAAACCTCACTCTTTGCTTCCTGTATTGTATTGTACTGTTTGCTCTCCCTTCTCATTTCACTCCTTCGCCCACTCGTCGTTCCACCTCCCGCTGCTGCACGCCCCTCGCCAGGGTGGACGTATCTGAGATCATTACCAAGAAATCTGGTCGAGTTATTGGAAACAAGCCGGTTAGTCGTAACAACGGGCCGACAGGAGAGACAGCGGCATTATTTATACAGGCGAACAACAAGACTGGACTAAAATGGGAATAATGAGAGGCAAGTCTAGAGACGGCAGGATATTCAGATGGCAGGCAACAATAAGGCTGGAGAAATTTTTACTGTTTCCAGGCTGACAGGTGGACTAGTGTGCAGGAAGAGAAAGACAAAGCCAGAGGGAGGAAGGCAGTTGGATTCACTCATAAAAATAATTTTTGCTATAAATTATTATCTTGGTAAAACAATGCACAAAAACGGGCAACCGAAAGAAATGCCGACGCTGGTGGAAAAAGTGGAAAGCGGAGATGTTATGCGCTGGCTTTAATATTCTAAGAAGGTAGAGGCGGATGGATACTAAAGATGTGTGTGGAACAATGAGGCGATTGATGACTGTTTGTAGAATTGGTCCATGAAACAAACATAACTGCCAAATTACGCGAGTAAGAGCAGCAAAAGTGCACCGTGCACTGGATGCATCCTCCCCCATTTACTTCTCTTCATGGTGAGCCACTTCAGACGCAATTACGTACAGCTGCAATGGATGGAAACCAATTGTCCGAAAAAAAATTGCCAAATTTCCGTTGTCTTTTTTTTAATTGCTGAAAAAAAAAAAACTCAGGAAGAGATGGATAACAAGAGACGCAGAGAGAGAGAGAGAGAGAGAGAGGACAGCCGAAGAGACAATACATGAGGGAAAGCGCTACATCCTGACACCTGTCTTGTCTCACTTTGGAAAAATGTGTTCCAAATCCTGCTTCACTTGCCCAAACTGTTTGTGTAATTTGCCTCGATGGCTTCCAGAGTGGAGGCAAACCTTTCCACCGACAGTCGGCCAATCAGTTGGATGTCGGCTCTGATATGTATCTCTAATACCCCCCCTAATAAAATTTACAACACTCGCATGGGGTTTATAAAATAGTTGGCACCATGTCGGAACTTCACTCTGATTCGTAAAAGCCTTCCAATTTGTAGGGGAATTTGCAACAGCTCCGACCATGAGTGACGGCTAATTGTTGCCATTGTGTACACGAGCACAACTGTTATACCTGCGGTCGCGTGAGACGGCGAGGGACCTTTGAGAATCACATTTGCGGACTTTCAAACTTGTCTTTGCATTCTTCTCTGTTTGTTCACGTTGTTCATTAAGAGTGATACCGTTCTCAACCCGGATTGCGGATCTCCCGGAGACCGTCCAACGTCTTTCAAAGCCCCGTTGTCTCATAAACAGTGCATTTTAATCAAGTGCCCTGTCTGCACAGAAGCCACCGCCTTGCAGATACACTACATCCCCAGTGTTTCCACATGTACCTCTGTCGCCCGACAAAAGAAATCTTCTTTGCATACATCTGCGGTAATAGGACGCGGAGCTTATTAAGAGGCTCTGACTTGAAATCTCAATCACAGTCCAGCCGGAGGTCTTCTATCATCCCCGATCACGCCGGTTCATAAAGAACGGACGCAAATGGCTGCTCCAACATCAGCTATTTAGCCGCTGGATTGATTGCGGACCGGATGGTTAACGGCTAATAAATCGACTGCGCTCGGCTCGCCTCCGCCCCCCCGCCCCCCCATCCCGCGTCTCCCTTCCTCCCCCTCTGTTTGTCGGGGGCAATTTGTCTGCGGCGATCATCCCCGCCGTCATACAACACATTCTTTGTGATTGCTGCGATCAATAATCTTTGAGGGCCGAGTCCGAGCACTCGGGAGGAGAGATCCGTCACGGAGAAACGCTGACCTCGCCGGAACCCTTTCAGCTCGTCTGCGCGGAGAGACGGTCGGGGCGGTTAACGACGGACGGATTTCTGTTGCGTCGACTTCGTTTCACCTCGCAGGAGTGAGATGGAAATGTGCCTTTGTTTACGAGACCTATTGCATGATAGCACTGATGAACGCATGAACAAATAGCATTAGTGCCTCACTGGTTGTGGCTCTATTGCACCTTTGAATGTACAGCCGGTTGCTTTTTATCATATCTGACCAGTGTGCGAAACACTTAGTCAATATTTAGTGGGCCCCTGATTGTTCCACACAGAGCCGGTTGGATCCACTTGGCCAAAAAATTTGTGATTTTTTTTTTTTTCAGAATTAATATTAGACTGGATCTTAAAGGCATTTTAGTGACCATTACTGACAATTACATTTTTTTTGTGTTATGAAAACATATGAGAACCCCTTAAAATTTTATTTTGGGGGGGGACCCCTCGACTGTGTCTGACAAAAAACTTAAAAATCATATTTCAGACAGTAGTAACGTGACGGAAATATTGTTTAGCTCGTGAGAAAACCCGGTTCCATGAGATAACCGTATCAGGTTTACCGCCTTCCCTCTTGAGCTGCTGCACATGGCAGATATGTTGCGCGCGAGCTGCGATAATTGCTGCGGCACGACCTCGACGTGGCTTTGACAAGACTGCCAGCGCGGAAGACTTGAAAGGTGCAGAGTTGTCAGAGGAAGAGCGCCCGTCACTCCGCCAACCCCCCGGCCCCGAGTCCGATCGCGCCACCGCAGTTGTCCTGCCGCTGTCAGGGCAGGATGATGTAAAGGCACTGCGGCTCGGCGGCCCCTGCTCGTTAGCACCGTGATTAACTCATCCATTCTCCTCCCTGAGACCTGTGCTCCCTCTTTAATTTCCACGCTACTGCAAACAATCACGGCGCCCGTGCTTCACTTTAGTGTCTCGCGTCGGCTTTAATTTGTGAGACGCAGCAGTGGAATTCTTCGGAAGAGGTCGGCGCTTCTTCTTTTTTTTCGGAACTGATGAACTACCCAAAATTTGTTTTTACTCCTGACCCGTTTAATCGTCTCCAGTTCGCTCCCCCGGAAAGTCAGATTTGTGCAGCGGCTCGATAGTGAACAAGAGTTAATAAATGTAGGAACCTAAACAAGCAGCTTCTACCGTTACAGCGAGGTTCCTGTCTGCTCCTTCAGTTATTCTTGATCCACCACAAGCGAGGTTTAAATTCAAAACTTTTATTTCCCTTGACAACGTTTAATCAAAAGTTTCGACGCTTCCATGGTCTCCTGGACTCTTGGATGTGAAAACGCACCTAAATGGCTGCACATGCTCGCGAATAAATCCCAAGTTCATTATCGTTTGATGAACTGGAGTTGGAAGGATTTAAGGCGCATTAGCATGATATGAATCATAGGAGATACAGTTCAGGTAGGCGGTGTTCTGCAACCAGTTCCATCTTTCATTGCGCCCTTAATCTTATAGGGTCAGTAAATCAGTCTGGGGTATTGTCACACTGTAGGAATGATGGTTATTGTGCTCAGTGGGTTATTATTTTTCTGATGTCACTGTCTTATTTCTTCTCATTAGTCATTCCATTTAGACTTTGGGTGACATTCTAATCCATTTTTGTTTTATCCCTGTCAGTTCTCATGATATAGTGGCTGCATGTGTCTGCTGGCTATTTAAATCAGTCCCACAATAATATTCCTGGTGCTTTAGATTAAGTTTAATATATTGATTATTACAATTATAGGACATTTGTGCTAACAGGTCAAAACCAACAAGATTCAAAAATAGTTTATTCCCAAAGCCATAACCACCCTCAATTCAAATATGCACTGACTTTTTGGTCTAACCACCAGACCTTTCACCCATATGACAATACTGTGCATTAACTATAATAACATTATATTCTTCCACTGTACAAAATACCATTTAACTCTCTGAAAATTGCATATTCATAACATATTCCATTTTTTTCTGTAAACTGTAAATAGTCTTTAGAACCGCACAATCATTTTATTCTTGTATTATAGAATAGAATAAAATATGAGTATTCTTGTGTTCTCACACAATATTTTTCACACTGTTTAATTTTTTACACCATTTGCGCTGGTATCGGAGTTGCTTTAATCTCATTGATCTGTGTAGTGACATATAAAGGCATTCTATTCTAACAAAAGAACAGAACATAATGTTTTTAAGCAGTTGGAACGTCCATGTGATGAAATTCCACAGGAAAAAAACAAGCAATGATAATTGCAAATCACCAGCAACCATTTTCTTATGTAAGCACAAACTTCATATTGTTACAGTCAATTTTAGGGAACTTTACATTGTCAATCACACTGTGGAAAACTGAATTTTAAAGTCACAATCTTTCTTTCACTTTCCTGCTCCGTGGCAGCAGTTTTGCTCACTTTGCTTGCCGGGTCAAGGTCTGTCTTTGCGTGTTCCCTCTGGGTACTTGCAACTTCCTCCCAAAGATCCAAAGATAAAGTTAGGTCGACTGGAAACTCTTTAATTGTGCACGCATCTGAAAGTTTTAAGGTGTAGAAGTGACAGCAAGAGTGGGGGATGGACTTCCACACCATAACCCCCCCCCAACAGTAAAGGCAGTAATAAGGCAGGTTAAGCTTTGCACAGGCAGACACATAGTGAAGTTGAGAAAATAGCTGCAATTATGCCAGCTGTAATTTAGAGTCAAACAATTCCCCCCACTTTTCCATCGCCTGTCCTTCATGTAGTTCAAATAGGGCTTTTCTGATTGCAGGACCAGACCTTCTGAGAGGCGCTATTTTTTGGTGGCTTTCTTCAAGAATTATGTTTCAAGTTTCAAGTTCAGGAGCTTTTTTTGCATTTACAAGCCAGTGAGTGGGCACGAAAATGTAAGATTGGCCTTTCCAATCTGAACACATTATTAATGAACAACCAGACATGTAAAATGTTCAGGTGTAAAACACAAATGTGTGACAGAGACAGGAAAAATGAATTATATTTTGGGTAAAACTTGATAAAACGTAAAGTTTGGGGAACTTTTCGGAAAAAATAGCCGACTTACATTCATCCACCATCGACGTCACTCAGAGGCCCTCACCTGACGGTTTTAGTCCTCATTCTGGATAGCAGGAGGAAAACAAGTTCCCCAAAGTCCCCCCAAAATGATCTCAGTTTCTATTTCCTGCTTGGCGAAGACAATGAGTAAAAAAAAAAAAAGAGTTCCTAAAAAAAAAAAGGACCTCAGAGCAACGAGATAGCGAAAACCCGTTATTATCATCATCCCGGAGCCTTGTCTGCAGCGTCCCCCCTCGTGGCCTTCTGATTCCAGAGTGAACGGCTTTTTATAAGCTGATTTGCGGTGGGGGAAAAAAAAATGTAAATAGGATGAAGATGCTGCCGAAAGATATGAAATACAGACAGCTATAATCTCCCACCCTGGGCCGCTGGGTTGGAGTCTTTGCTGGAAAACGAGCCCTCCTTATCAGATCTGAGAGTGCGTCCCCGACTATGAAAACCTCTGTTACAGTTACACCATCATTTGAAAGTGGTGTGGTGCCACAAAACGCGCATGACGCCCGTCACACGGACCGTATGGATGGAAAATTGTCGTTTCGGAAAACAAATAGAGCTCTCGGCAAAGGAGACGTCCTCACGTGACACTTGATTGGACTGCCTGCTTCTTGTTTTCGCGTCGAAGCCGAGGATAATGATTTGTTTTTCCTACCCCCTACCTTTTTTCCCCTCTTTAAAAGCGCACCAGCAAAACGGATGAAAGGGAAGACGAGAGACTCAGCCGCTTCCTTTGCTCACTCCGCTCCACCCGCCCGACACCGGCAGCACCAGCAGTGCCGGCGCCTCGCGCAGAGGAACCCCGCGCTCGTAAAGGCGGCAGATTTATGGGGGGAATTAACATATCATTAACATAGCGCAGGCACTTATAAAAGAAGGTTATTTATAATTAGGTGACATCAGAGACGGGGGCTTTCCGGAGAGGGAGAAGGGGAAGAGGAAGTGGGAAAGGCCCCCGAGAAGATTTCATCTCTTATTTTTTCTTCCCTTTTTTTTGCTATTTAAATGTAAAAAACAAAAACAAAAAATGAACAAACACAAAAACTGGGAGGCCCAACCTGTTGTTTGCTTTGTGTAACGCGGCGGGAGACGTTTTGCTGTCCTATTTGAGGCCATCGGTGGCCGACCGTGGCCCACTTCTGTCGAGCCCGAGCGGCCTGGGCGACCTCGCGTTGTTTACACTTGCAGCAGGCGGAGGTGAAGAAGGGCGAGGCTCATCCGCTCTGGTTTCAGTTCAGTGTCCAGACAACCGAGCACCTGAACTAGATACTGTTGATTAATGCTGGAAACCCAAAGCCTAAAAAAAACACAGAAAAAAGACTTGATTCAAGGATTTTTCTTTGGTACAATTTAAAGTTGTCAAATTTGGCCCGATTAACCATTTTTATATTGGTAAAAGCTTGATATTATGCCCATTAAAACACTGATAAGAGTGTATATTTGCAGTACAATAAAAGTAATTTGGTTTTCCTATCCATAGAACAGTTCTTATACATATACAAGAATATACTGTACATATAGCAAGACTCGCAGTTAGCTGCCATCTTGCACATCTTGCATATTTCTAAGGAAGCCTGGTGTGGACAATCCAGGTCGCCTGACTGTGATTTTCGTATTTAGGGTGAACGCTCGTGTCCTCAAATAAACCGACAAAGAAGAAGGTTGACAAATCCAGATTTGTGTGCCGATGGCCACCGTAGTTCACTGGCAAGCTCGGGAGAAGGAGGATGAGCGAAAGAGCGCCGTAATCTAAAATGTTATTTCCTTTGTGTCGCAGTTTCTTCTCAAAATCTCCAAATATCACACACTTCACCTTGAAACAAAATAAGGGTTTGAAGCAGGATATCGGCGGCATCAGTCACAGTACGTCCGGTTTGACAAGCCAATTGACATCAGACATGGCTTCATTATTTTAGCTGTCTGTTTAGAGACAATTTGTTTCTCTTTGGACATATTTTTGCTGTAATATATCATTATATGTGGGGGGTTTTCTCCCTCACCTTGTTTTGAAACGATGATTAGCTGCAGCTGATCTCACCTCCAACACGTCTTTTAGCGTAAAAGGCAAAGTGCAAATGATGCCTTTATGAGATCACAGGATGAGTTGACACTTCATGCCACTCAGAGCAGGCTCCACTATAACCCGTTTTCACTCAGCTGAAAAAAAGCAACTCATTAACAGCTATTTGAAGTTTCCTCCTATAAAACCAGCCACAGATGTAAATAGACCACAAAACATCGTGAAGATACGTAGCTAAGTATGAATTCCACACCGCTCTGTTTTTTTTTTTTTTGATTTTGGATGACTTTGTTAAATGACTCACGTTATTTGACACGTTTGTTTTTTTTTTGTTTGTAAAAATGAACACGGTCAATGAGCTAAACAATGTCAGTGAAAATAACACGCTGCCTCGGCTTTTACATCTGCGAAATTTTCTGTTTGCCTGCCCTTGCGTGCATCCCGTGCGCTTTTCGCGCAGGTCATGAGCACCGCCCTGCAAAATTGAACCCAAGTCCCAGCGCTGGAATTACCACCTCTCAAATCTAAGCTCTTAAAAAGGAGTTTTGGTCCCAAAGTAACTGCAATTTTTTTTTTTTCTTCTTTTTTTTTGGTCTGCGGCAGTTCCAAAATAATCCGATTAGTCTAATCCTAAGAATAACAATAACACCGGTGTGGGTAATATGAATAATAAGGTGTTCTATTTTTTTAACGTGTACTTTTACTGAAGTGAAATACTTTGAAATCTCCATCGAGCTCAAGCTGCGGGTTCAAGTTTTTTTTCAATTCCTAATAAAAAATAATAATAAATCCACAATGCAATGCAGGAACACACCATAATTTAATGACATATTCAACCTGGTACTCATCGACGGATTCAACTGAAGGTCATTACTGTTTCCTGTTTTCACTCTTCGACCGAGTCGCTTGGAAGACCTTTTTGGTTTTTGGACTGCCTCTCCTCAACATTATCATATCATTCTTATCGCACTTTTCTCTGCGTCATACCCTTAAAGGCATGCCTGAATGTGTTGTGTTCGCCCAAACAACAACTTTGGAGGAGCGAGAACGCATCATGTAATGAGGACAGGCAGGTTTATGAGGACGAGGGAAAAAAAAAATATATATATATATATGTATATATATATACATATATATATATATATATTTTTTTTTCCCTCGTTTGTCGGGATTGCCAATTATACACATTTTACAAGGACCCGCGTAAGTATATAAATATGTATGTCGCCTGCAGCTGTTGTGGTAAAAAAAAAAAAAAAAAGTCTCAGCCGTGAACCAAATCCTCCGAAAATAAGATTAATGTCACGGAAGGTGACGGCGAACTTGCGCGCTCACTCTTCACTCGAACGTGTCATCGACCGCAATTTTTGTGCCCCCCCCGCCTCCTCCTCCTCCTCCTCCCCTCCAACCCAACCCCCACCAACCCCCACTGTGCTCAGGAAGAGGAGCTACGGCAGAGCGGCGAGGCCAAGTATCACCACCTGAGCGAAGACCTGCACGTCCTCATCGAGGTGTTCGCACCGCCAGCTGAGGCTTACGCCAGGATGGGTCACGCTCTGGAGGAGATCAAAAAGTTTCTCATACCGGTGCGTTACCCTTCTCCCATCCACACACACACACGCACGCACGCACGCACACACGCACACTCAGCGGCTCTGCCCGCCCACCCCCACCGCTGCTCTTTGGCCCGGGCTGACTCATTTTCAGCCTGTCCACCGTGAAGTGACGGAGCCACGGTGGAGAAACTGTTACCTGCGCTGTATTTCTGTCGCGGGGGTTGTGTTGGAGGGGAGGGGGTGAAATTGTGCACGGAAAGCCTCTGATTTCAGCGGCGTGCGATCCAGGGTGGGGGAAGTCGAGGAGGATGAAACGGGAATAGAAGAAAGCAGGAGGGAATCTCCGCGCGGGGCCCCCGAACCCTCTTTTTGGCAGCGGCGGCGCAGCTTATTTACTCTTCTTTCATTCATTATGGATGACTCTCTCTGACGCTCGGAGCTACGATGATTTACATCTCGCCGTTAATTATCAGCGCCCCCCCCCCCTTCCAATGCCCTCCCCCCTCCTTCACCCCCACACAGTCGCCACGGAGCCCGGTGGACCACAATCCTATCAATCGCTCCACGTTTAAAAGACCTATTTCCATGTTAATTATGCATTTTAATCCCCCCCCCCCCACACACACACACACACACGCCCACCCCCGTCCGAAAAATGGAAAAAAAGCATATATATTTGACAAGATAAAGAGAAACGGGGAGTCTCAGGGATTTATCAGCGGCACATCTGAAATGTTTTGGCCGCCTCAGGATTCGGCGGTCACGGCCGCATTGTAAAGTACATTAATTAGATATTCCCTGGGCTGTAGCCCTGCAGATAAAGGACGGAATTTAATACAGTGTAATTGAAAGCGAGCCCACTGCTGTCTGAATATGCGTGTGTGCGTGTGTGTGCGTGTGTGTGTGTGAACTCGGTGCTTCTCCTCCCCGTGCAGGATTACAACGACGAGATCAGGCAGGCGCAGCTGCAGGAGCTCACGTACCTGAACGGCGGCTCGGAGGACGCCAAGGTGCCGTCGGTCAGGGGGAAGTCGGCCGCCCGCGGAAGGGGGACACCTGCTCCCGGGCCTCCCAGGTAAGCCGCCTGGGTCGGAGTGCATGAGTGTGTGTGTGTGTGTGTGTGTGTGTGTGTGTGTGTACAAGCTTGCTGAGCATGTTTGAACGCTTGGTTGTTTACATAGGCCATGTTTCCACGAGCTCCCCTCAGCTCGGCTCAGCTCGATGGAAACGGTTTGTAGTCGTTTCCACTGGCGCCAGCACGGTTCCAGCAGTGAACTTTTAGGCCGCTGCCCCGTCGAGGTTCCATGCGGGCCGAGCAGGGACCAACGTGGTGATGTAAGCAAAGAGCAGGGCACTGATTGGATAAGAGTTTTGGCGAAAGAGACGAGTTGGAGTCTGCCATTTTAAAATGTGCCACGTGTAGATTTGAACATTTTCACGTATTGGAAACGTAAAGGAAAGAAGTTGAAACCGTGCCATGGGCGAACGAAGAGCTGCAGACGTTGTTGTGCTCGGTGGCCGAAGACAAAGTTGAAAGGGAGATGGAAGGAGTGACACGCAATGAAAAAGTCTTCCTGGTTTCGCCGCTTGAACCGCAGTACAGTAAAACAGGGGCTGGAGAAAAACAAAACAACAACAACAACAACAACAACAACAAAAACAGGTGTTTTATAGGTGATGGTTATAGAGTGATGGTTTCCCACCAGTGATAGAGCCCGTACAAAACATTTCAAATGGAAAGGTCCATTGATAATAAAGTGAAAACGCGACTAGTCAAAAGTTTGGACATATACTTCTGATTTAATGTTTTTTTCTTTTATTTTCATGACTATTTACATTGTAGATTGTGACTTAAGACACCAAAACTATGAATGAATACATATGGAATATGTATTCAAGAAAAAAGTGTGAAATTACCCAAACACATTTTATATTTTAAATGGTCTAGAATAGCCACCCTTCATAAAAAAAAAAATATATATATATGTATATATATATATATATATATATATATATATATATATATATATATATACATATTGAAAATAATATATTGAGGTATTTAACTTTTTTTTTCTTTTGCCACATTTAATTCACTTATTTTGGTCATATATTTGACCAAAATGTGTCATTTTGAGACTGACAACTAGATCTGACCCACGAGCAGGCACCATGTCTTAAAGGTCGTTCTGGAACTGAAATATACATCCTGTATATTTGAGTGATCTTGTATATTTTCCAAAGTGTGAACTCCGGGAAATCTCAGCAGGGGTCGACGGAGAGAAGGCTGTTCATTTCAAAACGTTGTGTTTGAAATAAGCGCAGCCTAAAACCCGGCTTTTAACGTCTGAAGTCCATCGCCGCCACTCGGCAGACTGCCTCGGGCACAACAGACGAGTTTGGAAGCCTGGAAGAGCAAATATGCTAAGCTGATAGTTGAAAGCGGCTTTCCCTTCACGGAGCGGCCGATAAAAGATGACGGAAGTTTGAAGGGACCATTTCCGAATGTTTCTGCATCTTTCTTCCTTCACGCGTCTTAGTTTCTTACCTTCCATATATCTTGATGCCTTTGCTGTGCACTGCCATTCTGCCCCATCGGGCCAAACACAGCGGTTTTATGTCTTTTCGAAGTGAATAAACGGATGACGTCTGGAGCAGTGATCTCCTGCTCGGGTTGCATTTCACATCCGAGTTTTGTGCAGTGGCGCCGCGTTTTAGCGTCCCGCTCTTCATCGGTTCTCTCTCTGGGGAGCCCATCAATGTGTCTGCAAAAAAATATTTTTGCGAGGAAGCTGTCTGTTGTTCCTTGCAACACTTGGGCCTGTCACTTTTGGGACTAAAAGTTTAAGTCACAAAAGTAACAGGTGCTTTAAGTTCTGGGTCTGAGTGTATGCGAAAGCAGGTACATAGTTCTAGTCTCACATTTCTGCTCTTAACAAAGTACCAATTTAAGTATTTACCGAGGACAATGCGTTGTTGTTGAAGCAGAAAATGTCTTGTCTACTTTTATTTATTTATCTATTTGTCATTTGTCCTTTAGCTTGGATGAAACTAAGTAAAACTTGAACTCAACTGTTCTCTCACTCAAGCTCTTATCGATCCTGCCCTCTATATCCCTGTGCAGGCCAGAAGGATTCTGGGCTCCTCTGGAATCTCTTGACGAGAGACAGAAATACTCACGGCTGAAGGACTTTTCCCCCAAAATGACTTTGCAGGGCTCCCGTCGATTCATTGGGCTTGTGAAGCTTAACATGTACCAGATCAGATTTGTAGATAACCGCAGAGATTTTGGAATCTGGTGTTTCGAGATAACTCCTCCCTCAGAGTCGGTTCAGTTTAATTTGGAGAAACAAAAATCTTTGTTGTTGCGTTTCGAAACCAAGTTTTTTTTTTTGGTTTCTTTCGTTTTCTTACTTTTTTTCCTGTTGGTGTTTTGGCTAGTTCGAAAACATCCTCTACCGCCCCCTTTTATAAGAACGTTAGATAAGGGCGATTCCCTCCCCCCCCCTCTCCGCGCCCCAGATATAAGCTGTCTGGCCATTATGCCGCACAGCTGAAAAAGGATGCATTGAAAGGAAAACGACCGACAGCGTAACCTTTGTGTTTTCCGTGGTGGCTTCAAAGCTGTAAACTGCCTGGTCTGTGTGAGGATGAAGGGAAAAAAAAAACAACTTGTTGCAACTTGTTACCAAACCTCGAGGTCAGACTCGTCTTTGATTTCGCTTGACTTTTCTTCCACCTGCAGGTTCAGCTCGGGGGGGGGGGGCGCGCGCTAATTATCGCTTGCCTTAGAGCATCACACAGATCCTGTACCTTAAGTTCCTGTGAATCTATCGACTGAAAGGTCCTAAAAGTATACCCATTTTCTGGTCCCTATTTATCATCATGGACTCCTAATCTAAAAAAAAAAGAAAAAAAAGAATTAAAAAAAAAATAATACATTGATTACCATAAAACACAAATAACTCACTGTCTGTTTACGGCCTCCTGCAAAAATGCTCTGTGTTAGCTTCTTGCTAATACTATTGCTGTGTTGTTTTTTAGGTAATTTGTTATGATTGGAAGCGGTATGAAGAAGGTACACTTAACACGACGGGCTTCTCTTCAAATCTGTATGTTTGCTCCTCACTTACTGAAGTGAGGAGCAAACAAACAAGTTCAGGACTGACTTTTCATTACTTGGGCGTTAAGTTAACAAGTTAAAGACACGTATGATTGTTTGAATACATCGGTGAAGTGAATTTTGTAAAGCGTGGAACCACTAAGGTGAATTTCCTGCTTTCTCCTTCCAACCGTTGCCGTCTCTTCAGTAGTGATGGACATATTTTCAAAATTCGATACGGTAATCAATATTTTTGGGGTCGATATTGCCATATCGATGTCAATACACTTTTTGGGGTTTATCATTTTTTTCAATTCATAAAAAGATCACAAGACACACAGGGCTGTTAATATGTTTATTACAAAAATTCAAATGACAAAATTTTACTCTGATTACTGATCAATATATCAATAAAAATATTGCTATGCACTTGAGTACTCTTCAGCATTTGAGGCAAAAATCAATTCCTCTATAAAGGCAGTGCTTTATTCCAAGACTCTAAATGTAATAAATTTAGCAGTTTACATGAAAAGACCCATCACGTAACGGACAGTGATATCATTTTTCCTCATCTGCGTTTTTTTTTTTTTTTCTTTCTTTCTTGGCCTCAGACAGGAAAGCAATTCAGCTACAAGACATGTTATGTTTTGAGTAATGGACATGACTCACTTTTTCTCGACTGGCGGAACTTGCCCTCCACCCTCGCTGTTCCTTGTCCCCACCCACGCAGGCAGTATAACCTGCCACTGAATATATAACATTCATTGCTATGGTTTCAGCCAAGGAACTGCAGATTGATGTAGAAAATCATTAGCAGGAGTGGAAGCAGACAAGGCAGCTTGACTCCGACAATAATAAATGACGCCGTCGGAGCATGAAGATGTGGAAGTAGTGGACAACTCTGGACTGTCGGTGTGATTGAATGTTTTATTGCTAATGATAATATGAATGTGGTGTGCGGAGCGGGATGCGCTGAATGTTACCTCAATGTACCGTTCTTCTTTGAAACATTTTCAATGACATTTTCTAGACTTTATCAAGTAAGGATGAAACCAAAAAGACATCATTTCTGCTTTTTAATCAAATTCTTGTTTTGCCTGTTTTTTCCTGCGCCAGGAGTCGAGGAGGAGTTCCTCCGCTGCACGCGGCCGTTCCCCGAGGAGCAGCGCCCAGAGGAGCCCCGCCCAGCCGGGCCCCCACCTCCAGAGGCAGGGGGGTGCAGAGGGCGAGAGGCGCCCCCCCAGCTGCCGGATATAGGCCAGCTCCGCCCATAGTTCAGGAAACCTACGGCGAATACGTGAGTACATCCGCTCATGCTGAGATCCCACGCACGCTTGTTTACCGCTGCTCTCACGCCGCCTGTCGTAAACACAGGCCATGCTCTCGTCAAACTCCCAATTAGAGCGGCGTCAATCTTTGCCGAGCGCCAGCAACGAAGCTACGTGTCTGAGACGGTCACAGTGTTGCCGACTCTTGAGACTCCCCTCACTCCACTCGGCCCCGCACTCGAGTTCCTGGCTTTTCCCTGATGTGAACCACAAAAACAACCAAACAAAATACTACTACCACTACTAGTACGACCACGTTACTATGTTGACAAAATAAGTTGGGATGTAAAGATGTTAGCTGCTTGACAGTTTCAACTGTGACTCTAGTCCAGTCCAGCGTCACCCGACGCGCTGTTGACGTGTCATTTAACAGCCGGCAGCGCCTCGACCACCTTGGATGGTCTCATCCCAGGTATGCGAGAGGGTGTACGCCCCCTCATCCTGGTTGATGGTGTCGCTCGCCCCCCTCCTGATCTCAACGGCCTCTTTTATCCAACGTTTAAATTTATTGGTCTTCGATGTGATGATTTGTCCTTATCCCAGCCCATGATGTGGTTATTTCTACTGCAATGATTCGTAATGGCTAGCAGTACTAGCCATGAACTAGTGAAGTAGTAGTTGTCGTAATAGTAGTATCATCATCATCATCATCATCATCATCATCAAGATACGTCGATCGGTGACATAGGCAGAAATTGTATTTCGTGTGATCCAGTCGAAAATTGGATGGGCCGTCTTTTACCATGAAAACAGCACTAAAGGAGAAACAGATGAACTGCTAAAAGTAAAAGTCTAACTTGGAACAACAGATAACACTGTCTGCACAACATATTCAGTCAACAGTAGGTCGCCAGCGCTCAGTAGAGGCCATGTCTTGAGGGCTGATGTGGCTGTAGAACTAATCCGTGGTGTGTCTTCCCTTAAGCCATTTCTTTTTTGTTGGCGCTAACCGCTATGCCAGGGCGACAGCCGCCTGGCTGAGCCAACCAGAGTCTCCTGTTATAGTTACGGTTGCCAACACAGGGTTGGATGTTAAACCTTTAAGGGAAGGGGCTTAGCAAAGGGTCGATTATGTTCCGGAGACTTCTTCCAACTCGTTTCAGGCAGTTCCGTTTTAATCAGATCGCGAACTGGTTGGCTCAGCCAGCTTAGCAAGTCAATAGTGATTCAGATTCAGATTTACTTTATTATACAACTTTGTTTGTTAAAAAAAAAAAAATATGTATGTTGCTCAAACATGGAAGGGCAGTTAAAAGTGTGCCACCCTCACTATTAACAGGCCCGATAATTCTTATTTAAGCAAAACACTTGTTGCCCGCCGGTGTCAATGCGTGCCGTACGGGTCAGTGTCATTGCCATTATGTCAGTATGGCCCGTACATGGCTTGAAAACAAACCAAAAAAAAACACCAAAAGAAATGGATGAAGAATAAAAAAGCAAGGATGAATAAACAGCGGAGAGACGCTCTGCCAGAAACATCTTCTTTTGCTTTTCTTTTTTTTATTACACTCCAAACTGAACTGACAAACTGGCCTTTACCAGTTTTAGTTTCACACACTGCTTGGTTTTAGTCCTGTTTTTGCTCTTCAATTGAAAATCTTTAACTTTGTTTTTCAAGAGTATTTTTATACAGACTAATCAAAATCACATGCGAGCCCTGAGGAAATCACTCAAAACTCGATCAACATCATTTCTCGTCTTTATTTCATTCACTGATTCTGGTTCAGCTGCCGACTGAACTGCAAAGAGACTAAACGACATGAATAACGACATAAATCTCTTAGTTGCTAACAGTAATTGTGGTTTGAGAATTGTTCATCTTTAATTATTTTTCACGCTTTCCTGTGTTTCAAGTCTGATATTGCATTGGCTCATGGAAACTAGAGTCTGTTGAAAGAATGTTTGCATCACTATTCAGGGATTGATATTCTAGATACATCACATCAGTCCTTCGTGTTGCTTTGATTCGCCGCTAGAATATAAGCGTTAAAGTTAATCTCAACCATGGTAACATTCGATACCTTTGGCATACCGTTCTACTTTGTACCTTTTGCCCTGTGTCAGCAGGAAAAGCACTTTGAATTTGTCTCCCGTGGCGTCACCGGTGTTGCAAATTGGTAGCTTACCTTCACATTCTGACTGGGAAGTGGCCGCCGCGCCGCTATCAAAACCAGCCAGTGACGAATATATTAGGCTTACAGTGCCCCAGCCTTTTGTGTCCTTTCCCGGCGAGACTTTCCAGCCACTGTCAAGGCACGTCCCCCTCCGAGACCCCGACGTCAACACTGCATATTTAGCAGAGAGAAGGGGAGAGAAGGTGGGCCGCGTTGGAAAAAAATTACCCCAGCGGCCCGCGCCTAACCGTGTCGGACAGGTTTATTCCCAGGTCGAAATTCAAATGTGTGGAGGTCGCAGGGAACGACTCGTGGACCAGCTGTTCCCCATCGTTGTCACAGTTGTAAACCTGCGTCTCCCAACACCTGCAACCGGCTATGAAAGGTAAAAAAAAATAAAAAAAAATAAAAGACCCCAAACATCTGCAGGATGATAAATCTAACCACATCCCCGCCAATTAGGGGGCCGGATGAGTTGGACGATGTCTCATCGGAATTACGTCGTCATGCCAGGACAAGTGCCCAGCACCAGGTGCTGACATATGCGGCTCTTGTTTCGACACACTTGTCACCCACTTATATCGCACACTCGACGTTCGCTCACTTATTTGCTGCCGTCACTGCCCTTTTCGGAAACATTTCTTCAGCTCCGCGGGTAATTTTCCTCTTCCTCCAGTCAAACGGCGACACACTTCGGTTATATCACGGGACGTCTTTGTCACGACCACACAGCCGCTTTCCGTACCTCCGTCTGGACGGATTTGACGAACGAAAACCTCCTATTTGCATCATTATTAAATTACACCCCCACCCCCACCCCCACCCCATCCAATTGTTTTCAAATGGAATCACAGAAACCTTATTACTCTGTGATCCAGTCCTGGCAGTCCGCTCAGTCTCGAATGGCGACTAGACGGCAGCCAAATCTCATTTCCTGTGATTCATTAGGTGCGGCGAAAGATGTCTTACCTGCTGCTAATCCCATTTGGGAAGAATACAAAACGATGGAATTCTCCTTGAGAAAATAAAAGAAGAAAAAATGAAGCGCGCCTCATGCAATCGCTCGCCTTTGTGCTATTGGCTGAACTGTGATTCTTTGAGGCATGAGTACAGTGGCAGGATTGCGCTTTCACGCTAAATCCAAAGCTAACAGCGCTCAGTGTCTGTTTTCCCCCAGAGCTTAATTCCTGCGAGCTATGTGCAATGCACGTGGGATGCTGTTGTTTATGCTAAACCCTCTCAAACACAAATCGGAGGATTGGCTTTCCTTGGCGAACGTCTTGACATAAAAAAAAACAAAACAGAAAGCCCCCCCCCAAAAAAAAAAAAAACGCCCCAGGGACTTCTTTGGCAGTGCTAAACTGAATGAAGTTAATGGCACAGACATTATTCCCATTTTTCACAGATGGGGTTAATTATCAGAAGCACTGTTTGAGATAGAAAACGATGATAAATGATGGATGAGATCCGAGATTGAAAACCATTAAGATGCGACAAAACCTGTGACTGCAGAGAACCTCGATTGATTTTAAAAACTCCTCCAGATGGAAGCTCTTCATCCGTGATCACCGTCGCAGGTCAGGGACATTTATTTCTTGTGTTTTACTGAGCCCATTATGAACTTCACCTGCTTGGTGCTTTGCCAGATGTAACATCTATATGAGGGTTTATAACAGGAGCTCAATGTAACGCCTTGATTTGTTCCCCCCCCCCGTTGTTATTGATGGCGTGCTTGGTTCACCTCGATGGTTGACATCTGCGCTCCTACAATGTTCAACCAGGAGGTAAATAAGGCTGGGGAGGTCTTGGGTGTCTGCTGAGACTGTCGCCCCCGTAACTCCACTACGGATAAGCAGCAGATGATGGATGGATGGATGGATGGTTATTGGCTTTAACTGACACTGCAATGCTTTCAATGCAAAGACACAAATTCAAACATAGAAAGATATTTCCTCAGTGACTCATCAGCCGTTAGCAGCGATAGTAAAATTTTGTGCATTTGCTCTGACTTACTCAAAGTTGGAGGAAGTTGTTTCAAACTACGACACTTCCATAAAATTCCTAACATGGCATTCTTTCAAGTTTCATGGAAGCGCACTCAATTTCCCCGCGTGTCAGAAATCAAGCCATTGTTTCGAGTACTTATTGACGCAATGTTCGCACACTGGTCTCCCTTAGTTTTCAGGAAGTCCAGCGTCGGTGCAAACTGCGAGATCAAGTACCGGCGTCGGGGCCAATAGCGGGTTATTCGTTCCTCCCCCCGGTGGATTAGTGCCGACGATACTTTCATTTTTAATCGAGGAGCAAAGAGCCGGACAGCACAGCTGCGCGGAGGCGCGACATTTCTCTTGGAACAGATGGCGCTGTGATAAAGTCGTCCGTCCGGGAAGAGAAGGAGGCCCGCCTCCTCTCGAATTCCCTTCATTTTCTTGCATTTTCTCCGTTCCCGACGAAAGGTTCCTTCGGCGGAAAAAGTCATGTCGCAACTTGCGCGCGGCAAAATCCGGCGTCTGAGGAAAAAAAAGGCCAGCTTCGGGTGTCAGTGGCGTCCTATCTGTTCCAGCGGCGTTGTCGAGCATGGTGGAGCGGCTGTGATACCGCTGTTGTAACACGCGGTGCCAGGCCCTCTGTTAGTCTTCGCCGGCCTCAGAGGCCAGCCCTTATCTCTGAACAACACGCCTCTCAGCTATTCACTGGCATACAAATGAAAGACTCACTTAGGGAGCTGCTCTCTGCTCGCACCCCTCCCCTTCCCCTGTCTATCCGCTCTCCTTTCGCCAACGTCTCGCTGTCACGCTAATCCTGTTTAGTCTTGGGAAGTCGGCGCCGCCGCGGCCGTATTGTGCTCCCCGGGACGCGTCCGAGCAAACGGCGAACTGACGCAGACGCGTCAGGGTTGGCGTGATAATGGCTTCAGTCATCGGCGAGCGGGCGCGCGGCCTCGCTTTTGTCGACGGCGGACTTTGCGAAGGCTTTGCGAGGCGGCCGACGGTATTTGTAAACCGAGCATGTTTCGCCGCCACGCTGAATTATCGCGAGCTCCGGCAAACTGCAGATAAAGAAATCGCAGATTTAATGACTTCTTTCCTCGTGCAGAAAATGTCAATAGTAAAGGTCCATTATTTTATTATATGAGCGGAACCTATCGAGCTGCCTCCCCTATCAACACAGAAACAATGTCTCTCTGTATGTTATAATATGTCTGAACTGCAGGTCAAGAATGAATGTGTGTGTGTGGCGTCCACTACTTTTGTCGGGATCGATGAATTACTTTTATCAAATAGCTGGTCTGCAGTCTCTCTTTCAACATCATCACACTTTGCTCACCCATTGTTAGAGCTAAATGAGGTAAATAAATACAGCCATGATACAAGTGTAATGTTCTGCTTTTTACCTCCACCAGACGCACAAACGTCCCTTTCATCCCTTCGTTGCTAAATCAAATTATCATCAAATTAAAAGCACATTAGTCCCAAGGACTAAAAGGAGTCCATAACAGCGCACTGTTTTGGCTGCAGTCTTGATCAACTAGATTGGCAGTGAAGGTCCGCTGCTGACCGCCCACTGATACATCCGTCCAAATTCTCAGGAGGACGGTCCAGTTACCACGTCGCATGTTTTTAAGCACAAAATAAGTCAATCAGATTGCTCTCACAAGGAAAACAGACGCGGGGACACACTTAAAAAGAAATAAAAGCAACTCAGATAGCACAGCTTAAATGTTAATGAATGTTTGTTTGTTTGTTCTTTCATAAAATGTTCCGATTGATTACTGTAATTGCCATTTAAATTGTTTTCATGAGGAAGAATCTTTCTTGTAGCATCTTGCTGGTGAGCATTCAGAGAGCCGCTCTAACTGAGAGACTTAACAAATATTACTATTATTATTATTCAAGAATTTATGGTCAACAGGAATACCAAAAAAAAGAAGCTGGATAGAACAGTGCACGTGCAATTGAGAAGATGAAGGTTGTGGGTGACTGGACCCAAAGAAAATGCATCTAACCATTTTAGTGCAACACATCACAAACCCTGTAGGATGTCTAATAACCTTTGTTCCATCATTATATATAAGTAAGTAGTTCATATCTAGTAAAGCCATATGCACTAACTTGGAATGCAAAGTTGACAGACTAAAGATAAAACAGAGTGACTTGCGGCGCTCTGATTGTCAATCTTCGTCATGTATCATCATCGACTTGTTTCCTTCAACTCGATGCAGAAATTGATAAGCGGCAGTACGAAAATACCTCCCGCTCTGACACAAGTCATTATGCGCAGTTGTATGTAATTGCTGTTTCATATGGGGTTGGAAATGAAATTCATGTGGGCCGGCCTGAATGAGAGTGTGATTAAAGCTCATGGCAAAAGGGCTGGCATGTGTGCAGAGCTCTTTATTTTTAAAGGGTCTCATGCAAACACGTTGTTGCCTATCTTCAAATTGTGTGCAATGGATGATGCGTCATATTAAATATTGTTCACCTTTGCTGACAGTAGGTGATAGTTGACATTTGAACCTCTGCGATCTGCGTGTACGGTGCGTCATCAAGTAAAGATCAAGCCTGTTTCCTGACAAAGCTCTACGAGAATAGTGCTTTTCTGTAGCTGTTCTCCATTATTATGTGCGCTAAAAGCAAAATGTATTTCATATATTATTGGGGTGGGGGTGTCTTTAATCAAAGTTATCAACTAAGTCAGTTGACCCAGTATCTTTTTTTCTCTTTTCAAATAAAGTGTTTTCTTGGCTGCCTCGAAATCACAGCTGCATGATTTTACTTTTCAATCTCCTTCCCAGACTCCCATCATTCAATATTTATAACCGCACTTGTTTATTCCAGCCTGCACCGGCTACAGAGACAGCTTTCGATGTACTGAACCGGGCTGGTTGGTTTTTTTTTTTTTTTTTAGTTTTTTGTGTTGTTTTTTTTCTTTTTTTCCCTGACAGAACCAGCCGTGTTTGTGACAAGAACAGACATTATCTCCGCTTCAAATGGGACGACAGTAGCAATTACTTCAAAAAGTATCACTCGCCTGAAACTGCTCCACATTCACAGGGGCTGTTGAGTTGCAGCTTTGAGCGACGAGTGCGCGCTTCGTAGTTTTTTGTCGTTCTTTTTACTCAGCGAGATGTAATGATATATTATTAACTATCATTCAAAGGCAACCGATGGTTAATGCAAATTTGCGTGGTGTAAACACGCGTGTACACGTGCAAAATGTTCGTTTTCCCCTCGCTTGTGTTTTTTCACCAACTTATGTCTGTGTGAAGTCATAGACACACCACGAGTCAAAAATAACCAAACAGGTTTTTAGTGCTCCACAGCAAAGTAGGTGCTTTTGCTAAAATGTTATTCAACGTGACTCTCGCTACAGCCAACGTGTTCTCCACCAAGCAAAGCCCTTTAGTTCTGTTGTTTAATAGTATTATTTAAGGTGAATAGCCCACCCACCTGCATGGATCCGTCACTTTCATACTTTCGACACAACCTAACCCGTCTCAATGCCTCCTGAGATGAGAAAGATGCTTGATTGTGGACTTGATGGGAAATAAACACTGAAAACGCTTTCAGTTGGAAGTTGACAAGACGGCTTCAGAGTTCAGAGTTGAAATCTGAGCTGCTGTTCACTGATATAAATACTGAGTTTTTTATATCCTTTTGATCCTGCAAACATGCTCCGTCTGGACCTCCTAGAAGAGATTTTTTTTTTGGTATGAATTCTTTGTCAGTCCATTTTCATGTCATTTTGAAAGAAACAATTTGGAACTGCCAACAGTAATTATGCTCTATTTTGTGTCACAATTGACATGCGAAGGTAATACCAGTGAAAATTGTGACTCCGCGAGTCCTGTTTGATCAGCCTGTTTTAAACTGCTTTCAGTAGCTCTGCCTTGTTTGTGATGTTGTATTTCTTGGTTTTTTCAAATACTTTTTTTTTGGTGCTACAGAAGTCCGGAAGTACCGCCGTTAAACAAACCTACCTGTTGCATTATAAACACTCGGAATAGTTGACTCTGCAAGTACTGCAGATCTGCAAAATTTCAGTTACCAGGAGGGACTTTCGGTCTCTTTATGTTACTTCTAAACACGGAGAACCTAAAGGGAACCAATACACCGCCTACTCACACTGAAACAATAAAGAAATCACAAACAAGACATGAAAGTCACCCTTTGGGACATCCAAGTGAGGGTCTGAGCAGCAAAAATAAAAAAAATAAAAAAACGAAGAAAGAAAATGACTGAAAATGCATTTGTCAGGAATTTCTTTTGCCCTGAAACGAGGAGCATTACTTTTGAGAGTCGTATGCACATGGACTTAACTTCTGGAGCGATTAGCTTTAAAAAGTACATATATATATATCAAACCAAACGCTGTCGTTTGACCAGTCCGTATTTCTAATCAGGATTCTGGCCCTTTTATAACAACGTGACAAGCGTTTTTCCTCCACCGCTAAATCTTAGACGTTCATTTCGAGCGTGCAAAATCGGGGGCAGATGGAATTAGCCCGAGACACGCGCATGGCGGCGGCGGCAGCGGTGGGTGATGAGTGAGGCGTCGCGAGGCGTCAAGCGCCTTTTGTGGAACATAAGTCCCATTTATCCCAAATTAGGACGGGCGCGGCACTGGCTGTCTTTGATGTTCGTCTTGGCGGAGGCCTGGGTGGGGTTGCAGCCGGGGTTGGGGGAGGCTGGAGGATGGGGACGGTGGGCTGCAGCACAAACAGATGTTCGAGGCTCGCCCTTTGAGGTGGTGATGAAACGCCAGGCGCGGCGAGGGTCCCCACCGCATCCCGCTGTCAGACCCAGTCGGTAGGCACGGAGGCGAGGGGTGCACGGGGCTGCTTTGCATCCAGGAGGACCCGAGTAAACTGACCTAATTTTTGTCATTTTTGTGAAGCAGATTCGAAGGTTGCACGATCCACCTCCCCAAAACGCATTGGACAAATGACACGGGCAGCTTTTCCCGTCAGAAAGTTTTGCTACGCCGACGACGCTGTGACTTTTATTTTTTGCAAACTGCTTTTTGCAAGCGGGGCGGAATCTATCCCAGACAATCCCACGTTCAGCCATCACGATTCAGAATATTGTCTTTTAACTGGTTCTTGCTGTTGCGGAGGATGTCATTCTTACAGTGCATAATTTTCAATTTTTAAAAAAAAAAATGAAAAAAAGAATGTCATCAGAGTGGTTTTACTTTTGTTTCAGGAATACGACGACGGCTACGGGGCAGCGTATGATGACCAGGGATATGAGTCATATGACAACAACTACAATAACCAAGGACAGAAGTAAGTTCTGCTGTATTTTTGTTTTAATCGTGGTTTCAACAACAATGTTTTAACTTAGTCATCTTCATAGCATTGCAACATATGATTTAAAGCATTCGTCACGACATGTCTGACATATAACTGCTCAAATTTCGGAGCATGTCCTAATTTTAGTTAACCCCCAGGAGATGTTCACTCTAATCCCAGTGTGGCGTGCTCGGATAGGAAGCTGCCCTTATTAAATTGAGAAATATTTGAGTGAAACCGGTTGCAAAGTCTGTGGAATATCATAAAGTTGTGGAACTTGGTCATCAGTTCCAGACACAGGCCTGAGACATTGATGTTAAAGGTTTGATTCTAGCTCCACACACTTGTTCAGCGCCATGGGTGCTTTTGTTCTCCAAACTGTGCTACTCACACTTTTTCGCAGTTGGTGAGAGAGACACTCGGACACTTTTTTGGGGGAACTTTACTTTTAAGTCAAGTTATGTTGGTTTTATTTAACATACTTTAAAAGGTGACTACGAACCTCCTGAGAAAGTATTTAACTTAGATTAACCCCTTTTGCTATGAATTAAGAGGCGCCAAAAAGGCTAAACCAGCAGCTTTTCAAATGATCTTATAAAAGAAAAGCAATAATTCAGTTACTTTGTTTCAATTAAGTAACTTAGTATACATAAATCAGGCATGGCAAAGAGTAGTTCTGTCATACGAGGGTAAAAAAAAAAAAAAGGGAAAAGCACAAAAAATTGGATATTGACAGATTGGATTCTGGCCTAAACCCAACCCACAACCCTAACCCTAACCTTTCAAGGCCTCCTTCAAACGTGGAAATAAATCGGACACCAGTTGGACATTTGCGAGTGCATCAGTCGTGTAAGAAGACAGATGGGATCTTCCCTGGCGTTGAGAGTCGTATGTCATGGAAAATGGAACGATGACGCATCTTAATGACTGTTATTATATGTGCTAATCAATGTCCCCGCGGTGCTAATGACTTCATGGAATAATTTCTGTCTCCTCTGCCTTGCAGCGTGAATAATATCCCATGTTAGAACCCTGACAAATGCTTTGGAAAGGCTGTACCTCAAAGTCTTTTTCGTTCCCATCTACATTTATCACCACTTTTTTTGTTTTTGTTGCGTTCCCCAGATTTGCATCAAAATCGTGTCTCAGTTTTCGCAGGTGTCGGTGTCAGGTACCTGGTCGCTTTGAAAAGTCTATGTAAGCAAACAGGGACGTCGGCCACAAATTGAGACCGATTTTGAATCCAGCCGGAGACAACTGAGAAAAATAACTGAATTGAAAATGTGTGTTTTCGCCAGAACTCGTTGTAACCCTCCACGCCTGAATATAGGATGATGAAGGAGGTGAAAGCCACTTGGCTTGTCGTTGATTTCGAGCGTTTTAGCTCCACATCAGTTCATTCCACTCGAACAGAACTGAATAAAACAAACCCGGGACATAGACCGTGAAAGGTGCTCATGGCATTATGGGCGCCCGGACAGTTCTTATCGGTGAGACGTCTCCAAGCAGCTTGAGAGAACGCTCGGAATCAAAGAGCAGTGGAATGACGTGATAAGTTGTATTTTTTTTGCCTCTCCGTGCCTGTACAGAGTGTGAGGCCAATAAGCGTTTGGGAGACGGCAACAATGTCAGATTTTACACTCCTGGTTTCAAGCAGCAGGATTATTAAGGCGTGCAAATTGAAATAATATGCACTTGTTTATAATAAAATGAACGACACCTGCTGTTATGTAAAATGTAAAATATATGTAAAATGTACTACATTTTAAGCGGTCATAAGCCCCTGCTCCACCGGCCACAAAACGTCGTGAAGTCCCGCTACTAATCGGCATTTGGTGGCAGTGGAGCAGGCTCACCGGGCCGCGCTGTAGCGCGACATAACGGGTCAAACAACCACGGCAAGCGACCCGGGTAATTATCGGCTCCGATCGGCTCCGCACCGATCGGCTTGCGATGGAATCGGGACACCCGGGACATCACCACCTTTTTTTACCTGCCGCACGGGGTGACATTGAGCGTTACTTGCGCTAAGTCATAATATCGCGCCAGTCGCGGCGTATATCAAGCACTGATGCAAAAGTATTCGATCACGTTCCGTCAGCGCTCGATAATTGTTCATTGTCCTCTGGCTGTTTCGCTCGCGCACAAAATGGACCAGACGCCGAAAGGATTGCTGCACGGCGGGAAGCGGCCGCGGAGGTGCGCAGAACGATTCTACAGCCGAAAGTGGCCAACGACTAAGAACACTGGCCGCCACCAGACTCCTGAATTCTGTCGCACTTCATCCACGCGATCTCAGCGCGATGACATCAGCAGACACGCGGCGGTGAAAGCGGAGGGGGTGCAGCTTGCCGGCGGGGGTGGGCACCCCGCTGGGTTTGTTCCGTGGAGAAGGGACTAAATGCCGATCGATTGCGCTAAAATTGGCGTTGGTCGGGTTGATTCAGGTTTCAATAATACTCGCCCCAACGTTGGCATTGGTATCAGATCGATAAAAGAAGGGTGGGGTCGATACTTCATCCCGTTTCAGCAAACAGGGTTTTTTTTTATTTTTTTATACGTCTTTCTGACATAAAACATATCAGTATTGGTATCGGTATTTGTGTCAGAATCAATAGTTCTATAATTAATAGGTCCATAATTGCTCTGGTTCGTGCAACCAAAACATTTATTTTCTGTGTGGGTGGAAGGTTGAACTGCATTGAAGAAGCTACTTTTGGAAAGACACACCCGCATTACGTGCGAACAAGGCTATAATCGCCCCTTCCAATACCAGAGCATTTAGCAAAGGAGTTTCCCATTTTAATGCCAAAGAAACAGCTGTGAGGGCAGGTCAGACCGTTCTAGCCGGGGACCTGCCCAGCCAGCCGCTAGATATCGATTCTTTTTGATTTTTCTTTTTGTATACCCAGGTATCCATCTGGCTGCCCTCACTGCGCGAGGTCAAAGGTGCTCGTAGCAGCTCGTAGGCGTCCCCTCGCATTTATCAGCACTGCAATGCGCACCCAGTCCGCAAAATAATGATCGCTGCCGCATTATTGTGTCAAGATTCGGATCGCGTCGGACCGCAGCGGGGGAAAAAAGTGAGAATGGGAATGAAAACATTCCTCGGTCCTTTTGGCTTTTTGTGAGCACGGCGGCCGATGTTTTGCCTTTGTGCAGGTGTCAGGATATGTGCCACCCAGACTTTATCCATCTCTTGTGTCATATATATACATGTATATATATGTGTGTGTATATATATATATATATATATATATATATATATATATATATATATATATATATATATATATATATATATATATATATATACACACACACACAAAAAGCTGCCCCTGTGAATAATGGTCAGGTTTCTGAGGGTTTTTTTTGTGTGTTTGTTTGTTTTCTTTTTCCTCAGCAAAGGTAGAAGCAGTGGCAAGGGGAAGACAAAAAAAAAAAAAAAAAGTCCATCATGTCAAGGCTGCAGGCTGAGTTGACTCAGAGATTTTCATGTCTTCTGTCTTGCGGGAGGCAACGCAACTAATAGGGCACAGACATCGAGTCCTGGGCCTCCAGAGACGACTGATTCACTTACTTCTTCTCTTATTTGTGCATCCTGTGTCCTCAGACGGGGCCGCTAATCCAGGCTGACACTGAACATGTATGCGGCATGCGCTTATAAAACGACTTGTTTTGAAATGTTTGTCGCTGACTCGATTAAATTTGAACTATTTGCCCATTCGTTTAAGATACACTGTAAAAAATGTTTCTTTTTGACGTCATTTTCATTTTTATTTTATTTTATGTTTTGGCTCCTGAGGGCAGCACAAGGTACCCAGGACTGGATATTGTGACCATGATAATTGGTATAGACACAGTAATGCAATTATAAATCGACGGGTCTGTGCATATAGCATTACAGGCTAGCACTGATCCATTTATTGTCGTGAAATATTGCATTTCGTTGGCAGCGGCATCATTTTCTCCTCTTTACATAGCTCCCTCCTCCTGGCGGTGCCAATCCTATTTAGCTTTGTGATGGACAAAGGTGCCTTATTTTCGCTCCCTGAGCCTGAGGAAAGCCATAGCGGGTCGCAGCTGCAGCAAGGCCTTCGGGAAACATGGATGTGTGTGTGTGTGGCGAGCATGTGGGACAAGAGGTCTGCTAACAATGTTTCTGAAGCCTAGGGAGCTCCCAGTTACCAATCTGAGCTCTGACTGCGTGGCAGGATTTCAGTTGCCAGAGGATAACAAGCTCAACAATTTACAGTCTCCCTGTCACGGCGTTCTGGCCAACGGCATCACACCGGGGAAACCGGCCTGCCGCTTGCGAGCACAGAGGGAGGAGGAGGAGGAGGAGGAGGAGATGCGTAACGTTTTTTCCACAGGCCCCTGCGCCGCAGCGAATGTACTGCTGAACCCGCACATTCGCTCAAATGACCTTTAATATAAAAATGCATTAAAAGGAACATAAAAACAGGAAATGGGTTTTCGCTGAGCTAGGAGGGACAAGAAGCAGTCAAACAATTAGGTTTTTGTTAAGGGAGAGAGAGAAAATGCGTGGGTTTTTTAGTCGTCCTGCTTTTAACAAATAGTGTTAAAGCTAAGTGGCTAATTTAAAGTCCCTTATTTATTTAGCTTGGGAGTGAAATAAGATGAGGTTGTCCTCAAATTTTAACAGATTGATCAAAGAAGTATATTTGTCTGTCTACCTATCTAGCTAGCTACATCGATAGCTAGACAGCTAGTTCTCACCTCTAGCTTTAATTCGGTTCACTTTTTGAATGTGATCCAAATGTTAGTAAGTCAGTTTCACAGACCAGCCAGCTATCTCGATGAGATCTGAAGACTTGTCCTCCTAATTCCAATAAACTTTTGGATGTTCACAAGGTTAAAAAGTCTGTAGTCATTCAGTTTGTTCACTCCTGCCGTTGCTAATGTTGTGTGAGTGACATGAGCATTAATCAGGCCCGCGAGAAGAGTTGAATACATTCCAAGCTGAACTTTTTCAATGCGTGACACAAAGTGCCGCCTGTTCATCACAAGCACAATGAGCCAGAGGACACTTTGACACACCAACGACTCGGGCTGCTTATAAAACCAGTGAACTTCTCAGTTGTGTATTTACCACTGCCCGACCTCTGGAGTTAAAGCAAGAATTGGCCAGTCAAAACACATTGCATGTCAAAATGATTGTTCGAGCAGCGATTTAAACCCTTTAAAGTGGTCTGTTTTCAGTCTTTCCTCCTTGACTTATTCTTGTTGGGCTATTAGAACTGCCACTAAGTCAATATTTAGTGGAATAATATCATCTGTCGGCCAGAAGTCGTGTGCACTAAGACGTAAACAGACAATGATGCAATGGTTTTTATCTGCTTAGGAAGGAAGTTGCTGCAATGATAAGAACAGTTAATTCAATAAATAGCATAAGCACAAGTGCTTCAGTGGTGCCTTTGCCTCTCCGTCACCAGGAGCGACCTTGATAAAGTAAAGCAGCCCTCGTTGTCACACGGCACCTGCACCAAAATTGTTTTTAAATCAGCGGCAATTACCGCCAACTATTAAATTTTACGATGTGCAGCGTTCATAAGAGCTAATTACCTCCGAGTACCATCGAGTGACACATTTTAAAAACGTTTATTGTCGCGTAGTGGTTGTGTGTTTGTTACCTTCCGATTTAAAATCGTGACCGTAACTTAGGGGTGGTGAAACGCAATGATAATGTGTACTATCTTTAATTTGATAAACCATCAATAGAAGAGCATCTTGTTTTTGAGCAGAAAAGCGCTATCGTGTAGAGTCAAAGCAGCCTCATGAACCGCTGCATTTCAAATCAGAGTATCGGTCAGTTTATTCCGCATTTCCGTCCTTGCGTTCACATTTTGCGGCGCGCCCTTTTAATCGAGGAGTCAAATTTTAAACAATATGAAAATCACAGATTTCTGAGCTGTCCATTCAACATGTAGTGCTTCCAGATAGGTTCCATTCAAAACTGTCAAAGCTGCCTCAAACTAGTTTCTGATTTTGCTAAGATGTATTAACGTTAAATGCAATTTCATGAGAACAGTGTGTTTTTAAGGAAGCGCTCGAGTCTTGTTCAAATGTATCCAATAGAATAAAAAGTTTATCAAAAATGTTGATAAAGATCAACAGATCGACTTTCTTTTTGATCTAAACGCTCTGTCTCCCTTGTGACCTTGTTGGTGTTGGTGGCTCGTCGACGAGAAAATATGAAACATGAAACAAACACTTGCCTTAAACACAGTATTTTAGCGTCATCAGTATGGATACTGAAGATACTGAAGATAAAATACATCAAATAAGCATGCTTTTATGGTGAATGCCGCCGGAGACTATAAAACTTTAAGGTTCTGCTCTGCTGAAAGAGCAGCACCAGGGGCTGGTCTAAACTGCCTCCCCCAAATGAGACAAGACAACCTGCGTAAATCCTCCGTACACATTCTGTCAAACTGCGCCCAACTAAGAAACTCTACAACACAAATCAGATTTGAAAGGCACAATGGAACCCAGCAAGCCAAAGACGCTGGACTTTCACTCCGGCTTCTTTCTCTTTCTTTTTTTTTTTTTTTTCAGAAGCCCCAAAGACTTTCTGATAGACTTACACGTCTCTGAGGAAAAAAAAAAAAGTCAGAGAGAAACCTTCTGAAGCTCCGCTTCAGCGTGACAGCCACGGCAGCAGTCTGGGGCTGTGAGCCCGGCTTTCACTTCCTGAGTTGGCACGACTTGCGTCGGTGCCTCAGAGAGGGGAGGCGAAGGGCCTCATCTCGGGAGAGATACCTGAGGCTGCCGTGGCTGTTGGGGGGGCCAAACTAGTGCTTGGGGTCAAGGTGGCTGAACGCGGGGGAGGGGTGTAGGAGGGGGCAGGGTGGTGTAATAGTGACACAATGTTTGTAAGTTTCAGCTTATGGTCGTGCTCTCACCACAGAAACCACGCCATCGTTCCACGTCTGTTCTTTCTTTACAGATTTAATGTGCATACAGCACCTTTTCTCTCTCTTTTTACAAGTTTTCTCTGATATTTCCCCCTCTGAACTGCTGGAAGGCCGCATAGCGGATGGATGTTTTTGCGCTCTCTTATTGGCGCAACAGGTTACACGTGACTCTAACCGCGGCACGCATGACAACAATATCATTACGCGGGTAAAGAAAAATAGTACCGACTTTAAACACTGATTTTGTAAAAACGGCAGGATTACAAATGGAGAACTTTTAACCCAAAGTCCATAAGGGTATAGTCTAAACAAAAGTGCATTTAAAAAGTAGTGCCAAGACATGGGAACGAAAATCATTTTCTCGCCACTTTCACTTGGCTCACCTTATGGCCTAGTGGGTATACTTGCGTTGAGTGAGAGAGAGTCTTTAATGTCATCAGAAGCGGTAGCAGCGGCGACGCCTCTGTAGGGAAATGAGAGGGGATGACAGCTGCTGCTTGGACACTCGGTAAAGGGGGAGGGGGGAGGTCACGGCGAGGTCGTCTCCCGCTGCTCGGCTGTGATCAAAGCATTATTTCATACTTGACACCTCAGAAGGCACCCGGGCCTCCCGATGCCTCGCACCTTCCTCTCACATCTCGCCGCGGCGGCAGGGCCCGGGGAGGACGGCTGTGTGACAGCGTTTTAAAAGGGCAGACGCTGCGGGTCCCCGAGGGGGCAACTGTAAATCTTGGCGCGCGCGGTGGAGAATCTTTGCCGCCACTGTGATGTTTTCTCGGTTGAAATCGATTCGCTAAAAAAAAAAAAAAGGAAGAGAGCTGCGAAGAACGCCGACCGGGAACCCCTGAACGCCACACGGCTTTGGGATCTCTTTCTCCACTGCTGCTGTCTCGTGCAAAATAAGGGGTTGCGACTCCGCAAAGGGCAGTGGCGGTATAGGTGGGGGGGGGGGGGGGTGATGTATGAATATTTCATTGGAACGCTAGCTCTGTATCAGATGCCGAAATGCAAGCTATCAAAAACTGGGGCAACCTCCTTGACACTTTTGTCGATGCAGAGTCCTCCTGCAGGGACACTCGATATATACAGACACGCGTTGAGGATTTGCACCGGCAGCTTCCGAGGGCTTCACAGCCCCCGCGCTTCCACGTCGGCACTGGGGCATCCAGGCTTTATTACCGCGAAACGACAGAGCAGTGAGTTATTGGGCCCCTCTGGCGGAGCAGCAGCCTGTAAAAGGAGACAACAGGATGGGTAGTTTGTAGTTTTTACGGTGTTATAGACGGTAAGGTGTGCAGTGGTCATGATTGGGGGGATTTGAGTGTTGCGTTGCGTTTACGCCGACTCGATCGTATTTTCTCCCATATCGATCCTTTGATTGACACCTTCAGTTCATCAGTTCTGGAGCATCAGAATCGCCGCCTGGATAACCCTGCACGGGGGAAAAAAAAAAAAATGCTAACACTGGCTTAGCTTTACCCGGGAAGTATCGAAAAGCAAGTCAAATGCAGCAGATGTGAAGTGACCTTCTAATCTAAAAAAAAAAAAAAAAAAGAAAGAAATCCTTCTGAGGATTCACGGCAGCACTGAAGTTGCTTTCAAAGCACACACAGCTTGTCAAGATGACGGTTGCCAGGTGGGGACAAATTTCCCCCGCTCTGTTCGTAGAGTAGTAGAGCTCAGATTTACACCCGTTTCCGCATCTCACAACAAAGAGCGTAATGGAGTCAAGCGATGGGCTGAAGAGTGAGGGAGAGGGATCGTCGCGAAAAACCGCCCCCCCCAAAAATTGAGGAGCACTAACGGCCCGTCGAACGGCGAAAAGGAGGACTCATTAGCGTTGCCAAATCTTCTCCGTGGGCCATCACGCTCCTCTTTGTGGCTCTTCAGCAGGGGACGCCCACATCGGAGATAACGTCGCAATCAGCCTCCACGCTGAACAATCACCATCGTTTGAAATGGCAAAAGCTTCATTTCGGGCCGAACGACTCTTTCTCGCTTCTCTCATCATTTCTCATTGTATGACGGTAAAAATCATCGCCTCACTTTCGTAATCAGCGACTTCGGCGGTGGCCAGCTTCTCTTTTTCTTTTTCTTTCTTTCTCTTTTTTGTTCCCCTCTCCTCGCTGTTCGCTGTACCTTCTCGCGCCTTTTTCCACGCATGAGCGAAAATAATCGCAACAAGCGGCGCTTGCTCTCGTTCCTCCCGAGGGGGGTAGGGGGGGGAAGCGACTCTAGAGAAAAAGCCAAGGCGTCATGTCGTTACCTCGCCAGACCCTCGTTACGTCCTCGATTTCTTCAGATTCATCACGACGGATGCGGAGGAGTAATGGCGACGCCTGAGGGAGGGAGGGAGGGGGGGGGGGACGGAGACTGCCAGAGGGACGTGTACCGCATCATTCAGGTTTTAACGCCGCCATCTGTTTTTTTGGCCCCGGCGAACGGCTGCGGCGGCGCTTATGACGCGAGCGCCGTCTTTCAACGGCGGTGACAGATGCTCGGGAGCGGCGGGGTCTTTTACCTGCGGAGGAGCGGGCGGGAGAATCAGACGTCTGATGAAAGAGGCCCATTTACCCAAGACGTGTTCCGGGCCACTCGGGTTCCGCGTGACAACACTGTTGCCCGGGATGTTTTTATTCATTTATTTATTTATTTATTTTTTCCCCGTGATCGGCGAAAGGTGGAGAGGAAACAAAGCAGCAGGTTGTTGAGCGTCAGACTCGAAACAGCAAACCAGTGGGCGAGTCATCAACGTGTGTCTGGCGGAGATCTTTCGCAAGCCGGATCTAAAACATTGAATCTTTTGTTTATCGGTTGAATTTTCTTCACAGTCAGCCGAAATGATGTATGCGCACATCAGGGAAAAAAAAAAAAAAAAAAAAAACTTACGTAAACATTGCAATACCAAATGTATTCAGACATCACAATTTTTAATTCAAGTGAAACAGTGTGTGTACGGCCAACTGCTGCTTGGGTAACGTTTACGTTACGTTACCTCAACACTCGTTGATGCTACATTCATAACAGCATCTGTTGGGAAAGCTTTGTAAAACAATAAGCAGTGTTATCGTAATTTGATCAAACTTCAAAAGAGGTGTCTATGTATATAGTAGTACTTATACAAATGATATATTAATGCAAGGTTTTCTTTTCCTAATGTGTTATTTTTGGCTGACTCTAGACTAACTAGAACGATATAACTACAGGTTTGTGTTTATTTATTTTCTTACATTTGTTTTTCCCAAGTAAACCTTTTGACTGAATGATTTGAAACCCACTTTGGAGGAAAACAAAACTCCACACTCCACACAAAATTAAGTTGCACCGTGTTCCAAGGTCTCCATCTGAGACCTTGATCAGGTAAAAGCTGTTTTGAAAGACGTCGTTTTGAATGCATTTGGTCATTTGTATCGTTGGCCAGTGAGTTGAGGGACTACATGTATGTTATACATGTTTTTTTTTTTAACATATATTTAAATATAGTTCAAGCATTTAAATATAACTGACTTTCTGAAAACAGCAAAAGAAAAAGAAAATAACTTCAGTGAGAGTGTTTTCCCTAAAATCTGAATAGCTTCCATACAACTTGCCCCGCCCACTGCCAGCCACCGACTCGCTATATTTGCCGGGGCATGCATCTCCATTGAACTTGTGCACCTTTCCCCAGACTTCGCTGGATCCATGAGCGGAATGCCCAACCTTCGGGAAGCGTTTCAAGAGCAGCTGCCCCCTGTAATTGAGAGGAGAAAGTAACTACAGCGAGACGCTGTGTTGCGATATTGACGAAATGTCACTTCAGAAATTAGAGGCCGCTAACAGCTCGGGCTGCAGCGCTCGCCCTCTCGGCGGCGGGAGCAGCTTTCACGACAGTTCTGGTGACAGACAGAGAGGCCTCTGGTGAAAGAGGAGAGCTGGGAGCTGGTGTAAAAAAAAAAAGAAAGAAAGAAAGAATTGTCCTGCTCGCATCATCACCCCGACATTAAATGACTGCAGCATTAATAGAAATGACTGCCCCCCCCTCTCCCCTTCATTTTTTTTTTAAAGCGGATCTAATTATTTCAGCAACTTGTCTGCTCCGTTCCCAGAGCGGGCGACGTTGACGGGCCAAAAAAGAAAACAAGCGCTCACCTGCTCGGCGTCTTGTCCTCCATCTCCACCTCCTCCTCCCTCTCCTCTTTCTCCTCCTCCTCCTCCTCCTCCTCCCAGGGTGTCTGTCAGCCAGCCGAGCGATGCTGCCGTGACTCGACATCTGCGGCGGATGCACGGCGGCACCTCTGCCGCCAGGGCCGACTGACAGCAGCTGGCCGCGCTTCTGCCTGGGATGGTGGTGTTTGCAGAGGGTGGGCGGGGGGGGTGAAATCCTGGCTTTGCCCCTGTTAGCCCACCAGTCTCTGTTTGAATTATAAGGGGGCGTAAATATTAACGCTAAGCCAACTTTAAGGCAGCTGAGCAGTGCCCAGAGTGAATCCGTAAAGGCGGACCCAAGCAGAATTCAAGTATTTTTTGAACCTCATTTTTGAAAATTGGCTTTTAAAAAAAAAAATATTTGAAGCAATGTGTTTCCATTCAGTGTTTTTAGCACTACATGGCAACAGAAACAAGTAGAGTATACCCCAAAACCCACAAAACACTGTTTCCACATTTTTTTTTTCATTGTGAAATAGGACAATACAGTGACATTGACAAGACAGCGTTGACGCAAACATTGTTAATGGGATTTATTTCTTTGTGTGCGTACGAACCCTTGTTACCTTGTGACTCCTTGAACTTGTCATGTTGTATTTATGTGTCGCACAGAGCAAAATAAGAATTGCACAAATTCAGAATTTGTTGTTGAACAATCTTTCAGTGAGCTAGCAAGGCATACAGTGCCTTCTAGAGGACGTGTTGTCACTTTTTATTTCCTATGCTGGAAGTGCAAGACTGCATTTTTTCATAGCTGGGCTTGATTTTTTTATTTATTTTTTTTTATTTTGTGTAGTGTTTGATTCCATTTAGAATGTGTGAATTGAGTCTGTAACTGTAGTTCTATAGAAAAATCTTTTTTTTTTTTTTTTTTTTTAATTCCCTTCAATCGACCCATTAAGATTTCATTAAAGAAAAACACAAAAAAAAGTATCGGCATTGGTACTGCCACCTTTGGTTCCCTTTGGTATTGGATCGCAATGGAAATCGGTGTTATCTGGTATTACCACTGAAAAGTGAAAAGCAATTTGAGGAGTCCACTGACACAATTCATTGGAAAGGAACATACGGGAAAGCATAGATTCCCAATTACGTTGCTTCTCAGCACCAATTCCGCAAAGACTGATGGTGCAGTCGGAACGAAGCTAAAACCGGGGTGAAATACGACAAAGTGACCGCTTCCTCCGTGGTGCGTCGTCGCCAGCCGTCCCCTACTCGCCCTCAGCGGTCTCTTGGCGGCGTGAGGGTGGGGGTGCGGTTGGGGGTATGGGGTTGGGGGGGGGTTGGTGGTGCCTACAGCCCTCTAATCCGGGGAGCAGAGAAAGGTGACAGGCTGAGTGACAGGCAGGCGGCGAGGACCCAGCTGTGACGGCCGGTGTCGGCTCAGTGGCAGCCTTATGATGAATTGCCTCTCCCGGATGATAGCGCCGTTACCCAGTGATACCAGCGGCGGGATTGTTCCGTCGGCGTCTCTCGCTCCCCCTCCACTTGCAAATGAGGAAGTGAAATGAAACCTGCCCTTGCCGTCTTGTTTTGTTATTTTTCATTAAAGCTGCCAGCTTGCATTGGCCTTCATTTGGCACTTGTATAAGCGCGGTTACGGGTGGGGTGAGGGTTGAGTTTGGGGTGGGTGAGGTGGGGGGTCAGCAGGAATGAGGCTGGATGAACACAAACATGGTTTAACTTTTAAGTGATTGAAGCCCCTTGGGTTTTTTTGTTTTTTTTTCTTTTCTTCACACACCTTTGCCCCATTGCAACCTGTGCAAATGCATTTCCGATACAGCCGATGACGTGCCAGTGTTCTGCAAATGAGTCAGTTATGCCCTGCAACCAGTCTGACGGTTACCCTGCTGCTCTGTGTCTTTACAGCTCGGATGACTACTACGAATACGGACACAGCGGGGAATCGTATGATTCATATGGTGAGTTTTTGCTGCTGTCGGGATATCCATTCTTCACTTGCTGTCTCTGTTATAACTGTAATGCAAATACACATTCACGTAGCTGTATTTAAAAATATCTTGGTTTCTTTTCTCTAAGTGCCTCAAAAACAGACACTTTTCAGAAGGTATATAACCGCTGTGTTTGAGGCTTAGTTAACGAAGCTATCTGCAGATGTCGGAAACCTGTACACCAAAACAAACTGCCGCAGGAATGTTGCTCCTAATGTAGCGCTGAACATAGAAAACAAGGGTAAACTAGGGTATACTTGGACTTTCTTTCCATATTTCCTGACAACCCTAGTTCTGTGTCTTAAAATAAGTTTTTCCAAAAGTCTACATAAGATTTTTAATAATGCAATCTGGCCTAAAAACAAGAGCAGCAAATTTAATATTTAACACTTGGCACATCATCTATTTTAGTATACTTTTTTTTTTTTTTTTCATTTCACGAGTTGAATGTCTTGGCTTTTACCAACTTGCCCTCTGACTCGAAATGGTAAAAATATAAATCTACCCCAAAGCATCATTGATTTCTTGACCTCACTGAATAACTGCAGAAATGTATTCTCCATCTTTGAAACCTAATTTGTTTTCAGTTTACCACTGTGAGATTGCCTGAATCCAATATCAAACACAGCCAGCGCTTAAATAAATCACTGAACAGCTAGCGAGATGGCAACAGGTCATTGAGAACGAAGGGTTGGCTCTTTGCATTCCATTCCAACTTGCCACATTATCTATTTTTACTCAAACGAATAAGAACACGTTTACATCAATAGCTGCCTTCTACCATCCTCTGTCGAAGGAATTTTAGAATAAAGCGTGAGACTTTAATGTTGATATTAAGAGCAGATTTACATGTTGACTTTACCGTACAGCAAAAAACTACGTCTAAGGAAACAGCTTTCTTGCGAGATAAAGAAAAAAAAGTATACTCTATTCTTAATTATAAGTATTTAATTAATAACTAACAATACATGACAAAATGCCCATCAGTGTTTATCAGTTTTAAACCCAGCCAGTCCAATGATCCAACACTGTAGGCCATGTAACAGGGTCTATACTATAATATAATAATAAAATAATAGATATTATTTTTCTGTCAGCTGAGCAACACTCACTTGGAGTCATTGACAGAAGGCGGAAATGCACAGAAACCCCTAGAACTCTCTGGAAAACCAAAGTAGAAAAACTCGTGAGAGTGCAGTGTGCCTGTGCTTGGAACGTACTCACACAAATACTCACACACACACACACACACACACACGCAAACACACGTGCGCGCACTCACAGGCAGACACAGGAGGTTTTGGTCATAGAAAAAGGGGGCGACAGTTCAAAGGAAAAACGGATAAACAGCGCTGATGTGCCTCTTTGCTCTCGAAACACAAGGTTACCTTGGTGTGTGTCTTCAAAGTGACTGTCAGCGAGAGGGTGACAGGTTTAATTAAAGGATATTGGCTGCGCGCTGCCAAACGCGGAGGCTGTGCAGCAGGAGGAGGGGGTCGGCTGGCGCTGTAAATAAATAAATAAACAAACAAAAAAAAAAAGCCACCCTTTGTGAGGCGCAGCTCCAGGGAAGTCACAACGCTGGCTGGAGATCAGACAAAGGGTGCCATCGATACTGGCACTTTCACACTGACAGTGCCGGGGTGGGGGCGGGGTTGGGGGAGTTAGGTTGGCGGGGGGTTTGAGCAGCGGCCTGACTCGGGCTAATGGTAATTGTGACCTTTTTCGCCGGGAGCCACTAAACGGGTCCTTTTCAAGTCGCTATTTGATCCTCCCGTTCAATTATCTGAGATGCGTCCTCCCGAGTGAAAAGCCGAGCGTCTCGGGGTGACACGCCGCCTGTGTGCAAGACTAACATCGCCTCTCAGGGGTGACCGGGGGGGGGGGGGGGATTGGGGGGGGGGTGGCGGGGGGGTTGGTATCTCACCATAGATATATTATAAAAACAACTATGATTTTTTTTTTTTTTCAAGGGTACTGCAGCCACAAAAAAAACCCATGCAACCCAAAAAGCATTTTCCCATAGACTGCAATACAAAAATAAACATTGAATTGAAATGCGGTTCATAATTAATCTTTCTATTGTAGATATATATATATCTTTTTAAATTATGGACTTTCAATCTTTCTTAAAAAAAAAATGTACAAAGGCCAGAAAATCCCATACATGCTGCTGCGCCTTGGCTCGTTCTGATTGGCCGAAAACTCATTACTCGAATTCCAGAGGCATGCTGGGAAGTGACACTACTGCTTGGCTCTTTGGCCTGCATGATGTGGAAGTGGCTCCCGAAGCCACTTCAAAACGGTGGACTGTTTTGGCATATGCGCTAGGTGAACAACCTCATACTGGACACTAGGGGGCTGGATATTACGGGGACGCTTTTCTTGCTTTGTCGTGTCGAGTAATGACTAATGAGCATTGCGCCGCTTCTGCATTCACCCTCCTGTCTTGTTTCATTTTTTCCCTTGCAGGCGTGGAGGAGTGGGCCAGCAGCCACGGCAAGGCTCCCGCGGCACGGACGACCAAGGCGGTGTACAGAGATCAGCCCTACTCCAGATATTGAACTGTTTATACGACCCCACGTCCGAGTTCCTTCATGGCTGTTTCAACCCAAGTAATGGATTTTTTTATGGACGCTCCCACCTTTGTAGAATTTCAAAAGCGCAAAACAAAAAAAAAAACCTACAAAAAAAAAAAAAAAACAACACAAATGCAAGACTGGTATATAAGCAAGATCCCGGAAGAGTTGAGAATGGCATTTCCCTAATTATACAAATGTACTCCCGCCGGGTCCAGTGTGTAAAAGCAATGTGCCCTTCCCATCCCGGACAAATTGAGCGGACGTTTAGATGGAGCAAGACTCCCCATAGTACGTTAAGTTTCTCCCTCAGCTATATGATGGTGACGAATGACATCGTGTCAAGCTGTTTCACTCGGCGATGATCCGCCGCCCGGCTCGATTTGTCGCCCTCTGCTCTCTAAAACCTCGAGCTGCGCGGCCGACCACTTAAACAAAAGAAGTGTAGTAGCTTAGTTGTAGGAAAAGTGCAGTACTTGTAGATATCTTTTTTCTGAGGGGTAACGAGTGGAAGTGTGTCCCTTGTACATGAAGCCTTTACAAAACTGACAATGGTTCTTCTGTACACACATTGTTTTTTTTGCTGTTTTCTCCTTTTTGTAAATTAATAATAGTTAGTGTTAAAGGGCTTATAAAAGCATGGTGTGTGTATTACGGTGGGTGTTGTCAAAGGTGTACTTGTGTTGAGGATTTGGGCCCCCCCCCCACCCCCCCTCCCGCTTCCCCCCAAAAAACATCCACTTCATTATATGTGTAAATTGGCCACTCGTACTTTCATATGCACAAAAAAAACCCCACACAATTCTGAAGCTTTATTTTATTTTCCATTGGGGGATTCATTTTTTTTTTTTTTTTTTTGCAATTTTGATGTGAGTCTTTTGATTTCAATGCAAAGTACTTTGTGGCCGTGTTAATCAATTTTGAAAGGCTACTGAGTCGCCCGTGGGTTGAATCGGTCTAATCACGAGATTTGTTTTAGCTGTGCTAATTTTGAGCTTATGTAAGCCCTTTAATATTTTCTTCTTTGTTGATGCTGAATAAACATTTTGAGAAAAATGAAAATAATCTTGTCGGAGAGAATAATTACCCATAAAACGGTATTCTAATTTAAACTAATGAAGCAATATGACACAAAAAGAGATTTTAAGATTATCTATAATGCAAACAAGTAGAGAAAAAAAACTGTTAATTAAAAAAGAAAAAGAAAACCCCTTTGCCTTCATTTAATCCAAAGTGATGACAGTCTGGATGCTTTTAAAAAAAAATAAAAAAAATACTCCAAATACAGTACAGACACCTTGACCGTGACCTCGGGAATCTGATAGGAGGAATGCTCTCCAATTTGGTTTTTCACTGCCGCGTGATGCATTTTGTCGGAAATCTCCCCCGAACGAGATTTGGGGTTGGCGGGGGGTGGGGGTGGAGTTTAACAATACCAACATCCGCGCTGTTTGTTCGTATAATTCGATGTGAAGCCATCGCCGATCGCGCCAAGCATCATCAGTAAACACGCATTAACTCTCCGAGTGTTTACCCGGAGAGCGGCGGCCCCCGCGGTGAAAGCCTCCTCGACCTCTAAGCCGAGTTCCGCTCGGCGCGACGGCCAGGGCGGGGGGTGGGCGGGATTGCTCTCTCTTCTTGTTTTTCTCCCCCCCTCCCCCTCCCCCCCCACCCCCCTTCCTGTTCTCCTCCGGTCATGTGACCCTCTCCCAGTCGTTTTTAAAGAGCCTGCCTTTGCCGCGTCCATTAAAGAGACTCTAAATGACCCCCCAGCTGACCCTCCGCAGAGAGAGGATGGCAGTAGCTGTTTAAAAAGACCACCAACCCACAAGGTAAACAACCTAACCCAGTTTAATCTCTCCCCTAATGTAGCGTGATCGTAATTTAAAAGAAAGGAAGAAAAAAAACTCTCTAAACCTAAATGTAATATGTTTTCCTGTCTCTGTGAAGTCCATCGTTTTGCCACGAAGCTGGGAATAACTAGATGTCTGTAACGGGAAAAAAAAAAAAAAAAAACACTGTTTAAAAAAAGTATTATAAATAGCATAAAGTGTGTAGTGAAATAACTTTATTCTAAGACGTAATCTAAAATATATCCTCTGTATTTATAATTCGGTCGTAAAATGTTGTGTCCTGGCATTTGTTTGCACAAAATGACATGTGCATGTACAGTACGTTGATGCTGTTGATGTCTAAAGTCAATTTTATTTCTTTCTCCAGGTCCGTGTCCTGGCTTCGTCAGTTGCCCGCCGCCTGCCTCTCTTCCAGCGAGGCTAAACGTAGGTATTTAACTGCCGTGGTAAACACCGAATGCTTGTTATGGTGTTCGCATGTGAGCAAAGTGAGTGATGGGTTCAAATGGGGGTCATAAATCCCTGAAAGCTTTGAGGTCAGGCCCGACGAATACCTCTCAATGCGTCCGCAGGGAGTTGGCTAGTGGCTCCGTTTCGCAGATTTGCTGCAAATTGAAAGACCCTGAAGAGAGCTAAAAGCCTTTAAAAAAAATAATAAATAAAAAAAGAACTTGTTTTTTTGTTTTCCCAAGAACTGTTAAAAGTGAGGAAATTAGGATATTCAACAAATTGGGTTTTAAGACAATTTATGCAAGTTGATTTGTAAAGACCATAACGCAGAAATCACACAACCCCTGAGTAGATCCACATTCTGGGCTACTTTACATATGTGAACTGAGTGGACGCACTCTAAATGTAAATACAAGTGTTATCGGTTAAAAAAAAGAAGAAAAAAACCTAACCTATCTAACCTGGAGGTTAAGAATGTAAATCATTGAATGGCAATGCCAACCAGTGTCAATGTGCCTACAGGTTTATAAGGCAGTTTTTCCTAGAAAATAAAGGTATTTTATTTCATATATTAGGCAATAATACAGTCCAACAATGATTGTTTTATGCACATAAACATGATAATGTTTAGGGTGTAAAAACAATATTTAATCCTGAACGTCTCGTATGGACAGTAAAAATGGAAAAGATTCAGTGGACCCACCCCTCACCCGAAAAAAACAAGCTTCAAGTCAATGATATGAATTCATCATTTTCCAATAATAGCAGTAATATAAGGGGCTGAACTCTGCCCAGATGAGGGTCTAACCATCACCGGATATCTCACACTGTGGTGTTTCAATTTAAAATCCCCTCGGGAAGTCCAAAATGAAATTGTCTACCGAGGGTACACTTATGACATATCAAATATTAACATGACTCTGAGGCACCTTAATGTTCTCTAGGGGAATGTTGGAGTGTTGCAAATATCCCCTCCCCCCCCCCCGGGCTTCTGTCAAATCTGTCAGAGAACCTCGATTTGGAGGCTTGACCCTCACATCTGCTGTTACACCCCTGGTATTCCTATCGTGCCGGACACTCTGCCACAAACCGCGCATCATTAGCTGCAATGTCCAATTGCTCGTTAACACAGGGTAGCCAATCAGCCAATCACGTAGACGTGGTGGAGGCGGCTTCCTGAAGTCCAACGGCAGCATCAGAATGGGGATTCGAGTGACTTTGAACATGGGGACATCACAACCACTCTCGGATGAACTCGAGGGTTCACAGAGAATGGTCCCAAAAAGCTTAGTTGATGTCGGGGGTCAGAATGGGCAGACTGGTTGGAGGCCATACCACCCCCTGGGGTCCACTTTATTAGGTGACCTGTACTAGCAGGGTATACCTAATAAGGAGGTCCCTCAGTGTATGAATACAGTTCAGTAGATAAATGGGACGTGTCATCTCAACCAAGGGGGCGTTGGGGAACAGGACCTTCGAGAGAGAACGGGACAATGTGAGAAAAAGGGACAATGTTAATAAATGCCGGCGGCCTTGTGTCGTCTTTTTGGAAAATCTAATTGCTTTGTCGGTTCTCCTTTCAGACACAAAGTCTACAAACACAGTTCCCTCCGGACACCAAAGAATGCATGTGTTTCTCAAAACAAGAAACTGCCACTCCGCTCTCGCCGGGAGCCTTAGAGCTTCGCCTGATTTTTGCAGTCTGGACTGGTGTGAACAATGCCAGAATTTCGGATGGACGGACTGAGGCATCACCGAGGAGGATCCGAGGTGCCTCCCACTCTCTCTCTCTCTCTCTCGCTCTCTCTCTCCCAGAGCCAACCCGGCGAACACACGGTGCACTGAACTGACAGCGACCTGCCCGCCCCCGATTCAGGTCCCGAATCGACCACTTACATCAGACGGCTACTGTCCTGTGGCACCGAGAGGAAGTGGTTTAAATGAATAATGCAGTATTGGTAGGAAGCGGCATCCTGTTCCATTGTTCGCATTCTACGTTCACGTCAAAATATATACAGATACTTTTCTGAAGAAATACCAACTGAATGACTGTTTGTTTTAAGTCACATAAGATTCTATGTATGTAAGTTGCAAATAATGACATACCGCTCCAGAAAAAGGGTGTTTTTGGGTATGCGGAATGTCTTGGTTTGTCTTTTGCCAGTGGCTAGTGGTTACCAGTCTGATCAGAAAATCAGAAAGAGTCGTCCAAAAACCAGCTCTGGCTGCTGACTTCCCAAGTATGGGCGAACGAACGTCAGTTTCTGATGAGTAAGTGAAAGAACCGCGCATCCGCAATCCGAGCCACTCCAACCTTCTGTTGGTCGTGTCTTTGAGGAGATCGAAGAGGGGGAAGGCATCTCAAAAGGAAATGTAATTTGCATTGACCAAACGGCCATTTTCCTGCGGACAAAAGGCCTAAATTCATTGAAAATAATAGGTCCTATTGAACAAAAGAATCTGCATTTGTCGGACCCTCTCCGGAAACATATACCAAGTGCCTTATCCTCGCCTTACGTGCAAGTCTCTCATTGAGGTCGAGATACCGCGCTGGCGCCGTTATTTTTCTTTTTAATCATTCATCTTCTTTCGCCACAAGGCCGAAGAACGCCACCCCGACCGCACCTGAGCGCGGCTGGGTCCACGTGTAGCGCCTAATCGGAATCGACTCGAGTAGATATTACAATTCCGAAATGGCTTTCTTTTTCTGACGGGAGGGGCTTCATTCCGTCTAGTGCATAAATCCGCGCGGGGGCTGATCCGTATTCCGCCCCGGCTGTGTTTGTCCTCTCTCTGGTGTACAATGGTTTTCCATTAGAGGAAGCGATTCTCCCCCAGACTCTCCCCTCCCCCCAATACACACACACACACCCCCCGGGCCAGACCCCCCGCACAATAACACGACGACCTGGAGCGGGCGAGTCAACTCTCATCACCGGGGGAGCTGATTTGAGACCTGTGAGGTGACCGGGAACGACAAGGCTTATCTGGAGTGAAGCTTGTCCCAGTTAATAAAGTTAACGCGGCTTATTCAATTAAGAATGCATACAAAGCACAGGGCAGCCAGCGGCGTGTCGGCGGGGTCCGTCGCGACACAAGAATGCGACGGCAGCGCACCTTGGAGCGTTTCTGAGAATCTGGGGGAAAGAAAATCAAAAAAAAATAAAATAAAAATCAAAAAACGATTAAACGGCACAAAGAGATTTTCATTTCAATTATCCTCTCATTGAGAAAAAATAATTACAAGAATACCTCCCAAATAAACCAGTGTTCTGCCAAATTCTGAACAGTGCTTTCTTTCAGTGTTATCTTCTTTTTTTTTTTCTCACAATGTTTCTGCTTTCTTTTCTTCCCCTTTTCTTCAAAATGTTTTCGAGAGCAGAGAGAACAGATGCCGAGCCTGATGTCTTCACGCTAGTCCAACTTTTTTTTTTTCTTTTTTAAAAGAGAGAAAAAAAAGTAGGTGGAAAAACAGAACAGACATTCAAAACTCGGTCTGATGACAATTAAGAGGCTGTTTGCTGGAGCTGCGAGCAGCCATCGTTACAATCAGAGCGCGCCACCCACCACATAGTCACGAAAGAGCAGGCGAGCTGAGTGTGGAGCCGGAGGTGCGCAGTGAAATATTGACACTATTCTTATCTCTGTGTGTGACAATATGTAAATTTTAGCAGCCAGTGTGCTTGGCGTAGAAGGAAAAGAAAATCATTCAAAACTGAGGCTGTGTTCCAAAACATAAGCCTGCATTAGCATATTTCAGTGGCGTAAAGTTAGTGGTTGATCAACCCCCCTCAAAAATGTCAAATGTATACTTATATAAATTTAAAAAAAACTTAAATATAAATATACTATTCCTTTTTCTTTCTTTTTTAGAAAGCCAAATGGCAAACAGCTAGTAAACACACTGGATCAAACCAAACGTGTCCATCATTCCACAATAAAAATTTAGGTTGATTTTTAGTGCGCAAATGGTACACTGCAGTTCAGCACACTTTTTTAGTGAAGAAGTATGCGATTTGGAACACAACTGCCTACCTTGCAAGATGGTAACAAACAAGACTTGAGTCTATTTTAGATGATAAATTGCTGCCCTGACAGGCCTCAAATATCGACCAAATGCTTCCGAAAAAGCAATTTTAGTGACAGCTTGTGTAGGTACAGTCAAAGCTGCCAGTGACGTTGTCTAGCTTTCGTTTTCTTCTTGGCGTCGCTGTCAGCATGCATGTGCTTGTTACAGTTCCAGGCTGAAGAACATTTCTGAAGCTTCAGAGCACAATATCGATCCGGAAAAATGTAAATCTTCAGCTCACGAGACAGAATTGCCTTAAAGATTTTGTGATGACTAATGTATACAATTTATCACTGAAACACGTATATATATATATATATATATATACATATATATATATATATATATATATATATATACATATATATGTATATATATATATATATATATAAATATATATATAAATGTAATTTTTTTTAAATTACTTTTAAACTAAAAACGTTTTCTTTTGCTTTCTTTTGTTTCACTTTTACTGATGTGGCTCTCCCCAAACCTTGAATGATGTATGCTATAAGAGTAGTTCTAAAGAGAAAAGATGGGGGCGGTGGTGGTGGTGTTGGGGGGTGGGGAGTCTTGTTTGGGGTTTATATTTCTTTTCAAACACTCCGTATTTGATACAATGTTTCTGTGAAAATACATGAATATAGGAATCTGCGTATGTTTGTCAGTGCTGCTGCATTACTGAGACTTTCTTTTTTTCAACCCCCACAACCAGAGACCAGATTCTCAGAAATACATAAATTCATATATCTTACAATGACAGATGAGAAGCTAACATATTTATACTTTTACATTTCCCACATAAATGATTTTCCTTTTTACAGAGACCTTTTAAAACTCTGTCAGGGGTTCTTTTATAGATATATATTTATAACCTTTTTTTTTTTAAATTATTATTCTGTGAAGTGTGCATCTGCACATCCAGCTTCCCTCTTTCTCTCCTCTCCTCTGCTCTCTCTCTCCATCATTTTAAGAACCTGAAGTGGCCGCCGCCGGCCTTTTTGTCCCATGATTAACTGGAGGGCTCTTAATCTGGCCGAGATTAAAACAGCCTGATCAATGCTCAAGTGTCCCTCCGTCTCCTCTGGAGTGAGCGCCGGCGTGACCGCGGGTCAGAGTGCGTCGTCCGCTAAGTGGCTTCTCAGATGGAGAGGGATGGATCGGTGGCCGGGCTCCGAGTGAATGGAGCCCGACGATAGCTGTGATTCAGAGAATGCGTCATTATGCTCAAGTCCTTTTTTTCTTTTTCTTTTTTTCTTTTTTTTTTTTTTACAACAATGAGCCATTAACCGTTTTTCTTTTTTTTTAAGTCAGGACATTTGAAATAATAGTGATAATAAATAATTTCTGTCAAATAAATTGTTTGAGCCTGAAGGGGGCGATGCGGGGGTGGGGTTGAGGGAACGCAACACACTGCCGCTCGGAGGACTGCCACATTAATGCAGTTCGACTACGTTAAGGAAATATTTGAAAATAAATAAATAAAAGTGTGCTTGCAAACAAAACACTTCCAAAATGATTAGCAACATGCAAATGTTACAACAGATTGAATTAAGACCTCGTGCAATCAGATTTTCCGCAAGCACAGAGGCACTTTTGAGAATGTATTAAGGGCGCCACAAAGTGTCCTGGAGTACTTGCCACTTAAAATAAGCAACAAAAACCCAAAGAAATTGTGTTATTACATTTTTGTTTTTTAAAGTTTCATTTTCAATGACAGCATTTGGGTTAATGCTAAAACTTCCAACTCACTCAGTTTGATTTACAAGTTTTCTTGTGCTGTGAAAATTTTCTGTTACTTTTTTTTTTTTTTTTTTGACAGTTTGGGTATTTTTTTGTGATAGGATGTGATGGTTCACCAGAATTGAAAATGTTTTTCATTTGCTTCTCAACTCTGTGTTGATGTGTCCTTTTCCGTAGAAGGACTCTGGACTTGCATGGATGGAAAGACACACTGCCACGGCCTACAATGTGTTCCACCCCATTTACAGTGGAAACATTGTCTAAAAACGTTTGTCGTTATCATGAGTGATTCCTTTCATTTTCTTCAGCCATTTTTTTTCTCCTTTTTTTCATACATTGGAGCCCGTTGCTGCCTTTCATTGAACTGAGTTCACTGCGTCTGTAAAACTATGTCTCAGTTATGTGGATTTAGAAAGTTGTAATTGACAGATTTCAATTTTTGGCCAACTATAACTTCAAGCAGTGGCGACTGGAGACTAGATGAAGAATTTATCTTGGTCTTTTCTGCCAAGAGAACCAGAAAGGGGAAAAAGTAAAAACAGGTGTCTGATGTCTAATGTGTTGTCAGGGGAAACTGGCATTACACACGAACACCATGGGATAACAACAACAACAACAACAACAACGTGTAGGAGCAAAGTGTGTGTTTGTGAAACTTGTGAATACTGTACAAAATTGTGTTCGACTTCCTGTGTAGAGAGGTAATCACATGTCAAGGTGTTGGAAATCGTTGCTCCTTGTTGTTAATAAAGTTTTTTTTCCCTTGTTGATAAAAAAAAAGAACAGATGAGTTGTGTGGTGATTGTGTAACACAAAGCTCTTGCTTCGACTACACAGTTGTTGTCTGTAGAGTGTCAACACATTATGAGAAAAATGTTGTCAACATGTGTTCCCAATCTGGAAATTCCAAACTGCCATCGAGCAGGGATATAGTTTACGATTGCAAATCAAATAAGCCGCCATCGCCGAGGCATCATCCATCCATCATGATATTTTTTGCATATTGTTTGCCCCTCCCACCTCCCGGCCCCCCTGTTCCCGTAGGAAACAACATCTTCCCTACATCCATCTTCCATTCTTTTTCACACCGTCCTGAAAAACCGCAGAAGCAGACTCAGGTGGGACATTTGAAGTTAAAATCCTCATTTATTGACGCTGGGACGCAGATAAATGGCGTCCAACACTGTCAGAGGCAGCCGTGCGAGATCGTTAGAAAGAACCCTGCCAGAATCAATGACGCCTAAGGTGATGAATTTATTATTTTTTTATTTTTCATCTGCGCTGTGAAAGTTTCCTGGTGCTTTGTGCTCTTTATTTTTTCCTTTTCTTTCGTAAAGCTACCCCCAGATGCAGGTTGTCTAGATTTTCAGCCTAGCCTGCACATTGCTGCTGCTCATTCATAAACGCCTGTGCTGTGATGGAATGAAACCCCGTCTCTGCCGCCGCTGCCCGCAGGGATGAATGAGGTGGCAGCCTCCATTCAGTGCACAGCGAGATTAAAAAGCATTTCTGGTGTCAGCAGAAGAAGGTGTAGACGCTGTTACGTACAATAATAATAATAACAATAATAATAATAATAATAATAATAATAATAATAATAATAATGGTATAAAATATTTGTTGACATATCATATGTCAACAAATGTGTGAGTGAGTGTGTGACTGGGGTTTTTTTGCTTGTCATTGTGAATTTAAATCTGTCTTTGCTTGTCTTAACTAAGCCAAAGTGCTAAAGTTCATCTGCTGTCCCAGGGCGAGTAGACAGAAGAGGTTGATGCAGCCAATGCCAGCTGTCTTTCTGTGAAGGCGGGGTGTCACCCTGGACAAGTCGCCAGTTCATGGCAAGACCGCATAGACGGGACAAACAAACAACCATTCACAGTCACACTCGCACACCGACGGACAATTTAGAGTTCCCAGTTTTCATCACGTGCATGTTTTTAGACTGTCGGAGGAAGCTGGAGAACCCGGAGAGAAACCACACGGACACAGGGTGAAGGGCCAGTTGTATTTGTTGCTGTCATGACGATGCACCAGAGACCATCTCAAGATTGCCTGTAGGCTGCACATCGGCGTTCACGCTTAGGTTAGAACCCCACAAAGGTGAACATTTTTGAAACTCAAAATTAAGTTTAAATAAGTATGACTTACTTGTGTGCACAATGCTACAGGCGGATGACACAAATTCACCCAGACACCCAGTGTCCCAGTTGCGTCGCTGTACCAACCTCCGTGCGACATCCAGTCAAATTAAAAATTCAACAACACGCCCTGTGAGACATGACTTACACTTGACCCAGGTCGACCCCCATTCTTCAAGATTATAATGTCAGGAGGTTGTTTTTTGCATTTTTTTATCTAACGTTACCAACGTTGATGCTGTGTGTCCTGACCAATGGGATGTGGCTCGGTGACACCCACTGACACCCAGTTACAAGTGCTACGCTCCCCCCCCACCCCCTACCGCTTCCTCTCCAAGTTAGAGTGCTGCTGGATTCGTGACTGACACACCTTGACCCACCTGCCCCAATGACCTATGAACCTGTCTGAGCCGGCTGAGATCATGGCGACACCATGGAGACACTGTTGGACTGTCGGCCAAGACAGGAAGAGACTTGACTGATGAAGGAGTCAGACCAAAAAAAAAAGCTATGTCGTCTATCATGCAGAGGGTCCTTAGTTTGATTCACGGGTCGTTGAAAGGTGAAACTGCTGCTGTTTAATGGCACTGAATAAAACCCCAATTGCAGGATACATCTGAGTTAACTTAACAACTTAGAGCGTGAAAAAAATACACTGCTTGGACTTCTGAAGCTTCAACATCAGCAAGTCATCTGCCTACAAACCAAAACGCATTAAGTTCCAGCCTTGTGATTGGTTGATTATACTACTTGTGTTAATGAGCAATTTAACATTTTACCTATTCAAATGGAAAGTGGATGCATTGTTTATAAACAAGCATCCTGCCTGAAATCGAACCTAAGTGGGTCTTTTACTGTGAAAATCCTAGATTTTGCCGCGTTGCAGATTTATCAAACATTTCTTCATAGGCCGAAAAACAGGTAACAACCATTGGCCATGGGAAGAGTTGCAGGGTCCATCACCAACTGCTTCCACTGGCTGTAAAGAAATCCTGTTGGCTCACATTAAAGGTGAGGGTTTGTCCGAGTACCTTACAAGTTCCCCTTGAGAATGTCCTGTGCTCCCATTCCCAGCAAGATTTGTGAAATAAATCCAATAGTGTCAGACAGCCCATTCCAAATGGTCGGTTAAGCACTAGTTTCCTACCCAGATTAACTAAAATTTTACTGGCCAATTTCTATTTTAAGGTAGAGGCAGTCATGCCAACGAGCAATCTACGGTTGGATCAAATCCATTTAGCTCCATACACCGGCCAATTTGGTTAAATTCACGTTGAAGTCCTTTTAAAAACGAAACCTTGTTTATTATTTCATAAAGACACTTGATAAACATCATTACCTGTCAGCTGAAAGACGAGCGCGTGGTTTGAAGAAAAACTGTCGTATGACTCCGGCTTAATGATTCCTTTACCTTGGCAGCGGTGACAAAAGAATCCTGCAGAGAATGACCTAGCCGAGGCTCAACCTGAGAGATCATTACGTGTTACGGCGGGTCACATTTGGGGCAAATACAATGAGGTCATTTGGATTCCGGATTAATGAAACGGCTCCGTTTAATGCGCAGGGCTGTTTGAATGGTTCCGGCTATGTGTGGCCGACACGCTCCGTCAACGCCGCCCCTCCGCTCCTTGGCTCGCGGAAACAAGAGGCACTTTTTGATGTTAATTTGTCACATAGCGGGCAATCCCGCGGGATGATCGTAAGAGTGCCTTCCCTCCTAAGCACAGCCCCTCTACTCTTCTACAGCCAGCCCGTTTAATAAATCACTTTGGGAAAAAATATCACATCTCCCGCGTACCTTAAGACCAGATCTGCTCCCCCGGACTTTCTGCAGGGTCACGTTCCTCACAAGCGCCTGGGAAATTAGCATTTTTTGGTCTTTACCAAGGTGTTTCTTCACCGCGAACACAGCCGGGCTTCCTCAGATGATGCTCCCCTAATGATACTCAGGGGTACGCCGCTGTCAAGAGACGGGCCCGCTTCTTATTTTAGCATCAGCTGTTTTTTTTTTTTTTTTTGTGTGTGTGTGTCTGATCGTTTGTTGGACACTCTGGCAGCTATTAGCTCCACTTGGAATAAAGAGATTCTACCTTCAGAAAGGCCCCACTCTGGTCTGGTTTTTTTTACGTGCCCCGGAGAATTCAGCACAATCAAACCGGGTGATCCATCACGTTTACCGTGAGGAACAGCCGCCTGCCTTATGAGAAGTGACATCGCAACGCGGCCAGGAGGTTCTTCGGTTTCCCGAGTGGCTCGTGTTCTTCAGATCACAGCGGAAGTTGAGATGGCTCATCAGTCCGCTCCTTCCGTCTCCTCTCATCTCAGGCCCTGTCCACACCAACACGGGTATTTTTGAAACCAAACTTTTTTGGCATCTGGTTACAAAAAAAAAAAACCCTGTCCACACCATCGGTGTGATAAAAGCTACCTCCGTCCACATGAAAGCGAAAATTCCACCTCATTGTTTTCCCCCAAAATGACCCTTTTATAAACCATGGAGTAGGTGCTACAAGGTGGTAGAAGGAGGTACCAGGTGGCGCTAGTTCAACCCTTCTTGTGGGACTTTCCAGGTGAAGGTATGTCTAGTCTCCCGTGGCTGCGAGGGTGCAGTTCATACGCAATTCTACCTCGCGTTGCGACATTGTTGTTTCGTGTCTTGCAATGTCAGGCTTTTGATTGGCCCGCATGAGTTCACACTTGACCCGCGTTCAACACACAACAGCAACGTGTGGAGGCGATCACACGCGTTGTCGCTTCGGGTGATGCGATTCTCACATCAACAAAGCGGTGACGTGTTTGTCACTTTTGTGTCTTTGTTACGCCATCGTTCATGTTGGGAAAAAAATTAACTTTCGGGTAACATCGTGTGATGTTACGCCGCAGCTAAAGTAGGATACATTAACAATCTCGCAACTAGCATTTCTGCAGTTGCATCGCACTTGTTGTGTTTGTTATGAACAAAAAGGTTTTTGTATTTTTAAAACTTTTTTATACATATTATATATATATATTTAACAACTTTGTTGGGTCTTATCTTTCAAGTTTCAAATATCCAAGCTGGTTGCATTGGCTTCTTTTAGTTATTTGTAGCACCTACAGACTAATTTGGTTAACTCTCTTGTTCGGTCTTTTTTGGCCTTATGCCATCTCACTTTTTCACAGGCTTCATTTTGACAATTTGACCTTAGGCTGGGATGTTATATGGCCACATGTTAGTCTGGCACCAACAAAAGGGGGACCTAGGTGAGGGTGATGAGGGAGAGAGGGATAGAGGGGGACGGTGAGAGCAATGACAACATAATACATTTCTGTGGCATTAACAAAAGAAGCCATTGGAGCGGCATTGGAGAATTAACAAAAAAATAGGAAAGAAAGAGAAAAAATTCTGGCACCAGCCTAACATCATCCATCAGCCCACTGATGCAGGTCCTTTAAAAATACCCTTTTTGCAGGTTTTCTCATTAGTTTTTGACAGAAGGATTTGGACAAAAACATCTTTTGACGTCTGAAACTCAGCTACTCTAAGTTCATAAGTTCCTGATAATTCACCCTAAGCTAGAACAAATACTTACCGATACCGGAGTCTGCGTTGCCCTACCGTGATAAATTCAGCAAAGGAGAATGAGCCTAATGAGAAGGTAAGACGGGCAGATGAGAGATGTGGGAGAATATTCTGAATAAAATTATCCCCAAACCCTGAAGTCTCTTCGATTGTCGGGGCTCGGTAATGGATCTTAACTCTCCAATGCGCGACCTTCACCGGCGCCGACGCGTAGAAGTCGCGTCGGGCAACGCCGTGAGGCCGTTTCTCAGCTGGCAGATTTACGCGGCGCTTCCTCACGTGGTTATCGCAAATATATGATGGCCTGTCAGCAGACTGGCCCGGGCCGCAAGTTATTTAAGACACGGTAAATGACAAAGTGGAATGTAATAAAAACGGCACTTGGCGTCTCTAATTCAGGGGCGCCGCCTGCGCCGGGTGTTTCTCCTGCTCCGCATCTCGGCAACTGTCTGGTTATCAGGCGACAGTGATTGTTAGGAGGCCGAGGGCGTCTTGAAATCACGTTAGCGCGTCTCGCCGAGCTCCACTCAGAGCTTTTTGCCTGTGAGCCGCCCTGAAGAGCCCCAGAGGGAGGACGAGAGAGAAAGGAACGTTGTGAGCCTAACCAGCTAAATAAGTAAATGACTAAATATTCGCCTGAAGACAGCTGGGACTGGCTCCAGGGTGCAGGAGATGTGGTAATTGAAAGAGTAAATGAATGAATAAGTTAATGTCTGAATTTCCAACATCTTTTAATTTTTTTTCTTTAATTTAATTTGATATTCAAACTTTAGAATGACCTAATTTCTCCTGCAGGGCTGGATTTTCATTTTTCTTCAATCAATGTTTAAATGAAAAATTTTGCTCGCACGCAAATCAGCCTTGAATGCAGATCATAAATCCATGCGTGTCGAGGATACATTCGAGCGGGGAGCCCCTGTGAGAATCCGCGCCGCCAAACTGGTTCTGCCAATCGGGAAGATAATTGTTGCGCAGGTGTGTGTCGTAGCATGTGCATCGGAAAACGCGCCCTAAAGAAAAACCGGTGTGACAGCAGACAGCGCAGTAGCAGGTGGACGGAAGAGAGTTTGTGGTTCGTGTGCAGGCTGAGGAGCCGTTTCCAACAGGGACCAGACAGTGATTTCTACAGCGGCGGCAGCCACACGACTGCTAAGCTCACCTAACGTTGCCGTCTCAGACAGCCTCGGAGCCAGCGCTAAAAGTTCCCGCGTGTCCTGAAAGCACCGCAACCTCAACACAGAACCCAAAGTGTGGCTGGACTTTAGTGACTCGACGATGAATGAAGAAAGCTGCATTTTTTTTTTCTTTTCCTTTTCTCCCCCCAGTGACGAAGGCTAGTCAGACAACATTCACCCATCTCACAGCAGCACTCTTGTTCTTAGATTAGCTGCATTACTTTTCGTGTAGAAGAGCCATTTTTTTAAGATGTGTTGATTAAAGTTTTTTTTTTAAAAAGACGAGAATGGTTATCTCACGAAGGGGAATTTGCAGTGTCCTAGCAGCATATAAAATACACACAGAATCTTTTTATATGTATTATAACAATTTGAATCGGATACAATACAAATATTTGCAATATTGGCTGGGATGCGATGACAAACAGTCTGAAGGCTGCGGGGTGCGGTGACCTGCAGAAGTACAGAACACTAAAAGCGAGAAGGAGTAAAAAACCAACGGTGAAGGAGAGCTGCTGGAATGTGCTGCCACACTCGCTGGGCCTTCTTCCTTAAGAAATGTTTACTTTCGACACTGAGGGTTTTTTTTTTTTCTCTCCAGTGCGCTGAAAAAAAAAGAAAAGAAAGAAAAGAAAATCTTGACTGTAACAGCGAACACAGTCATACTTGAGCTGGGCCCAGTCGTGGCCCTTCAGGCGCACGTGACATGCACGTCGCTGGACAGCTATTGTCTCTGACTCCGCGGATAAAGTAGGAAAACACGAGCGGCCAGTGCAGCCCTCATCCATCCAGCTCCATGATGTGCGTGGATGATGGGAGGGGGGCGAGGAGGGTCTGTGTCTCGTTTTTTTCTTCTTTGTTTTGTCCAGGAGGAAGTGCAATTACTTGACCAGCGGGCGGAACAATCGAATCCTCTCGAAAGTTAATTTAATATAACAAAAAGAGGCAAATTGCTCCGAACAAAGTGCTGGCTAAAGATTGGCCCGCTGAGCCCCGCCCCAAACCCCCCCCCCCCACCACCACCACCACCCTTCCAGTGAGGGCGGAATAGCTGCTGCTAAAATTTGATATTTGAAAATAAAAACCCACAGGTTTGACACCTGTTGCCATGACTAAAAGCCTCGCTTGTCAGGCCAACTTCACTTTTTCCAGAATTTCTTTTTCTGTGATGCAGATTTTTTAATTTTTTATTTTGAGGTTCCTTGCCATTGGGTCGCAATGAAAATATCAGTAGGCGGGAACAAAGGGTAGAAGAGCGACACGCTCTATCAGGGTGACTTCCTTCGGTCGCTGAGCTGCACAAAGCTGCAATGTTGAAGGTGTAAATACAAAGAGCACAGTCTGACAAATTACATCGATATCTTAAGTTTGTTTACCTAAATCACCTGGTTGCATTAGAAAATCCATCCATCCATTTTCCATACTCGCTTAGTCCCGAGCTCAGGGTCACGGGGGTCTGCTGGAGCCTATCCCAGCTGTCATAGGGCGAAGGCAGGGTGACACCCTGGACAAGTCACCAGTTCATCGCAGGGCCACATAGAAACAGACAACCATTCACACTCACATGCACACCTACGGACAATTTAGAATGTTCAATTGACCTCACATGCATGTTTTTGGAGTGTGGGAGGAAGCCGGAGAACCCGGAGAGAACCCACGCAGACACAGGGAGAACATGCAAACTCCACACAGAAAGTTCTCAGGTCCGGGCCCCGGAATCGAACCCACGACCTTCTTGCTGTGAGGCGGCAGTGCTAACCACTGCGCCACCGTGCATTAGAAAAACTTTTCATTGGTGCTATGCCTCGAGAGCAAAGTGGATCATTTAGTTCATTTGTTGTTGTTTTTTTTTTGTTTAGCTGGGTATTGTGCATCATGAAACTCTGCAAAAAGACAATTATTTTAGGCTAACTCGTTTGGCAAAAATGGCCGTTTTCACATGAGTGGGAAATTTCCCGTAAATTACCAACTTCTTCTTCTTCTTCTTCTTCTTTTTTTTTGCAAAGTGAAACCAAGTTTCTCAAAATGAAGATCTCAAATTGAAAGCTTGCAGGATTTAATATATTTAAAAAATATATATATTTTGTTGAACATGACATCAAGTTTGCAGATCACAGTAAGCTAGAATATAAAACTTGGACAAAGTCGCAGGCCAACATTGATATTTATTGAAAAAATCTTCCTCCAAATAGAACAGCGAACCTTTTTATATGGACCCCAAACAAGTTTTGCTTCAACCTGAATATGGAACAAACAAAGCCTAATACTATACAATAAATAAGTAATGTATGTACATATTGCACACATGCAAAACCTCATTTCAAATATAAAAATAAGATGTATAATAATAATAATCATATGCCTCTTATTTATTTGCAGCCTTCTGATTTAAATTTCAACATTTTTTCAATGAATGATAATAAATTTAAAAATAAAGATAATGTCCTTCAATGAACATCCTGTCCTGATTGACACGCCGAAATACCAGCAAAGCATTGTGGGATTTGTAGTATTAGCGGCACATGTCTAGCGGCCAGGTCTAGTGATTTTGTATTGCCTCATGGGCCAAATATAATTACGCTGCGGGCCAATTTTGGCCTGCGGGCCAGAGTTTGACACCTATGATTTAGCAGGCAGATTTTCGTGCCTCGCTTCCTTTTTCGTAAGCTGCGACAACTTGAGCAGGAACGAGGCCTCTGCAGCCGGATCCCATCCTGTATCGTAGGTCATATCATACGTGGACACTGCAAGTTCAATAGCAACTGTTTATTGGTAACAGTTTCCCCAACAGTTGGCCGTCCATATGGCGCGTTGGCGCCGAAGCTCGCTTCCCTTTATCTCGACTGACAGCCAACGACTGTTTGCTTCTTAAGTGTTGGGCTACCTAGAAAGAACTGACAGTCTGTTTCCCCAGATGCTTGTTTCACTTCCGTATGACTGAATTTAGAGGAGACAGTCGTTCTAGAACAATCTCCGCTCCGACTTGCATGATTTCCCCCCCCCCCCCTGCAGAAGCTGAACGTTTATAAACACAACGTTTATCGGTTTGTGCAGAAAGTGCACTGATGCCTTTGAACCAAAGTTGCGGGAGGTCAAACGTGCTGCAGCGGTAAAGCAGGAATCACGGCCGCCTCAGTCTTCTGTTTTGGTCCCATTCAACAGTCTCAGGCACGTGGAATCATCGCTGCTCTCCATTAAACTCTACAAAAGTATTGTTGACAAAGAAACTAATTATGATCTTTACGTTGTGTATTATTGTGTGCTATTGTTTTCAAATTCCATTCAACTACGAAAAGCCTTCCTTTGGAAATATTTTGAACAAACAAACAAAAGGAACTTTCGCACCTGCTTGATGGGGAAATAATATATTGCGCAACAGCAACAAAAAGGAAAGGTGCATTTCGCCTTCAGAACGAGATCAGATACGGAGTGAACGTCTGCTGTCTTTCTCCACCTCATTTTAAAATGCAAATTAGATTCTGTACAGTCTTAAAAAAAAATGCCTCAAAAAAAGAGGCATTCGCTAAGTTTATTAATTCTCATTATGTTCGCGCCTGCGTCCCTTGTGTTTCCTCTGCAAGGTTTAGGTTCGATATCAGATGTGATTTACTTTTTTTTTTTTTTTATAGATGTAAGCAGCAAAAATCTGATTATAGGCATCAAGGCCTGGTGTCCATCTAAATCCTGTCCGATATATCTATTCTGTAAGCACCTGCACATATATCAATGACAAAAAAAATAAAAGATGTCCTCCGATGATAATCTTTTCTTTGCTACAGCAGTGTACGTGGTAGTCTAGTTATCTAGTCTGGACTGCCACTCACCTTTGTATTTCAATTTAAAAGTTTGCTTAAAATTTCCACCACATTACACTACACTACAGCAGCTTCTTTGCGTCAAATCCTCCAAACGTGCCTCGTCAATCCACGTCTCGTAAACCGTGCCGCTGATGAAACAGGAGCTCTGCAGCGCCGCCGTTGCGACGGCGACGGGAAACTCGGATAGAGCTTCGGGTTCTTCCGATTGCGAATGAGCTTTTTTCCCTGATTCGTATTGGATTTGGATTCATCCGGCAACCTTACAACAATAAGTTTCAAGCATCCCTAAGGCAAATTCTTAAAATCTGTGCGTGTGTGAGAGAGAGAGAGAGAGTGAGAGAGAGAGAGTGTGAGAGAGAGAGAGAGAGAGAGAGAGAGTGTGTGAGAGAGAGAGAGAAAGATTGCGGCTCAGGCCTCCTTTCCAATTTATTCCTCTGTACAAGATTCCCTCTCTCTCTTCCCCGTGCTGACAACTTCGCCGCGAGACCAACTCGGTCGCCCTGAAATGAAGAAAGTTTGACAGGGCTACCATGCATTTTTCAAACCACTTATTGGCATTGCCTCAAAGGTAGCACCTCCCACTGCCCTCCCCTGCAGCTGCTGTACAGCCACATCAGCGTCAGGCTGCGGCTCCCCGGAGGGGCGGGGCCGCCCGCGACTCGGGTGCCCTAATTGGGGCCTGAGGACCCCCCCCAAAAAAACTACCCCACCCCCTCCTCCGCTGCAGCTGCGCTGCCGCCGGCTGACGGCGGGATCAAAACCCTGTGACTAGCCAGGGGTCAAGAGGTCGCCCGATGGCTGTTCAGCACGCGGGGCCGCAGGGCCGACTTATTGTGTGCTTTTTAACTCTTGTGCCTGTTTCGTTTTGCCTCAAAGGGGGCAGTAGGCGATTTTTATCTTTGTCAAATATGAGGCATAAAAAAGTATGCAGGTGAATAATGTGTGTATTCCAAGCTCGAGCAGTGTTATTTCTTAGTGCATAGCGAGTCACATCATTAATTAGCCTTTCAATAGCTGCTTTTCCATTACAGTTTTTCACAAAATTAAAGCGATATTTCTAAAAATTTTGACAAAGTACAATTGCGATTTGGGAGTGTTTCCATTGAATGGTGTCAAGCGCATGAGCCGTAATTCTCGTAAAACTCGTCCCGCGAGATTTACGAGAATTACATTTGCTTTTCTTTCTTTACGTTTGTTTGCTGTCAAGAATGGTTGTTATATTTTTCTCTTTGGAAAAATATTCCGTCTCGTCCTCCTCCGTCCAAACATCACGCGCCATTTTCACTTGAGGTGAACTGGTCACATGACCCCATACATCACATCTGCTGACGTGGAAATGCAAAAAAGTGTTTCCGTGACACTTTTGCGAAATACCTCTATATGGATACATCTGAAAAACCACCTCATGAGAGCGTCAAAACATTTTAGCCATATTTGAGGCTTGGAAACACAGCTAATGTCTCTTTATACCGCGCACGTAAGCGCATGTGACTCTCGCCCACCCATCAGAACAGTTGCCCTTCCACCATGAAAAATGAAGAGAAGCACAACTTCAGAAAACACATGCAAATAGCATTAAAGAGGGCTCCAAATCAATGCTACCGTGAGCTAAAATCATGCTGGCAAATAAACCCACAAGTTCGGAGAGTCGCCTTCTGTTACCGCAGCTCTGTTGCAATCCCGTGTTTCCATGTGCAACTCTTTGCTGCACCACGTTGTTGGTTCAACCCGAACAAGACATGTCGCCTAGCAGGATTTTTTTTTTTTAACCGTTACGTCCCTACTACAGGATAGTCTAAATTAAGATTTAAAGAAGCTCTAGGATATATGTATATATATATACATATATATATATATATATATGTACACACACACACACACACACACACACACATATATAGGTTTTTTTTAATCTTCTTCCTTCAATGGTTTCTGTATTGATCATTTGGTTTACAGATAATGGCTGCGTGGGATCAATACAGGCTGACCATCACATACATCATAATCCTGCTCACCTTTCACAAAGAAAAATCAGCTGTTATTCGGGTCAATCAGACACTTACTGCCAACATTTGTCATCGTAAACCTCGCAGCGGCCGCCGAAATTGACAATCGATGCAACAAAAATAACGCTGAAAAAGACGTCCGAGCCGGAATAGAATTAATTTATTGCCGTCCTCGACGACCAACACCCCCCCGCCCTCATCATAGGCCATTCAACACTTTTCTCCAGGAGTCGGCTGAGCCTTTTACTTACAGCGCATGATTATTGTATTCGCGTCCTGCGGCAGAGAGGTGGAAGGGTGATTTATTTTTGTTTATTCAAATAAACAGTGTCGGTGCAGCGGCCTATGACAAACACTCAATTGAATTGCTATTGTGATAAACAATGCACTGTGTATGCAACCACCTCGCCCTCCCCCCCGCACTTCTTTTTTTTTTTTTAAAAAAGAAATGAGATAGTGTGGAAAATAAATATCAAGTGTTGCTGCGACTTCATTTCCATAAATAAAGGTATGGATGAACTCACATCACCCCAGTAACTGCTGCGTTCTCAGTCCACCCGCAGGGAGAATATATCAGCCCAGAGCCGGAAAGCAGCAAGCCGGTGGTCTACACTCACATATTGTTATATCATCCTAAAAAAAAAAAGAAGAAGAAAAAAAGAGAGCAAAAACTCTGCCTTAGAAGACATCTCACTGTGCTCCGAATCCACTGTAATTTACATATTTTCCATTTTACTTTCCAATTATGGGTAACACTTCTCCTGACCTATGGGCTAAGTCTTTAAAGTAAAAAAAGAAAAAAGAAAAAAAAAAACGTCTTTCATGCTCTTTTAATCTTTGCTTTTTTGGGACAAAATAATGCTTTGCCCAGAATAAGTCAGGGATTAGCTCAAAAGCAGGAAATTTGCTGGAGGATGTTATCGGCTCCACAAACTCGTCACTTCTCCTTCTCCTGTTGTTCCGTGAAGACGGGGAAACAACCCTGGCACATGCCCCTCACTGAGCCCTCCTCTCGATGTACCTGCTGTGATGAAACAATTTTCATCACACGGATTCGGGGCACAAACTGTTTTGTTTCAACGAGGGCGAGTCAACAGCCTCTTTCTCCTCTTGAGTGTCTTTTTACTTCTTTTTTTTTTTTTTTTTTTTTTTTTTTAAAGAAATTAAAAATAAACGCAGATTAAACGTAAAACTCGTCCATCTGGCCTTTTCAAAGGTTAATGCAGGATTTACTGCGTTTTGAAAACTTGGGCGGGAATCGCGCCGTGAGAAATGCATCGCAGCGCACTAATCCATCGGATTACGACAGTTTCAGCATTTTCATCATTTGGTCTGTGCGTCAGAATAGTCACACGAGGTCATGAAGGTATTAGTATTGGGTAGGTCTTCTCCAGTGGCTGCATGCAGTTACCCTGATCGGTTCAGCTAAAGTTAGCTAGCAGTTGTTCGCCAATGTTGTTTGCATGTCTCTGTATCTTCGCCTTTTCATTGCACATTCACGGCCGTGAATCAGTACTTTGAGGTGAATATTTTCAAGTGATGACGTTCCTCTTAAATGGCAGGGGAAAAAAGGCCTCGTTCACACTCAGTTCAACTCAATTTTCTGTGTACACACTTTTTGGCAGTGTAGCCACCTCATACGGAAAACCCTTTCTTCCAAGTTTATGCATATTTCTTGGTGCATAGTGACATTCCCGTAGGTTCTTTATCAGTCCACAAAGAATTGTTTGCTTCTTCCACATTTTCTTGTGTCTCCGACCGACTGTTATGGGTCGCCTTCCTGATGACCTTGGCTGTTGTTTGTCGCAATGGCCTCGCTGATATCCGATCACACCAACAGGCGCGGCCGCACTGAAGGCGGGGACGTAAATATCTTGTTCAAATCTAATCACAACCGTCTTTGTTTGTGGTTTGGTCTGTCACCAATGGAATGTCATGTGTTTATTTATTTTTTGCTATTCACATTTCACAAAATAACTTAATGAGTCCAGTTTTAATCGCAATGAGATAATATCAGATTTGGGACAGTATGAGACGTGTGAGCCAAAATGTGTTTTTAGATAAAGTGAGTGATGTCCAATCAGATCCATGTGTGTCTGTGTGTGTGTGTGTGTGTGTGTGTGTGTGTGTGTGTGTGTGTGCGTGCATAATTTACATCCTTAAAATTAGCATGAGCCCTCATACTTACTTGGCGGAGGCAGCATGCTCGAAAAAGAGCAGCAGCAGCAGCAGCAGCTGACAGAAACACAATCACAAAGGCAAGGCTCGTGGTACCTGACGGGTGAATTTGTCCAAGAAGTAGCAACGTGCACTTTTGTTGCTGGGAACTATCTGCACTAAACAAAACACTGAGCAATTAGCTTGTGGGAAAACTTGGTATTATGGCAAATGACGCAGCACAGACTATCTCACAAAAAGAAAATTTGATTCTCCATTGCGTTTTTGAGGGTGTGCGAGGCAATTTCCGCCATTTAAACCACTTGAACTGAAACGTAAACTTTCTTTAGCGATGGCATTGTGTTTCCTGCACAGAAAGTGGTTGTGAATCTTCACACAAAGGAGGCGTTCGAATAAAGCTGATGGCATTTAGTTGCACAAATTGCAGCGTAAAAACAAACCAAAAAATGTGGAGCTGTGAGACGCGCCGGCGCTAACAAGGTGTCGATTCTCAACTCTGCCCTCAGGAGAAAGACATTCTTTGGGTGCCGTTTGGTGCGATCCTTACAATAAAAAGCTCACCGTCTCCAAAAACGCCTCCAGACAACTCCGCTGAGGCTCCTGTGAGGACTCAATGACAAAGTGAGCAGCCATTCGAGAGACCACATCCCGATCATCCCGAGGACGAAGACGCTATTATAAACTGATTAGGTGGAGGAGAGCTGGATGGAAATCACTCTCTGGTCTTTTTTTAACCATTAATTAGTAGTTCTGTCAGCGCGGGCTCATTCTGTGGGGATGACTAATTCGCCGAGCTCCCCCACTGCTCTTCATGACCAGTTGGCGCGCTGCTGTCAGAGCTACATATGCAAATGTGACAGGGAAGGAAAAAAAAAAAATCCCACTGCCTATTAATGTTGGGAGTTCTACGAGTTCTCGGCGCATTCTAATTCTTCCCACTTCGGCCTCACTTGCTGCTGAGACAAGATAAAAGCAACAGGGCGGCTGCGTAACACCGGTAATTGGTCGACTGTGGGTGCGTTGCGCAGATGTGGACTGCTGTAAATACACCAATTTGTACCTCTGCCGCAACACGGTGACAAGTTGAATTAAACAATGCCACGGCTTGATGTTGAGGCCGAAAACTCGTCTGCGTCAGTTCAGGCAAGGCTGATTTCCACGGCAGGCCCCGGGACGGAGAAAACGGCTCCGCTGTACAAATGATCATCATCGTCATATATCCTGAGGATCAGCTGAATGTAGAGCCATGAGCTTCTTCAGTTGAGTTTGTTCTTTAGTTGCCCCATTGGCGATGCATTTGCATTTGGCACATTTATCACTTTATTGTCGATTGCACGTGACTGACAGTCCAAATGTACTGTATTTCAAAGGTCAGAAGAACAGATTAGACTTTTTTATATTGATAGGAAATTGACTTTTGGGTTTTTTTTTGAGCAACATATTGATCAAAGATGCTTTTTCCTTTTTAAATAATGGATGGGAAGTGCAAAGTATGCTGATACTTACATATTTTGACATTTCTAGAACGTCTAGGCTTCTCTGCAGAGAGGTATATCATCCACAAGAACACAAAACAAGTCCAGTTGCCTTTGATTTGTGCACAGAAGACTACCTTGACCTGGATGACTAAGAACCAAAGCTCAAAAATATTTTGACGGGGACTCGATGAGTGCAGGTATTCAATCAATCAGTTCAATTTTCAGCCTGTCACGCCACTGCTGGCGGGTGGCCTCCACATCTGCTTCCACGCTTGGCGATCTCGGGCCACATGGGTCCACGCGTTGCCGGCCTTCTCTTCGATGTCATCTCTCCACCTCCGCTTGGGCCTTCCTTTCCCTCTGCTCCCCTCTCTTGGTCTCCATTCCGTTGTTTTCTTGGCCCAGCCGTTGTTGTCCATTCTGACAACATGTCCTGTCCACTGGCCTTTCATGTTGTGCACCATTCCGATGATGTCCTTCATTTGCGTCCTTTCTCTTGTTACTTTGTTCCTGATCTTATCTTTCCAGGTGATGTTCAGCATTAATCTCTCCATGCTTCTTTGGGCCACGGCCAGTTTCTCTTTCTGAAGTTTCGTCAGTGACCACGTCTCTGCTCCGTATGTCATTGCTGACAGTATGACAGTGTTCATAATTTTCCTCTTCAAGCACATGGGCCTTTTCTGATCTTTAAGAAAGGTGCTGTACTGTCAAAACCTTCTCCAGCCTGCTGTTATTCTTTGGTCCATTTCCTTGGCCATCTCATTTTCTGGTGTCAGCAACCTTCCTAAATACTTGTCTTCGTTGACTTCTTCCAGCTGTTCTCCGTCGATTAATATTCCTCATCTGTGCTGCGTTTTTGCCACTTCGTTGCACATGATTTTAGTTTTCTTTTTATTCATTTCCATTCCATCTATCTTCCCTTCCGTATTCAAATCTTTCAGCAGGTTCTCCAACTGTTCCTCGCTCTCCGCCAAAAAAATAATGTTGTCTGCAAATCTCAAATGACTCAGTTTTTCTCCACCGATCGTAACACCAGCTTCAATGTTCACCCTCTTGAATATTTCTACCACTGCTGATGTGAATATAATCGGTGATAGTATGTCTCCCTGTCGGACGCCTTTCATGACGTTGATTTTTCTGCTCAGTGTTTCTGTTTGTATCTGAGCTGTGCCTCCTCTGTACGTCTCTTTCAGTATATTGATGTATTTCTCTTGAACTCTATTCCTTTGTAATGCTTCGAAGACTGCCTTGTGCTGGATAAAGTCAAAGGCTTTTTTATAATCTACAAAGGCCAAGTGGATCGGAATTCTGTTTCCATTGGTCAGCTACAGTAAATTACCTTGACCTTGTTGTTTTGTGACCGGGTGCAGCATAGCGGAGCGCTTCAGTTAAGTTAAAAGGGTTAGTCAGGAAAATTGTCAAACTTTGCAACTACATTATACATACACGTATACATTTCAGTTTGGTGTTTGCATTCCGCGTTTGCTCCATTGGCAAGAAAACCTTATTTTTTGAAAGTTGGTGAATATTGACTAAGTACTGAACACTTGTGACAACCCCAAGTGGGTGGGGTTGTTGTTCGTGTGTGTGCATGCAGTCTTTCTCTCTCCTTCGCTTGTTCTCTCTCTCTCTCTCTCGTTTGCAGCCTGATTGTTCATGTGCTCCTGGTGTGCGTACTTCCGAGAGGACGGGGCCATGTGAACAAAGCACCTGCAGAGCTCACCTGTTCCTGCTCCACCTCACGACGTCTCGCCGTCACTGCCTGTTTGCTGCCCAACTGCTCTGCTGCCGCTCTGTTGCCAGCGGACCGCGATGCACCAGGCTGGATCCAGCAGCTTACCAATTATTTGTTATGTTTAGTTTGCATTTAGCTTTCGTTTTACTCTGTTAAAATAAATATTCTTTCTTAGCTGCATTCCATCGTGGCTTTTTGGTTGTCAGAGAGTGAGCCAGCTCTGACACACTACATAAGAACAGTCTTATGCCAAAGAAAGAGAAACTTACATTTGCCCTGAAATAACATAAATTTCACATGTGGAAGACTTACAATGTTACCTTTACACATTTTAACCAGCCTGCAGGATGTTTTTTGGCTTGCCATTCAAGCCAAGTGTTAATTAGTTTTAGATGGTGTCCAGTTGTCTTTTTTTTTTTTTTTTAGGTTTGGTGTCCCTTTTGATTTGAATGTATGAATTGGTAAAAATGCAAGATCTGAAGTACCAGTGTATATTTCTGGCAATGGCTCTATTAAAATAACATCTTTGTGTCATGTAATTCTACACACTTTCACCTTATGACCCAGAAGTACAGTACACACTAAAAATAAATAAACAAAACTCTCTCCATACCACTTGGGCACAGCTTTATTGCAATCTTGAGATGTGTTCAGGGAGTTGCAGGCCAGCTGCACATCATGGCTCTCAGTGCTGGCACTGCTTTTCCTGACAACATGCTGCCTGCATCCTTACATCCCTCCAGCTACCACATTGCCAATGACACCTTTTGGTTTTAATATGTGAGGCATACGCTGTACTACATCTGTGATGCTATGGCTGTGGCGGGAGATTTATGACACAAAACAAGCTATTAAGGAGCTGTATGTGGTGGGGTAATCAGGAGGGGAAATGGGCTGGAAATTCTCTTCTTCATGCCACATTGATTCATCCTTCAGTGTGAAAAAAACCTCGCCATTATGCGCACCTCATCGAAAAAAGGGCTCTAGGATCATCATCGCGGGCCCACAGCACACTGATCCCAGGTCTGCTGCGAGGTCAGCGGAGGTCTCCCCTGCAGCATCTGGGCTCTCAGAAGGCTTTCAAAACAGCTCAATTAACAGTACTGGTACATCGCTCCTATGTGCAGAGCATGAAGTAGCACCATGCGTTAAGTCCATTTGGGCCAAAAATAGGGAATTCATTTTACAGTTCAAAGGGTTTCTTTCCCACCCATTTTCGTATGATGTATGTTTGTACATGTAAGTTGTTTTCCTTACTGTTTGGCCATTTCTTAGCATTCTAGAAGAACAGCCTGATAATATATTATTTGACAAATATCTCTATTCTCCCATTTTTGTCTTTTGTTGCGGCAAAAGTGCAACATCCGCAGTACAAATTGTGATGTGGCAACATCCAAGTCAGGCGACAGCAATTCTCACTGACGGTTAGCATTAAACATGGCCAGTGCGAGCCAAACTGAAGACACATTCGAAAGATACACTAAGTAAATATGAAATTCTCGTCAACCTTTTTGTCCCAAACGATGAATGCCAGGCTAACTTTTTTCCACCCCAACTTCACAGTATATTCTGCTCTTGTTATCCTGTGTTAGTTTCCCCACCATCTTATGCCAAAACTTGGTGTGTAGTGGTCCGCACCAATGTCTTGACGGAAACATGTCATTCCAGTTTCATCATTCAGAGTCAACCTTCAATCAATAATGAAACTGAAACCATGGTTAAATGTGGAAGGTTTTTGTTATTCTTGTAGTTATAGTCACCACACTGTTCAAATGTAGACCATAAACAAATAACGTCATTTTTTTGTCCCAATGACAAAAATTCAGACAGAATACAGCAAGCAGGTCAGTGTCATGCAGCAATGGGAGTGTCACCTCACTCCCAGAGGGACTGCCATTCAGTTGATCAGTGAATCTTTCCCACTGATCCAAATGTAGCTAGAGCAGCCATATTTGGTCTAAACCAGGGTAGGTGGAAATATTGGGCTCAGCCTGTTCCATTGTAATGGAAGTAGTAAGAAAACAGAGGCAGTTTTGTGGGTTGTGTTTGGTATTCCTGATGAAGAGCTTGTTCCAAACGTCCACTATTAGGTGTCCTTCTGTCAAAACTCTCCTGAGGGGTCTGTTTTCGCAGAACCGGACGTAATACGTCAAGTTGAGCAGCAAAACAATGCCACGCAGACACTTCCACATGGCTTCTCGTGGAAAAATATCTTCATGTGTCCCAGCAAATCAACATAGACGAGCTAAACTACAATAGTCATAGTTCGAAACAAAAGGAAACAGACTTACAGGATGCCGACCAGGTAGCTGGTGACGAGATTGGGGCACGCATTGCAAAATTATCACAACTGATGAGTACACATCACCATTTTGCATTTAAACACATTTTGAAACACACTGATAATGAGAAGTGCCCTTCAGTTCAAGAAGGGTATAGTTCAAGTGTTTATTCTGAAGATTCTGCAAGCAGCAAAGTCCCAAAAATCGTGGCCAGACTGCCGACAGCCATCACTGCTTCTCCGGTGATGGAGCGGCTTGGCTGTCCTCTTACTGAAGTGATCTCCTGGAAGTCAACAGTCATATTTGAGACACACTAATGTCTCAGATGGGCCACAAGCACGATATACTTTTGTGAATTCTAACCCTAAATGTACCCCTATCTGCTCACCTTTGCCATTTCTGAGCCCAGAGCGTTCCTTGCAGCTCGGCTCTTTCTGCTGCGTGCTCGTCGCAGTCGGGCGCCTTCCTTTTTGCTTGCGGACATTCCACGATGTTAGTCTGGGAGTCGGTTGGCTGTAAACTGTAGCAGTGGTCCTCGTGGGGGCCTTGTCTCATCTCCAACTCACCATTGAGGCCGTTGGTGGCGGAGGAGCTGCTTCCCCTACAGGCGGTCTCGGCGTCGGGCGCCTTCCTGACCCTCTTCCTGCTGTTGGCTGGCCTCGCACACAAGCCGTTCTTCCCGCCATCTCCCTTCATCCCCTTTAGGTCTGGCGCGTTGCCACTTAATGGGGGGGCAACTAATCTTTGCAGATGAGTCTGATTGTACCTTGGGTCACAAGTGCTGGAAGTTCCAGCATTGCTGTTAAGTCAAAAAAAAAAGCATTACATTCAAATAATGTTCCTTCAAATAACCCAGTTCCATTGGAAATCAAAAGGAAATGCCCTGTTTCTGCACACCTGTTGATTCTACAGTTGGCCTCCTCTTTCTTGGAACTCATAGGCTTTCCATCTTCAGATCGAGCCTCTATTTTTGGAGCTGGGTGTACAGATCCATTGCTCCGGGTGTGATTGTAGGGTCTGGGGTTGACGCCGGGCTTGACCAGTTTGCTCGTATTAGCAGTAGGAGCACAAGGTGCGGGAAGGCTCACTTGGCCAGGGTGGCTTAGGGGCTGCGCCAAGGATCCACGCACCACTTTCCCACTTTCATGAGGCCTCTGACAAACCTCCATCAACTTAAAGCAGGACTGAGCGCTGCAAGAACACACATCGGATGGGACATGGGATACATGGCTTCTACATGGCACCTCGTTGGCACGTATCCCATTCGCACAATAGCAACTGCTCAAGTCAGATACCGTCACACACTACTGCATGTATTACGTTTCAAAAAAAAAAGAAAAACAGTCACGCGCGTGACTTACAGAGGGCTCAGCCGCAAAAAGGGATCAATGTGGCACATTTTGACAAAGTCGTGCTCCAGGACTTGATGAGGCGTGACCCGCTGGGAGGCGTCAAGCTCTAGCATGGCCTTAAGCATGTCCACAAACATCAGCCGATCAGCCTCCTCCACGACTTTGTCTGCAATGTTGCTGTGGCTGAGTCGTGTCTGCAGCATGGGAAAACTATGTCAACAATGGCTGTGGTACCTTTTCTTAAAGTAATACCTGAGAATTAGTTATAGAGGAAAGCCTTAGAGAGCAATTCGATCAGTATTTGCTTTCAAGGACTTAAGAAAACCCCTACGTTTAGAAGCCCATCTAGAGAGGTGAACTTCACACGTCTGGTTTTCATTGGCTGAATCCCCGTCTCTCGGTGGTACTGTTCTGGAGACTGAAAACAGACAAAGGTGTTTCATTTAGAGCTTTCTCCCCCGCCTTTTTATTCTTTAAAAGTCATGTAGGAAGGAACCACATTTTGAGATGATACGGGAAAACAGTCTTTGCTCAGACTTCTTATCACTACACTCAATAAGATGAGGGCAAGCTTAACATATAACAAAACTGCATTTTATATCCAGCAATTAAGATGATAGTACTGAAATCATATATGCCTTATTATTTCAGCAACTGGCCTACTGTGGAATCCAGAGTCGCAAACTGTTTGCTTCCATGATGTAATATCCCACGCAAACAGTATCTGGAGATGCCAGCAGGAGCTGCCACTTCTCTCACTACTGTTGTATATCCTGCTGTTCAGCTTCTGCCCACTACCTTTCTTTTTCCCTTTTGTCCCCTTTGTGCAGCTCCTAAGTAGCTCTTCTTGAGTGATCGGTTTTGTTCCTGCCTGCACGGTGCCAGGGTCGCCACTTTGCTATTGTGTTCTGGGGCATGCCACCAGAGTTGGGGACTCGAATTAAAGACTCGTACTCGAGTCGCACTCGAGTTGCATTTTTAGAGACTGCAGACTCGACTCGGACTCAACCCTAAAAGACTTGAGAATTGACTCGACTCGAGATCAAAGACTCATGGGCAATCTTTATTTTTATTTCTTTTTATTTCTTTTTTGGGGGGGGGGGGGGGGGGGCATTTGTTCCACTCCCCTCCTTTTCCTCTCCCACAAAACCACCTCCGGAGCGCAGAACGCAGCGTCTAACGTTCCACGCCAAACAACGCGCCGCGTCGCGTCCCTCTCACCCTCCCTCTCACGTCATCAGTCCTCATGGCAAGTGCAAGTGGAGCAGCCGCAGCTGAAGAAAGTCCACCGCCAGGTTCGCTACCCTTTATATTGACTTATTCAAACAGCACGGCAGAGACAGAACTGCAAAATTTAAATGCTGCAAAAGGACAATGAAAGAAAAAAGTTCCACAACCAGCAACTTCCTGCGGCACATTGAAAAGGTGCAAAAGGAAAGGCAAGTTGTACTTGTAGTGTTTTTGGACACATTGTCTGGTTATGGTTAACAAACATGGTTATCTTAGTGCATCACCAAGCAGAAACGGTCGGGCCGTGGTGTTTAATGAGACCACAGTGAAACGTTAAACAAACACCGGCTCAGTTACCGTCATTTTGTTTTTCCACACATGGCTTCGTTTATAAATAGTTAATGCCCATGGAAAAGGACAGACAGTTTTACTACTTTATTTATTTTATCTTTTTTATTATTTAATATTATTTATTATTATAAATGCCAGGTAGTTTGTTTTGCACCCGACCATGGCATGCATGTGCACTGCAGAAACTTTGTTTTTCAAAAAAAAAAAGTCTGAATAAAAATTTGGATATACTGTATTTCAGCCAGAGGCTATGTCATTTTATATATATGTGTGTGTGTGTGTAAAGACTCGTGACTCGACTCGGACTCTAGATCAAAGACTCGCGACTCGACTTGTCTTGTCTTGCCCCTCAAAGACTCGACTCGACTCGAGGTCAAAGAGTCGTGACTCGACTCGGACTCTAGATCAAAGACTCGTGGGCATCTCTGCATGCCACAAGCCAAGCACTGCCAGTGTTTGAGGACAAGAGTGACGAATAGTGCTACCTTCAGCTTCCAGAAACTGCTGGTAGACGTGTAGACTTTGTCAAAGAAGCAGCACGTTTTCTGCCCAGCGTTGAGCACGGTGTCTGGTGGCCGACCCTGAGTTTCCACTATAGACCTGATCTGAGGATGAAGTCACACAGACCGTCAAGGTTGAGCAAAGAAAGGGACATTTTCAACTGCTTTCATGGAATGAATCACTTTTAAAGGACAGCAGAGTAGACACTGAGAAATCCTGAAACATAAAACCCCCACAATCTGAATTCTGAGTAACACTTGCCATGTCATACTCATTGTGACCAGTGTAGAGCAGAGTTCCAAGGTATAACGCTACAGCCAAACAGCCCAGAGACCACATGTCTATGGCCTGTGTAAATGGCAGCAGCAAAATAATTTCTGGAGACCTGCGAGAAGATAGAATGTAAAAAAAAAAAGCACTTTAGCATGCTGCACTATTGTTTTATCAAATACTGTTCCAGATACTGACCTATACGGAGGCGTCTGAATGTTCGAACCAAGGGTGACAGCTGAAACACTCATGGCCAGGCCAAAGTCTATCACTTTGACTCTGAAAGGCTCCTTTTCATGGTTGACGAGCATGACATTCTCCAACTTGATGTCCGCGTGGATCAGCCCAATGGTCCTCAGGTGTTCCAGTGCATTGGCAAGCTGAGAAGTCCAAAACATTTGTTTTCTTTTAACACTACATTGGGATTTATTTTATGTATTTGAGGAAAAAAACAACAACAACATCAACTAGCCTTTTGTTTACCTGCTGGACGATCGGCCTGATCTCTTTGACAAACAGAGGACGGAAGTATCTCTGCTTCATGAAGTCAGACAGACTCTTTTCCAGGTACTCAAATTCCAGGCAAATGCACCCACGATCGGTAAAGTGTTTGTGCCACCGGACAATATTGCATTTGTCCGGGTCCAGGCTTTTCAGCTTGGACAGGGCTTGAACCTGAGGACGTGCATTTGCTTAGATTAGCTCGGCCACAACTCCAAAGCTGACGCAGAAAAGTCAAAGTCTGACGGGCGGCGGTGGCGACGGGGGTCTGGGAGGGGATACCTCTTTCTGAGCATCCGCACACGTTCCCCTTTTCTTGATCATTTTGATTGCCACTATTTTCTTGTCTGCCATCCTTGCGCACTTGGCAACCTTGCCAAAGGTGCCCTCGCCTAGAATGGACTGCACCTGGTACAAGTGAACCCCATCGTAAATGGAGCCTCCGGGGACAAACTGCTCCGCCCGGCCAGTGGGAGTGGATGGCTTGGCTGGGGCCGCCAAAATCCGTTTGGTGCCTTCCACTGGGGGCTTCGAGCTGAGAGGAAGAGTCAAACACTGCATGACAAAATATTTCATAACACTATCACAAGTTCCCCCCACCCCTCCTTAAATGGCCTGTGTTAAAAGCCGTAAATAGTTGTTCCTTAAAGGCAATGCAGCTAAACTTATGAGTATGTTTGGATTTAGTGCATGTAAAGGGGGGGGGGGATGATATGCCATTCCTTTAAAAATACAAGGGTGCAGTTTTTCTAACGCCTGACTTTCATTGTAGAATCCTGTTTCCTGACAATGGTGTCTTTAATGTGGCCATTCAAGCTCCTGAATTACTTTAAACTAAACTACTTGTGCCTTATTATGCTTTTAACTTTTTTTCTCCCCCCCCAGGGAAGGCGAAGACTGAAGGTGCCATGAAGCAACGTTGTAAATGTTGGATCTGGTGTCAAAGGAATACGAGAGAAAATGATTCTTTCAGTTTACATTTTTGTAGTTGATTCGGAGGAAATTATCTGCAAATGGAACAACATTATTAAGCATGTATTTTTTGCACTACAAAGGGACATTACACAGTGACAATCTCTCTGACTTGTTTTTGTTTAGTTTTTAAAAAATATTCATTTCTTGGTTTTATGTTAGGATGAAACACCCATTTCCTGGCAAAACTAACATTTGTGCACATGACACTAAGAACTAGCTCTGTGCAGGCCTGATAATTTAGCACACTGCAGATTTCATTTGTTCTCTCCATCTAGAAAGCAGAAGCAGCAAAACTTTTTTTTTGTTTCCCCATCTCATTTGACAATTTAAGCCCTGTGGTGAAGACCCGTCTCTGGCCTCTCTGCGGTTTGACATTCCATTTATTTATATATCTCTTGGCCAGCGGGCTCGCTGCACTGTGATGGCATGATGACATGGGGGAAACACAAAGTAGCCCTCAAGTGCAGCGCTGGCAGTGGCTTCGAGCTCAGTGGCAGCCTCGGTCAAGGTTAGAATACCATGAAAGCCATTTGCCTCGGACGTGCACTTAAGGGTACTGTGGAGATATTTTAGGGCTGCACGGCTTTGTCCCACGCCGCTACCGTGTCATTTTCATTCCCACTGTACACCAAGATTGGCGGACATAACTTGACATATTCTTTTAATCCATCACCCTTCCATACCACTAGACAACACGGTGACGGCACCTTGGTGGCACGGGCCGGCGCAAACTGCTGCTGCTTTGGTTCTTTCCTAATTAACATTCTGTGACTGCTTTTCGTTTGTCACATTCTTATCAGCACCCTGCTGCATTACAGTTCATATTATCTGGATATTAAAGGGTGGGGGGCAGGGCGGTAATGACTTCAAAGTTGCTATCTTAAATTATTACCACCAAATGAAAAAACACAAAAGACCCAAAGTTTTACAGAGTATTTGGTTTAACACATTTTGAATAGTGTCAATTGAAAGACAACCCCTAAAGCAGCTTATTTATACAGTGCAAAACACCTTAACAACTTTGTGACGCATATTCAGGTTTAGATTATCATACTGCCATGTGGCCCAAGCCAACTCTTTGCACCAATGGACCTCCTCGGGCACTTTCTCTGGGCTCTCTATCCAATGATCATTTAGAATTTGCTTTGGGAAACAATTAAAGAGCCTTGAGTCCCAGAATAATCTTAGTATACACTACCAGTCTGAAGATTAGACACACCTTTTCATGCAATGATTTTTCTTCATCTTTACTCCTTCCTACGCTGAAGACATCAAAATAAATGAGCAATATATATGAAATTATGTATCGAAGAAAGCACTGTTTAAATAACTAAATGTTTCATATGAGGGGTGGCTAGTTTGAAGAAATGAAAATATGGAATGTTTTTGAGTTATGTCACACTTCTTTTGTTTCCTACATAATACCACATGTTTTTTTTATTCATTGTTTTGATCCCTTAAGTTAGAATCTATGTGAATAGTCACTAAAATGAAAGAAAAACCATTGCATGAGAAGGTGTCCAAACTTCTCTCTGGTAGTGTATGTATTTCGGATACACTGGCAACACACGGATACACTAAGTCCTTCTTAAAAGACTTTTCTTCTAAAGTCAACTCACGAATGTCCGTCAAGAGTCGAGTGAATGTGATAGGTGGGAATGTGTTATCTTCAGTGAAAGGTCAGTGTCAGCTTTCGATATTTTGCCTTTGTGCAACACCCGTGGATAGATATCAAAGAAGTGATGAAGACCCCTGATATCCCCAGTGATTCTGGTGGAGAGAGCTGTTTGTCGCTCATGACGGTCAGAACCGCTCCCATCGAAATGCCTTCAACGCGACTGGATGAAACTGCGGCGAGCAATAATCGAGATGGCACATTCCTCAACACTTCTCTCACCCTGTCAAAAGCATTAAACAGCCCAGTGCAGATTGTGGAGGTGTAGGTGTCTTGTCATTTCAAATGCAAATGAGCAAAACACTCACTCCGCCTTCTTCCGCCATGTGCCACACCGGCACTGCTTCTTGCTTCCGCAGCATTTTGCGCAATGGGGAACGGGGAGATACATGGCTGGAATAGAAAAAACAAACGGGGAAATTATAAAAAATCACAGCCACATGTTCTGAAACCAATTTTGACAAATGAACAAAGTTTGAATGGCTTTGTTTTTAGTTTTAAGTGTTTTTATTTCAGTTCAGAATGACTGTTTTAAAAAGACAAATGCACTTGAGGCGGTTAAATTACGTAATTCCCATTTTATTTGGTGTGCATCTAGCTGATCTGGTCATAAAACCACGAGCCATGGAGCCAAACTCATCATGCACTTAAAAAAAAAAGAAAAAGTGATAACTGAAGATAAACTGAAAAAGATAGCTGCAATTGTGCAAATTCATACTAATGGTTGAAACCACAATTTTTTAATGGGCACATCCTGTCATTTTAAAAAAGACACAGTATTCACCAGAGGCGTGCTATTGCCCGCAATATTGTCAAAGCAGCCGGCTTTAATCATTTTAATAGTCAAGCTTTCGAGTCTCTCACTCTTCCACTTCATTCTCAAAAATGCACAAAATTTGGAAATTGTATCTCCTTCACCACACTTTAATTTAATACAGGGTATTTAAAAAAAAAAAAAAAAGTTTCCCCACCGACTCAAAATTAAAAAGCAGTCCTATTTTCTTTTCTCATCCAAGGCAACCACAACACATAACTGAAATAAATGGCATAAAAAGTCATTTTGATGGATTGAAATCATAGCATGGCAAGTTGTACTTACTTGTGGGAAATGTGCAAGAACGCCCCAGAAAGTCTGCAGCTAGAAATTAAACCATAGAGCCATCAATCTCTGACTTAATGCTAGCTTAATTATTTCAACAATCATTGTCTGCGTATTCTACTCACCATTTTAATCTAAAATGTTCCAATGAGCAACAGCAGCATGAGAATTAAGCAACACATATGATGGAACATCTTGATCTTCATCCAAGTATGGAAATTAACTTTTGCAGAACAGATACAATATTCAGACCTTCTGCACTGGCATCTATGTGGACAAGAGTTGAAGAAGAAACTTGTTTATGCCAAGCTAGCAATAGAATAACACAGCATTATTTGATTAATAGTTTAAAATTAACACATTTTTATAACACTATCATTTAATGTTTCTCACCTGTTATGGTCAACAGCCAACACTGAATATAAAAAAAAAAATATGTGAACTTTATTAGCAGAAATTAAAGCTCAAGACAAAACACAAGACGTACTGAACTGCCTTTAATCTCCATCTCTCCCTCTTTTGACGTAAGCAAGGCGTCCGTTCGACGTTAGTGACGTCAGTCCCACCTTAAACACGTGGTTGAAATGGGCCAAGGAGAGGGGTGGGGGCCGTGGTAATTGCCCCCCCCCCCCCTTTTTTTTGTAGTTTTCTTGCAACCCCCGTCCAAGAACTACATACCCGGAACTCGACGTTGTTTTTTAGTAAGCAGTTTCCGGTCCGGATTTCAAACACCGGTGTGTCTGTCAAATGCGGGAAAGAACGGATTACAAATGGGCAACAATACCGAGGACACTCCTTCTCCCTGCCGACTGGGTAAGCCCGCGACCCGCCGGTGGTCCTCCCGGAAACGCACTTTCCTCCCTCGACGTATTGTCTCAAGTCTCAAGTTTTATAGAAGTTCATGTGAGTCGAGTGTGACTGATGTATGTTGTGTGTTATGACATATTCGCATCGTTTTTTCATTAATGTTCAAAATCCAGTGAAGCTATTTTAAACGAATACAATACGAACAAGAAATCACTTTAGGTGGTAAAACATTTATGCACTCAATGTTATCTTCTTAAGGCAATAATTCATTTTTGTTGTTGATGTTTAAGGACTGGTGGTGGTGCAGTTTTTGTTGCCTTATGAAGAGTTGAGTTGAAGTTTAAAACAGAAAACCGTGACAGTTTGCTATTAGGTAGATAAACATATCTGTAAATGTTGAAAGGGAACTACTTTTTTAATTAAATTTGTAAATTGAAACACTATAAGCTATGTTTGGGTTTGTGAAACAAAAGTTGGCATGGTGTGCACCATGCATTCTGTATCTCCTCTCCCCCCTCAACTGACCTCCAAAATAAACAAAGAACCAAAGCAATTGGAATCACGTCAAGTTTATTCATTTATTTCTTTATTTCATTTGAGAGCGGCAAGCACGCCCCCCTTTGCCAACTATAAAATGTTTCCAAAACACAACCTAACATATTTTTTTATATTTCATATTCTATGACATAAAACGGTAGTTTCCTTTTATATATACATATATATATATATATATATATATATATATATATATATATATGTATATATGTATATATGTATATATATATATATATATATATATATACATATATATATATATGTATATATGTATATATGTATATATATATATATATATATGTATATATATGTATATATGTATATATATATATGTATATATATATATGTATATATATATATATATATATATATATATATATATATATATATATATATATATGTATATATATATATATATGTGTGTATATATATATATATATATATATGTATGTGTATATATATATATATATATATATATATATATATATATATATATATATATATATATATATATGTGTATGTATATATATATATTAGATTTGTATTAATGTTTGTGATGGACATTTAATAACTCATTTGACATTTTTTGAGTACAATTTCTATCTGTTGGCATGCACGTGAATGTCTGCACTTAAACGTGTACTTGCGTCGCAAGGTTTCGTGGCTTTAAAGTAAGGGATGGAGGGGACAATTCCAGTTATCCCTTGGTCTTGGAAATCTTTGCCTTCTTTGACAATCCCATCAGTAGTTGTGCTATGGAAGCTGTTGTCAAATTCAAATAATTTGACAACAATTCTTGAAATAGTTTGCCATCATGACAGTATATACAGTCACCGCTCCACCGATAAAGGTGTGACAGGGTTATCCTCTTATTGAAGTTTTCTCCTGAAAGTCAAAATTCAAAAATTCAGACTTAAGACACACTATCCAATGGAACATACTGACTTCAAATTTAGCTGAGGTAGTTACTCACCTCTACTTCTTTTCTCAAAGAGGAGTTTAATGGTCCTGAGGCTAGAGATGGGAGACCTCCTTGGAGTCCTCTGATCCTACAACATTGGTTGTTGAATCATCCCTAGTAAGAGAACGACATTGGGCACCAAATAAGGAAGTTCAAAAGGCGGTGACTTCAGTACAGCTTGCCAACATTGTGGGCCATGTTCAAAAAGTGCAAGGTAGTCTCAGGACTATCAGTTTCCTCTTGACGTTTCTCAGTTAATCTAGAACACAACAACTCTGTCAGAATAGTTAACATTCTCTGGGTAGTCCAAGTCGATGCGTGTCCAGAGAAGTTGACAAGCATGATCAGCATTACAAATAATATAAACAAATAGAGGATAAGTTGTTAAGAATATTTTGGGTACAAACTACGACACAGATCCATACTGCCTATTGTGCTCAACTCCAGCCACTTTAAGCCGCCTGCATCCTTTATGGGTTAAACTTTGTCTCCAAAAAGGTGCAAATTAAAGTACAACTAAGTGCAGAAATGCCTTGCAGCAACAATTTAAAAGCAAAGGAACCACTGTTCCCCTGTTCATTTCTTAATAGAAATTCATAACTGAGAATTTTTGGTGTGTGCCAAATTGAACACTTTTGTTTTAAATATTAATATTATTATTAATATTTTCTACTGCCAATGAAACAGGGAAAACATAGGACTAAGAGCTTTGTTGGAGACAGCAGGTTCTCTTTTAAAAGTACCTCACAATAAACAATACAACCAAAAATGCATCTGTAATCACAAATTTACATCTATATCTGTGTGTAAAAGCTTGTCACTGGGTACGAGAAGGTATATTTGAAGCTCAGCACACCTGTTTCTCTCATAATTAACCTTGTCGTTCTTCAAAAAGGCCAGCTCGTTATCCTTGTGATCTGAGTTTGTCTTGATCCCTGGCTGTGCTGTTCCATTTATCTGGGAATACGTGCAGGGTTTGGGGTTGCCACAATTGACCTGTCTCATTTCGCCAGCTATAGTCGTAATCGGGAGAGAGGGAAGATGGTTCTGTTGATTTGGGTGGGTGGACCCAATGTAAGGGTTCTCGAAAGACCCCAAACCAACTTTGCCACCGTCAAAAGTTTCTTGAGGAAGATCCTTCATCTCCAAACTGGGCCCGTCACTGCAAGGCACGGAATCACTCAGTTAGCCAATTTAGGCACCCAATACAACTTTGGTAAATACTTGTTATATTTGCCACCCTGTGTGTTCAACACCAAATAAGTAAATTAGACGAATATAGAATAAATAAAAATATAGATCACAATATTGACCTACAAGGGATTGATGGGGTGAATTTCACACATATTTGGATTGTTATCCAAATAGGTATAGCCTCCCTGGGTGGCTACAGTGTTACCACTTTCCCTGGCCCTCTTTCTCTTGGTCTCTGATTTCACATGGAAGTTGTCTTTTTCTCCATTAGTCACCCTCTTATCGCATGGCCCATAGTAAGTTAGAGGGTTGGGCGGTTTCTGTAAATGAATCTTATTGCTCTTTAGATCCTGGTAGTTTGGAGGGCCTGCATAGCTTGTGGTGGGAAAAGAAAAATCTTTCTTTAAACACAAATACAACCTTTTCCAAATTGTTTCAATTGTCTCCCCAACCCACTTTGATCTATTGCATTACCTCACATTTTTGGGCACAGGGATGGTCTTCTCTCCATCATGCTGATCACCTGCTCTATTTGTTCCTCCAGGCACAGATCCCTTGCTCTGTTTTAGAGTGCATGGTTTGGTGTTGACACAGTTGGGCTTAGCTGGTTTGCTTGTGTTTGCAGTAGAAGTAGGAGCTTTGACTTCCTGCTGGTTGGGGCAGGTGGCCTTAGTAGAGGACTGCTCCTTGGCTCCCACCTCAACTTTACGGCTGTGAGAAGTTCTCTGACAGACCTCCATGATTTTAATGCTGCTGTGAGCACTACAAGAAGCAATACACAAAAATGCTCCCAACTTTTAAGACCAGTGTGATGGAAAGAAGAAACCATACTCTCAAAAATAATTTGTAAGACTATTTGATGATAGCATTGACTTACAGAGAGCTAAGGCGACAGAAGGAAACAATGTGGCGCATTTTGATAAAATTGTGGTCCAGGACTTGACGAGGTTTAAACCGCTGGCTGGCATCGAGCTTTAGCATTGCTTTAAGCATGTCCACAAACATCAGTCGATCTGCCTCTTCCACAACTTTGTCCGCAACACTGTTGTGATTGAAAAGTAGGATCTAAAACATGAGAAAGCAAAATTGGTATTGTCAGTCAACTCCAGGAAAACAAGTAAGTACCATTAAAAAAAAAAAAATCATAAAAAATACATTTAGAAGTCCATCCAGAGAGCTAAACTTCACACGTCTGGTCTCCACTGGTTGAATCCCTGTCTCTTTGAAATACTGTCCTGGTGTCTGAAAAAGACAACATTATTTGCATTAACAGCTTTAAATAACCACGTATTGAAGGAGAAGCACTTGGAAGTCCTCAGATGATCATTGCGCATCATTCAAAGTAAGATCAAAAGACAGCACCTTCAGTTTCCAGGGACTGGTGTGCGATGTGTAAACTTTGTCAAAGAAAAATGTCGTCCTCTGCCCAGTGTTTAGCATGCTGTCTGGTGGCTGACCCTGAGTTTCCACTATGTACCTGATCTGAAGATGAAGCACAGCAACACACATCTTAAAATTATTGTTTCATGGTTTCTACCAGAAAATGAGCAGAATGAACACTAAATAAATGTGCGCAACCAGTCCCACTGACCCATAAACTGTATGAGTAATGTTGAGTGATACTTGCCATGTCATAATCATTGACACCAGGGTAGAGCAGAGTGCCGAGATACAACTCTGCAGCCAAACAGCCCAGGGACCACATGTCAATTGCCTGTGTGAAATGAAGGGCCAGAATAATTTCTGGGGATCTAAGGGGAAGACAAACAAAAAGGGAGTCTTGAATTCTCGACACCTCTCATTAACACCGCTTTAAAATTATTATCATGAAGTTGTGATTAGTATTGCGGCTTTTATATGTGCCCGTGTATGAAAGCATCCCCAACTTGTTGTGGAGGTGTCCAGAATTTTGTTGGGTTTTGGATCAGGTTAGAGCAGCTTTTATGAAAAAAAGCACAATTCTGTTCTCTTTCCTCATAACATTCACTGTGTAATGTGTGTAGAAAAAAAATCTATCTATCTATCTATCTATATATGTATATATATATATATATATATATATATATATATATATACATGTGTATATATATATATATATATATATACATGATTAGGTTTTAAATGTTATAATCAAGTCCTTTTCCCTTCTTGAAGGCTTTATGTTAATTGTATGTGGAAACATATCATCATTCATGCTGTTTACACCACACGATAACAAAGGCAGCATGCAGGGAAATTTATTATTGAGTGAACAAATAATTTAATACAAACCTTCGGAATGTCTCTACCTTTAGGTGTGTGTGTGTGTAAAAAGAATGCATGAACGATTGCTTTTATGAGTAAGGACAGTGTGCAGATCGATCAGTTGCGGTGTGAACACACACAAAGTGCATGACGCACAGCATTTTACAAATGATGTGTCACATTTTATTTCCCCCCACCCCATTTTTTTTTTTATTTTCCTACATCGTATGTCACCTGCTAACATTAGTAGACGCACTGATTTTTGTCGGCACCTTGCATACAAAGAGTGCACTAGCAACCACCCATTACAGTTTAGAGCAATTAGCCACTGTTTCTGCTAGTGTTGGGGTGTTTGCACTTTTTTTCCCTCCTCCACCGTTTCCTTGTCTACATGTTAGCTGCATTGGGTGACACAATCACAGCGTGTAGTAGATATAACCATCTGTGTGAAAGCATTCCGTGCTGTAGAGTTGGATTTAATGAAGCCTCAAAGACATTTAGGATTTAAAGAAATCATTTGAGGAAGGCGGGGAACCGTTTCAGCCCTATTATGTGTGTTGCAACCACCTACTGTGATGCTCCACATATAGTGTGGTAAACAGGCTAAACATCGTCTTCACAACAACAGTGCGACACAAACTCCCAGCTCAGCTAAGAACTGTGACGATGCGACTGTGCCTGATTTGCAATGCAATGCACCGTAACAAATGTGGTTCCGGTTCCTCACCTGTATGAGGGTGTCTGAAGGTTTGAACCAACTGTGACAGCTGACACGTCCATGGCCAGACTGAAGTCTATCAGTTTGACTCTGAAAGGCTCCTTTTCATGGTTGACTAACATGACATTTTCCATCTTGATGTCCGTGTGAATCAATCCAAGAGTCCTCAGGTGGTCCAGAGCATTGGCGAGCTGAGATGAAAAGAAAATCAGTCCATAATGCACTAATAAGTAATTAACATTAATATCGTTGGTGAGTTCAGAAAGTGGCAGTGGCATATACCTGCCAAACAATTGGTCGAATTTCCGTCAGAGGGAGAGGGCAAAAATTTCTCTGCTTCATGAAGTCAGATAGACTTTTGTCCAGGTGCTCAAAGACAAGAAAGACACACCCTTTGTCGGTGAAGACTTTGTACCAGTGGACGACATTGCATTTGTCCGCGTCCAGAGTTTTCAGCTGAATCAGGGCTTGAGCCTGGAGACCCACAGTATGAAGTTAGAGTGAGCAGCAAAACTGACAAAGCGGAGGTCAAAGTCCCCACCTCATTTACTGCCTTGTTGTATGACCCCTGCTTCTTGATGACTTTGACTGCAACTGTTGCATTGTCGTTCACCCTTGTGCACTTGGCAACTTTGCCAAAGGTGCCCTCCCTCAGAATAGACTGCACCTGGTAAAAGGTGGTTCCGTCATAGATGGAGCCTCCAGGGATGAATGGGTCGGCCAGGGCATGTGGAGGGGCGTTCAGCATGGCTTAGGCTGGTAAGGCTTGTCTGATACAAACAATTTAGAGCTTTAAACTGAGAGAAGGCAGCAGAGGAGAACAGGCAGTCATAATAAAAAAAGGACAATCGAAATGAATGTAAAATTTCCTGTGCAGAATTCAAGTCTGTAACAATATGTACCTTAAGCCTGGGGCAATACAAACAAACAAAACATGAACCTGAGTTGAAGGCGACTGCAGCCTTGCCCACTGGTTGTCGCCCGAGCGTTGGTTGTCGCCTGAGCGTTGGTTGGATGGGTGCCGGGGGAAAAAAATGAGCAGGATAGATAAGAATCTGTTAAAACCCTGTGAGAGAGTTAAAATTTGGGGAAGAGATGAGCTTCGTTGCGCTTCACGAAGAGGAGCATGGCGGATTTGGCTAGGGAGGCTAATTTCTAATTGCTTTAAAGTCATTTGTTAGCAGGGTGGAAGGTCGCCACCCCCACGATGCCCCTCCCATTAAACTTCATAGAAGAATATTTGCTTTGAAGTTGACTTCTAACTGCCTTTTTGTCAGTTTCTATTGAAAACAGTGTTGGCTTAACTGTTCGGAAAGCTAACCTAATTACCTATTGTTTGTGATGGTAATCTTCTTGTTATAGGGTTCCTCTTGACCCCTCACATCTTCATATTTTATGCTCTGTATTTGTCTGCATAGTTAAAGTTGTATTTAAAACTACGCTGCTCATTTGAGGTCTGAGAATCTGGGGCCTCTACTTGCTCATAGTCCATGTATATTGTCATACGAGTGTTGACACTTTGAGCAGCAGGCACATGGACACGAGTATTTGTGTCTAGTCCTTCAAAGCAATACGGCCAATACAGAAAGAAATGTCCACAAAACTTGGCGTGGTTGATTGCTATTCTAATGCAAGACAACTGTGTTTCTGAGCGAAGGGAAACTCCGGAAATTCTGAATCAATCTTTTGATCCTAATAGGTTTTCCTAATATTCCTCCAGCAGTTGTTGCCTAAAATACATTTTTCAATTCAGAGTGTCTGCAAAGGAACAGTTTACATTTTTTTAGACATTGATAATTGCTTTTCTCAGGGGTCTCCTGATCGATCTATCTATCTATCTATCTATCTATCTATCTATCTATCTATCTATCTATCTGTCTATCTTTCTATCTATGTGTATACCTTTCTTCTTTATGAAGGCTTTAACTGTAAAAATCCCCAGATTTGTATTTTTTATTTCCCCCCCCCCACATGTATGCAAGGTAATCTGCTCCAGCAGAATGATGGAGCATTGTGTGGTTTCTCTTGTGTAAGCAGGATGCCCGCAGCAGATTCTAAAAACTGCCGGGACACGGAGAGGAGTCCTGACAATTACACGTGTTGAGGTAAAGTATATGATAACCTCACCGTGCTTAACCTGACCCCTCTGTTCCTGAGATTGCTTATTGATCCCCCTTCTTTAAGTGTAGAGCCGCAAGCACTCCCCCCCTTTGCCAGACCTTTTAATGCGGAGACGCTGCTGCCATTGTGTTGTATCTGGTTGCGTGACAATATGCAGAACTGAATGAGTCATGTCATGTTTTTCGGCCTCATCCTCCTATAAATGATGTGCCCTCTAAAATAATTCAGTCTTGTGGGTGCAGTAATATATCAAACAGCATTTGCTTTAGCCAAAACCCAATCAATAGTCATGACATAATACTCAACTCAGTCCGTAACACTTTTTTTCTTTGATAAAATCCTGATGATAGAATGGAGACTCATTGTTAAACCACGCACATAGAACCGGATATAAAGAAATGCAATGGCTCAAAGGGACTTTTGATTTAGAGTATTTTGAGTGTTTAGAACATTATTTACAGCCCCGTGTCTTTCAATGTCCAACATCAGACATATCAAGTGCCAAATCCTTAATGGAATGCGCCTCCATTCTCCCCCTCTCATGATGGTGACTGTAGTTGAAACGAGCGACGTGATTGCCTGCACGGTTGTAGTTTTGCATTTCCATATCGCTCAACTGCGCTGTGGTCCCTGCGTCGTTTCAAACAAAGGAGGGGACGATGATTTTTGAGTGCAGTTACCGTGCTGGCCAAGCTTTAAGTGAGAACTTAGTGTTTCCTCACTAATGATCAACACTAAAATCTGACCACCAGTGACTCTGGCTGCAGTGCTGTGCTCAGTTTTGCTTTAGTGCTGTAACAGACGTTTCACAGTGTCCTTGTCTTTGTCCTCTTCTAGTTATTATGATCACTATGATTACAATCACTATGACACTTGTTAACTAGTAGGCACAAAAAAAGATACTTTTAAACTAGTTAACTAGTGATGTATCTCATTTGCCTCTATGCCATTGTTGCATCTAGATGTCGAGCTGGCGTGAGTGAATAAGCAATGGACAAAGACTTGCGTAATAAATACTTTTGATATACTAGATCAGGCATGCCCAAAGTCCGGCCCGCTGGCCAAATCCGGCCCGCCAGCTGATTTTAAGTGGCCCGCGGCTTTACTCGGAAGTCTTCAATCTCCACCGCTGGACTCCCCGACGCGATCTCAGCAGGACCCGAACGATCGCGATCTTCAACGCTGGTTGCCACCGCCGCGCACCCCCCCGTCAACGGATCTTCGCGGTGTTGGCCCACGGGTCTTTTCAGAATACCTTTGTTGGCCCCCACAACCATGGCATTTTGATTTTGCGCAAGAGCACTGTTGAGCCTCATGGGTACTTCTTCTCTTTTCTATTCTGCTGGCAAGTAGGAAACCCAAATGGAAAGACTAGCAATTACGGGCCACAAAGGCTTTTAGATACGAGTCCCACACTGGAACATATAGGCTGTGCACAGATGCTCTCGGGGTTCCAATATCACCTTTCAAAATGTAGGCGTTCTCCGCTCGGTCTTTGAGCGAGAGCGCTCATATATCATTCACCCATCTCCTCTGACAGGCAGCCAGCTGTGTCGGTGTCAGTAATCTGTCAGAGCAGCGCCGCTCCCCAATCAATCATGTGATTACCCGCTTCCAACGTTTTGCAGATGAAAATGACGCAATGTGGTCGATTGGTTTATCGGCGATGCCGGTGGAATTAGCAGAAACGAGCAAACCGTGCCGCGACCGGATTCACTCCCTCGTTCCAAAATTTAAAAAGAGGCATAATTGGGGTGCTGCGACACTTAACAGAATCCACCTCCTCTCTTTGTTGGACAGCCCACGACGGGGCTATGCCGCTTGGCCGCGTGTCTTTTCGCTGTCGTACAACAAAATCAATGGGTCGTAAATGGGCACGCAGCGACCCGAAAGGCAGCAGGCTGCGGTGGGGGCTGTCAGAGAGGCACCTCCTGCCACTGCATTCAGTGCGATTATCCACAGCCAAATGAACACTGGAGTCATTCACTTCATTGGGAATGTGCGACACGAAACGCACAGCACAGGGGTCCCGGCCAGTGTTCAGTAATTACTGGATCTTTCAGCTAGCAGCCTTTGGTAAGTCACCCACACATTAGGAGGGTAAATGATAGCTCTGCGGCATCGCATGGAGCGTCGCACTGAGCAGCCTTTGTGCTCCGTCTCCATCCTCCTGGTGACTCTCAAATGCCCTTCGCTGATCCCAACTTGGCCTTGCTGACACACACGAACGCACACACACACACACACTCTCTCTCTCTCTCTCTCTCTCTCTTTCTCTCACTGTCTCTTCCCCCTAAGACTCTGGTAGAGCAGGGGTCGGCTAAATGCTGCTCCATGTTGAAAGGGATTAGAAAGATTTGTAAGTGCTCAAGCTGACTTCTTCATGTCAGGATTGCAGCACTTGCTGCAGGGCTGTGGTTGGATTTGTTTTTTTTTTTTTACCCCCCTCCTCTGTGTCTGTGATAGCAAAGGCAAAAATAACCCGTCTTTCTTGGCGTCTTTCTTTGCTGTCCAGTTGGGGTTGAACTACACCAAGACTTGAATCCTCAAATCTGTTTTGACAGTATCCAGTACAGCTGTTTATTTTTTAATCAACCTTAAAATGTTGATTTTTCATGACATGAGTTTTAGGTCATTTTGAACTATTCACAGTGCTTAATAATTGACTACCCTTGGTCCTTTGGTCTCATGGTATGGTACCATTTTCATGCCACCCTTAATGACCTTTTTAGGTTTTTCAAGTGCTTTCAGTCTTAATGTATTTTAATCTCTGCTGGTGGACATCAGCTTGGACATCTAATACACCTTGTTACGGGGTGCTCTGTCTCATACGTTTGGACTAGTTTTGATGACTATGAAGCGCAAAAAATGTCAACACTTCCTGTATTGGTTTGCTAGTCATTTTCCTCGTCTGCTTAACCAAAGATAAAAACACACTGGCCATTGCCTAAAATGGCAGGGTTGAGTTTTGTAAAGGAGTCACTCTCACAAATTATCATGTCGACTTACTTGGAACCCCAGCGAAGAATGTATTAAGAAGGTACTTCTACCCAATGGAAAAGCTTAAAAACCAAGGAGATACTGGTGGAAAAGCCCCATTAGATTTCAGTACCAACAACTTCCTTTTCGGCTGTGACAAAGCCAGGAAACCACCAGCCCTTAAAAGATCTGCCGGATGATGATTAATGCAAAATGATTACAAACTTTCCGGCTACTCGGTTGAATAGCGTGGATGCTTACCAAATTTTTGGTAGTTCGGTATTAGGTATTTTGCGTTAAAAAGTAACAAAGTCGAGCGCTAATGGTTTTCACAGCAGATTTCATTTTCATTTGTGACTTTGTTTTGGCCAGAGTTTAGTGGAACACCTGCAGCTCTTCATTGGTTGGCCGATTTAGCTGCAGATGTGGCTGTAACAGTAAACTTTTTATTCATTTTTTTTTACCCACTCTCATGCAGATTAATACACGACAGGATTCCATGGTGGTTTAGAATCTTTCTTGTTAGGCTATCCATGGCTAATGTGGAGTGGAGAAGTAGATTTTTTTCAAAGTCTTGTGTTGTTGTCATTGTTCTGGGAATATTCAGCAGTATGTGCAAATTATTTCCTCCTCCATAGGGTTGTTTTTGGTTGCTGTATAATAAGTGTGCACGTGTGTGTGTGTGTGTGTTTACTCTGTTTACTTCTAAATGTAACTAGGCTCCCTATGGAACTTTGCATTTGCCTCCATTCTTTAGCCTATCGCGCGAGCTGACTTGCATTTTACATCCATTTTTCAATTCAGCACAGCGGGAAATAGTTGTCAAATGGCGCTGATTGAAAAGTTCACGGTTCCCGGGAGGAATCCGTGGTGTTATGAATAAAGGGAAAAATATAAAATCCATCTTGCAGCGGCACAATGCAAGATTAATCCCGACAGAAGCGCTCCGGCCTGCACCTTGCCTAAATCAAATGATTGTGTGTGCACAACAAAAACCCATTTGTTTTCCCCTCACTCTAATGGTCCTAGCCATGGCTCTTTCCAGCCCTGTGATCACAACCTTCTATTTCATACATGCCTCTCTGCTGCGAGCGCGGGTTTGCGCGAATGGCTCGGGTCAGGCACATCCCACCCGGCGTTCCATTATTCATTGTTCTCATTTTCTGCGAGGGATTCATTTCTTTCAGGAAGTCATCTAGAAAGCACTGAATGCCTATTTCCTGCTGGCCGGTGTGAGTGGAGGAGGAGCCCTTGTGGGAGCAGCAGGGGAGGGGCGCTGGGGGTGTATGGAAATCTAGCAAATAGAGCCGACAAAAAAAAAGCTGCCTCTACACAAATTGCCTGCATTTCCCATCGATAGGAATCACAGCATGTTTTTTGTTGACCGCCGCTGTTCATTTGTACATGCGGAGATAGCGGCGGCGCCCTAATACCTGAGTTACCCTCCCGTCCTCCTCCATACCCCCCCCACGACCCCCCCCCCCCCCACACACACACACACACACACACACACACACACACATCCCCCACCACAACTAAAACATCCATTTCTATATTTGTGAAAAGAAACCCAAATGGGCTGGTAATATTTTAGCTCGTCAGCACGCTCGCTCCGTGATTGCCTCAAGATAGCTGAATGGCGTTAAGCCGATTTGTCACTCTCATCGGAAGTAAGACGGATGCATTGTGGGGACGTTTCGAAGGGGGCAGTAAAAAAAAAAGAAAAGATCAGCTGTATACGTCGACGTTAACAATCCAAATGCACGTGGAAATGTTCTGATTGCGTTTTCTTTTTTTTCTTTTTTTTTTTTTAAATCAATTGCTCAAACCAAAAAGCAACAATGCTCTTCTGTGTCTTTTGTCGGCGCTGAATGAATGATGCTCTACGAGGCTGCGAGAGCACAGGGTTTCATTGTTTTCGCAGTCTGGATTCGGCTCTGCGTGCATCCTCCCTGCAGTTGGGTTGTTGGCGGCGTGTGGCGTGAGCGGCGTTTTCACACTGGTCTGAGACAGCTGTGCAGCGTAGCTTCATTTATGCCCCGTTTACAATGATGCCTGCGGTAAATTAGCGCAGCGGCAGAATGTTGACGGTGTCGCTGCTTACCCCCATATTTTCGACATATTGTCTGGCAGTTTTTTTATTTTCATCGTTATTTGCGTGCTTCCTTTCTCTTCCAGTTGGTGTCAGACGCGATCTTTGCCTGATCACACTGGAGCTTTCAGAGTCCATACTTAAACTTGAGAAATGTTGATATTGTGAAGGCCAAAACATTTGCTACGAGTGCTGATAACACTTCCTCTTCAGTCACGTGCCAGTAGTTTGCAAGTCATTCACCATTGGTGTGAAATTGCTATTCAAGCTGTCAGAGTATTCATACGCCAGTCTATTATGTTGTTTCCAGGGTTTTGCCTTCCATCTATACATTATGTTGTACCGATGCAGGCCAGAAGGAGCAAGTCTAACAGTAGATCTTTGATCTTCGCCCCCCGCATCTATACAGTTTTTCCCGCCCTGCATTTTGGATTTTGAGGCATGACCTAAACATGAACCAGACTTTTTTTTTTTAGACTAAAGCCAAAAGATGTTATTGCCGACCATCCCAACAACACAATCGTATGAAGACAATTACAAAGACGTCATTGTTTCATTCATTGGTTCTTTAGAACAGGATAAATGACACATAATGCATAAAGGAGGGATGTTGTTTTTTTGCTGTGTATGTAATTGACTGTGTGCTGCTGCTGCCTGTCACTTGTCTGAGGGGGCTGTTTTCTGTCTACAGCTGTGTTCCAGTGGGCGAAACCTGTCGAACAGCCTCAGCAAACAGTACCAGCAGAACATGAGGCGAATCACGGTGCTGGCTTTAACGTTTCTGCTAACAGGTGTGTAACTTTGATTATTTATCACTCTATCTTACAGTAGCATATTTCTTCCAACCTTCGGTCTTCTAGAAGTGCTTATGCTGCACTCAGGGTCGCCAGGGTGCTATCCCATCTGTCTCAGGGTGAAGGCGTGGGGCCATATGATGCCAATATATTGTGGCTATGAATTATCCTGACATGTTTTTGGACTCCTTTGTGATTGTGCTGCATCGTCATTGAGCCTGATGTGCGGTGAGAGTTCTAGTATCCAAAATAGTTTGGTGCAAATCATGGACATTTAAAAAAAAATATCTTTGTGCAAAGCCCAACTGAAAGTGCAATTTAAACAACAGCTGCACACACAGTATATTATACAAGGGGCATTCTTTAGCACAAAATTAATTTGCTCAAAGGATTAGTCTACCGTGTTAGAAGTTGCATTGGGTGTACCAGGCACTGCTGGTTGTTACGGTGACTTGGTACAGCAATGTGGTGTGACTGAGTAAACATGTAATTATTCCTTTCAGTGCTAAGAAAGCACACACAATCCTTTAAACAGCTGCAGTGAAAGCTGCAGCATTACTGTTTTAGGCAGACGCCTGTGAAATCAATTTGAATCACAGGGTTTCTGAAAATGTTCTTTTCACACATGATTCTTTTGGTCTGAAGATTTCAAAATGTTTGTTTCTCAGTGGTTTTTAAACGTGAGAAGTATCTTCAAGTATCTAATTTTTCGCAGTCGGGGCAATTGGCTGGATGAAGCATGCGTTTTGAAAACATGGCACTTCGTCGTCAGGATGGCTTAGATTTCAACTCTGAAATCTAGATCATCTGCCAAGCCAAACTTCAATATACAGCATTTTTTGACTGAGTCTCCAAATTCCGTCAGATTGAATTATCAATCATATCCCATTTTGCACAAGGAGGCAAATTTTCGTTAAAGTTTGAAGTGACTTTTTGGAAAAACAACCAAAGAAGAAGCTATGATGACTGTTCAACAAATGTTGCCACTGAGGTGATTCGTCAGCATGCTATAACGCTGCCATCGCGGAAGAACTACAGAAAACTGTGGACTGGCTCTGGCAGCACACTTCCCGTGCCAGCGCTTGACCTTTGCACATGTGTTCCCCCAGACTGTAGAAAATAGCGGAGCCAGCGTTGTAGCGACGGCATCCCGTTGGCGCAGCTGATACCCCTCGAGAGCTGCCTCCTGGCGTGTAAACTAGACAACAGCGTGGACGTGATATCAATCAAAGTCACATTGAAAACAATCAGCTGATATGATACACCTCGCGCCGACCGCAGGGGAGATCAGAGGAAGAGGCCGCTGACATGCCGCTGGTATCAGACGTGGTGTGGAATCCATTATTGCCATCTCCCCTTCAAAGTGTGTCACCTGCCTTTTTTACACCGCTCGGGGTATTGATCATTTTGCGGCGCGTTTGGAGGAAATCCTACCCAAGGTGACTCTGGAGCGCACTGTGGAGACACTGGAGAGAAAAGGGAGGCGGGACTTCATTTTCTCCTTTGCAAATGAGCTCTTGGATGAGTTAATTTAATCCGTGAACTAAACAAATTAGAGTCGGGATGTATCATGTTGTCTGCCAAGGCCTAATGGCCTCATCGTTCCTGAAGTGCCACGTGTGAACAGGAGAGTCCCACAGCACTGCCTCGTCCACAAAAGTCAGGTACGTTGCTCTCTCATCCATTAGTCACACAGCGCTGCCTAATGGCTCCACCGCATGAAAAGAACAGGGAATACTGGCAACGGCAAAGGACACCTGACTCCTGTCTATTTTAGATTCTTGTTCGCATTCTTGCAATTTTATTTGCAACTCTTATTTGCAATCACCCATCGCCTTTTGGCAAAGGGGGAGATTTTGAATACCCGTTTTGTGAATTTAGAGTACGACCGTTTGTTCTTCTAATTTATGTTGTATTTTTGGAGCTTTATTTATATTTTGTGTAATCAAGTTCATATACATTTACTAGGCCTTTTTGCAAAAGTAATGCATCACTGGAAAATTCAAGCCAATTTATGCAACTTCCTCCAGGAATTGAGGATGTGGGTTCGCATGCTGTAAACTGTTCGATAGATTAGCTAGAGTGTGAGGCCCTCACCTGTTTCTTTACCCCCTGGGCAGGAATTCACAAATAGACATTTCACACCTCGGCCTCCTGAAAATGTCACTACGTGACAACTTGCCGCGGCTTTTCAAATCCCTCCGTTTTCGTTCTGAAGCAAGCTGACACCTGTCACTTTCATTAGAAAAAATCAGCCTGTCGCTTGCTAAAAATACCCCAAACGAACATAAGTGCTCCTTCACGGGATCTATAATTAATGTGGTCACATCCAGGAAAGAGGAAATCTGATGTTCCCCGCCCCTCCGCCCCACCCCCTCCCTCTCCAGCGCTGTCCTCGGCAACCCAATAATCCCTGAGAGAACAAAGTGAGCTGTGAAAGCATAAATATAACTATAATATCAAAACTTTCAAATCGGCGCCGTCACTCTGACAGCTGCCTGCGCTAATTAGCCATCAAAGGTTTCCCTCTTCCACCAACAACCAACACCCGGTTAGTGTCGTGTTTGCGCTCTGTGCCACATCTCTTTGTCACTGGGGAAAAGAAGGTAAGAGGGAAAAAAAAAACATGTAAACAAAAGACGCTAGCTCATCATTCAAACTTTGAACCGTGGATGTGCTTGTCAACCTTTAGACCTTGCAAAGTTGCAGCGAGATCAATTCAGTTTATAGCTACACATGCACCTAGATTTGTTTGCGATATTTATTCGACCATGATATTTGTAGTGAAAGACAGAATATTTTTGCAGCATAAGCGGGAAGACAAATGTCCGTGAATACAGTCAAATAGAGTCGCTGCTTTCTACATTGTGTAAATGTGTGTTTACATTTGTTTGTGTTTGGGTGACAACCAACAAGATCCTTGAGTACAGGTTCAGTCTCAGGGTTGATCTAAAAATACCACGACCAGGACCACAAAAGTCAAGGACCACTGCCCTAAATGACTCCACTGCTAGTAAATATATCTGATTTACTGTTTTTAGATGTGACTGATGCTTCATCCACTCACCTTGCACATTTATTCTAAGGGCCTCCCCTTTGCAAATATTTAGTAATTTCCTTCTAATGGGTTAGCAAATGATTTAACCTGGTGGGCCAGATTTAACGGTCCAAACGTTGCAATGAGTTGATAGAGTTAATACGTAGATACAAAGAATCATGGTATTTGAGTCAATTGAATTTTGGAGTTTTGAACCACTCCGTTCAGGACTTGCATATTACTAGCACAGAAGGTCTTGGACACCATTATCAAGTTGTTCGTATGTTTATTTTTGGAAATGCTGCTCATCAAATCTAACTGCCTGTAGTCACAGCCAAGACCAGTGAGTGTTTGATTTAAATTTGTCTTCCAGTCTTCCACCCCATACGTAGCTATTTTAAACACAGTCGTCTCAAGGGAAGCAAACTAAAATGCCAAACAACACTGTAGCTGAGTGATTGTGAGGCTGAAATCATCCTGTCTAATGGGGAACAGGTGGTGTTTCACCAAACTAACTGGATTAAATTTTCTCATTAGGATCCAACAATGGACCCGGTGACTCCAACTCTGGTCGCCACAGAGGAGGGCCGAGTGGGAGATATGTGGCACATTAAATCAGAGCCCGTTCAGTTTTCTGGCCCTCCTGAAGTGACCACATTACCCTGTGAAACCTCGCATCTGAGGTGCTGTCACTTAATATTAAAGTTGCCTGAAGACAATCTGATCAATTATGCAAATGGTGAATAATTGACTCTATTCAGAATTAATTTCTCAGAAGTCTGTCACAGGGACATGGGAGCTTGTGTTGCGACCGTAATCCTTGTGCCACAACAGCTAATTTAAGGCACTTAGGGATCTGAGCGCTGATATCTCCAGTGTGATGCAGCACAATGTTTTGAATCAGAACATTTCAGTTATCCTATGATTTGTAATTAATCTTAGAGTACAGCCGTAATCCAGTCGAACATTTTTTGTTTGTTTATTTTTATGACTGCACCGACTCAGGGAACCAAAACCTAATTTCCCCACTTGGTCACATCATAATAGTGGGACTAGAAAGTGCTGTGGTATACTTGTGGGTCAGTTACTCAATTGTATGGGTGGTACTGCAGGAGAGCAATGATTGGAGCGTGCATGCAACCTGTTGCACAATGTCCACCTACCTATTGGTAATCCAACTACACTTGCATCTGCAGCCATGCCCACAGTTTTTATGGCCTTTTTCACCCGGAATCAGAAGGGAAAAATGGAAACTAGTGCCTATTTAACATGAAATACACAAACATTTACCCAGTTTTTAAAGTTATGAATTTGGTTGTCCTTTCTGTATTGACAGCCAGTCATTCATAGCCTTGTTGCAACCATTTTTGGCGGCCCCTAGTGGTCAAATTGCATGCAGGCTTTTGGCACCTCGCTGGAATCACATATCTTAATTTCATACATTCTTGAAACTCCAAGATGTGTTTTTGTCTCAAGGCTACACGGCAAGTTGCTCGTGTAGCCTCCTGCAGCTGCAAACCTTTATCCCGCCAACATTCGCAGATGATGGTCTGCTGTATTTTCATTTTTTTTCAGAATCCAAAGTACTTCCACGCAACAGATGGGGATTCCTGTTCTTCCGTGTCACGTTGTGCTTCCGCTTGCTCAACATCGTTTTCAAATTTTCACTGAGTTGATACATTCTTACCTTCTTTACTACTCAACATGCACTATTGCACTCTCGGTTGCGTATTTTGTGCCATGACAAAACAGTCCCGCTGTACTTTGTACGAACCAGTTTACCGCCCAGCACTATTGGTCCTGCCTGCTCCAGTAATGTCTCCAGCCAAGTTCTCCCTCATGCAAAACATGCACAAATTCCAGGCAGTCCCCAGGCTGGAAACCCACCCCTGTCATGTCATGTATTATCTGGTGCCTTTTATCAAATCAGCTCAGTTTGTTTGCTGTTAGCTGGCTGCACACCAGCACTTTCCCTTTCATGATATTGGGCCGCAAACAACAGCGAGTGCAATTAATAGCTGGGTGAGTCAGTGTCCCCCCAGGGCTCGCTATTATTCTCAAACATGTCCTCGCAGGCCTCATGCTTTCATACTTGCCGCATTACAATGTGTTGACAAATCAACTTATGAGCGCTTAATGGCAAACAACAAGATAACGACAGGCATGACAAAACTTTCATCCACGCATGAAAAAACAAAACAAAACACGCAGACTTTGAAAGAAATGCGAGTGAGTGAATAACTCCTGGAAGGGTTCTTGGCTGCATCAAGTGTGGAAAGGGAAATATGTCTCCCCACTTTAAAGGCTGTGGCAGTCAACCGCACAAACACACCAACATTTCTAAAAATCATGCGAAGCCGCTGTGGATCTGGTTTGATGCTTATTTCTACTTGGAAAACACTTTGCTTAAAGGGACAACATTTCATTTTTCTGCATTGAAATTATAGTTTTAAAAATAGTATAATATTTAAGGATTGGCTGAGTTGAAACGAGACACATGGCATGAGCAGCCCGCCTGATCTTCTTGTGGGGACTATTTCAACAAAACAAATAAAATGTGCATGCACATAAATATGTAGTGTTTGTGGCTGCACATCAAACTTAGGTTGCTTATTTAGCATCTCTTGTTTAGTTGGTTTAGTTCTCTGATCAGTCTTTTAACTGGGGTGAGGTTCTCCTTGTGTAAAAAAAAAACAACAACTGTGAAAGTATTTCTTGGTAGTTTTCTTTTATCTTTGGTGTGTGTTTCAGAGCTGCCCTGTTCAAACTGTGATGTAGAAACTTTTTTATTTATTTATTTATTTTTTGCTGATATTTCACATTTTCAGGTCTTTTTCCTTGTTACAACCCCTGTGTGTAAAAGGCCCTCGTCTGGCGAGTGCTCACACCTCCACACTCATTTATTGTCAATATTGAAAACGACCAATTACTATTTGGGCGCACATTTATATTTCAGGCTTTTCCAGGCGAAGCTTCCCTTTTAATGATGTTTTTGCACAAACCCAAATTATGCTCCGGGTTCCTGCTCCGTAGTCACGTTATGCTTCATCCCAGCTCCAAATCTCCAAACCTCCTAAGTATTCTTATTTGAAGTCGTGGCTAATTTAAGTTTGTCGCGAGATGATTGCTCATCCTTTTTAACTACGGCACTGGTGACGAAGGCAGGCTGCGGGTTTAGAAAAAAAAAAAAAGAAGAAGAAGAAGATCAAGTTCTGCCAGCTAAGACTCGATGTTAGTTCCATTTCCGGCATTTTGCTCCGCGGCTTTAACAAGATTACCTCTCCCGCTTACTCACTGACAGCCTGGTGGAGGCACGAGCACACACATACACACACGTTGATTATTTACAGGTGCACCAGCTGAGTGGGGAAATCTGATGTGGAGCGCTGCTGGTCTGCACACCCTGCTGCCGCTGACACTTTGAGATTGACTGCAAAAGGAAAATCTCAGTTTCTCTTTTTACTTTTATGCTATATTTAAATAGCACATGCCCGGATACAAGCACTTCCATGGTGACATGACTAATGGCATCTCCTAACTGAATTTAATGGCCTCGCCTCTGCAGAGAGTTCACTTTTATTTTCAGCCCCGGAGCGAAACCTCCAAATATCGTCGATGAGCGCTTGAATTCAAGCCAATACGCTTTTTGCTTTTTTTTTTGTTAAAAAAAAATAAATGAAAAAAAAAAAAAATAGTAATTGAGACTAAGGTCGATGCAAAGTCACGTTGCATAAGTATCATTAACAGATCAAATGCTTTTTTTTGGTAAACAATGTGACTTGGCTTATTGATGAGCATATACACAATATAGTTTACCAGTGGCCAGAGGGACACACATGATCCATCGTCTGAATTCCATGGCCGATATAATCCAGACACTGTAGAATTCCAATCCAGAACACTGAGACCTGCTCGATTCATCCCAAAATGTAGTCAGAGAAGTATCGTCAATTAAGAGTTTAATACAACTTGTCTTATCTCACTTAAGCAAGTCAGTCACTTTGTTTACTATCAGTTCATCAAGTTGGTAATAGTGCGAGGCTTCCTAAAGTGAGACATGTGTCAGTGCCAAAGCCAGTTATGAATAAATAAGAAGAAACAACACTCTGCGCTAACGGGAATAAACCAAATATTAAACACCCGGAAATGAACACTGCACAGATTTGGTGTGATTTCAGTGGGAGACACATTTACAAGGACTGACTGGAATATGCCCTTAAATGCAGTCATCCAGTGGCAGGTTCTATAAATGTGCAGGCCTGTCAGTAAAAGCACGGAGAGAGAGAAAGCCGCTTCTCCCCTCAGATGTAAGATGACACTGGGCTCATTTGCTTGAGAGGTGAGAAACACTCTGGGCCATGTCGCTTGAGTGACCTTGGCACTCGTGTCCCAAGGGAGGAGAGGATTAATAGCCGACCTTTGCGTTATATTCTCGACTGCTTTCTCCAATTCATTTTTTTTTTCCCCAGGAAAATGTTTACTTAGTGCATGGCGCTGTAATCTAAAGGGTAAAGCTTACACTGTGTAAATGTGTGCTGCCGGAAATACGCTCAGAGCTCACTCAGCAGAAACAGCGTCATTTGGTTCAGTGTAACATAGAGCAGGCTAACATAGAGGGCAATGTGGAGACTTTTTTCCAGGTGACTTAATCTCAAATGAGAGTACAATAATTTTTTTAATTTAAAATAAATGAATAAATAAATAAATAAATACGATACAGACCTGAGTGCAGGATAAGCAGTGATGAGGAAATGCTTTTTAATTTGATTTGGAGAGACTTTTACCTTAACAAACGTCATGACACGTTGTGAGATATAAAAACATATACTTTTCTTTATACTATGCCAATCCTTTAGATCAGTATCAGTCAGTTGGTCATCAGTCCGGTTGTTCAGCAATCACCTTAGTCCGTGGAGTTAGTCATGATGAGTAGCTTAGTCAGTGATGGTAGTTATTTAGTCTAATGGTCGACTAATTACTATGGTAGCTAAGTCTACTACAGCTACTACAACATTATATGATTGCCCCGTGTTGTCTGATTATGTTTGCATAGGGCTGAAAAAAAAAAAGATTTCTGACCTGTCAGAGCTTCATGTTTTCCATTGCACTGACAAAACAAACTTGCCTGCAGGCTTGCATGTGGTGAGCAACGGGTGCATTTTTTGTTTTATTTGTTGCAGAAAACAGAGCTAAAGATATCCGCGACATCGGCAGCGACTTGCTATACGGTCATGTGTGACGCCCCCTTCAAAGAAATGCATGATCTCACCGCGTGAGCGTAATTGGCGACCCCCGCCTCCTTCCTCAAAGGAGTGCCCGTTAGCTCAGGTTAGCTCGTAGTTTGCACTGTTGCAGCACTTGCTGGCCCCCTGAGCGCTCGCATAACGCCAACATCACACCATATTCGACACCTCGTCCGTTAATATTTCATACTGAAGTTTTATCGTACGGGCAATCTTTTATTGATGGCAAAGTGCTCAAAGTTCAGCTGAGGTTGTTCTCAAAACAGCGTGGCCCACTGACACTGGGGTGAAATAAAGTTCAGCAGCTGGGGCAGGTTGTCTTTTCTTCCCTGGGAAAATAAAATGCATTATTTATCAAAATTACTACATTGACGCTCAGGATCTATTTACTCGGAATCACTTGAGCCATTGGGATTTCCAGAAACGTGTGTCTTTTTTTTTTTGAGAGCAGTTTGTTGCTCATTTGCTTTTCTTTTTTTTCCTCAAAGGATTACACAAAGAGACGTTCTGTCACAGCCAACATCCAGAAAATACGGTTCGCCCTTTAGAGGCAAACTGCAGCGCACAGCTCGGGCAGGTCTGCCTACTCAAGTGTGCTCTTCACTTCTCACATGCGGCAGAAACATTTGCATAACATTTTGTGTAGCCAGCGCAACGAAGTGATGAGTCGAGGGGTCCTGCTCGGTGAAGAATAAGACAAGCCAAGTGTGAAATAAAGCAGCAGATGAGACCTTGTTCACTTCAGCTGGTGGTAGAGGTGGATGGAGATTGTGATCGGGGGGCTTGGGGAGAGGGAGGTGGGCTACCTGGACGTAAAAAAAAAATAAGCAATGATTTCCTCCTCTGATTCCCCCTACCGCCCTATATGCTATTAAAACATTACGCTCAAGATTCTCCTTTGCAGAAAGAAAAAAAGATGATTAAATAAGCAGACTAATTGCAGTTTTATTATGTGAAAATATGGATTAACTTTAACTTCTCAAAACGGGCTTCGAATCAATAAAACAAATTACAAAGTACAATTTCAGAATAGCTGCTGCATGTTGCATCCCTATGATTCATGAAAACAAATAGTTAAACCTGCAATTAACTTAGTTGATCAACAATACGCAAGACTTCTTAAAAGAGACAGTTCACACAAACATTTGAATGGCAGCTCCGGTGACATTCTCTGATCCACATAAGCCTTATGGAATTCCATGGATAAATAATAATGGTAATAATAATAATAATAATAATAATAATAATAATGATAATAACAATAATAATAATAATAATAATAATGGATAGATGGATCTCCCCTAAACAATGGAGGCCTATGTTGGCTTTGTACTTAAATATTAAAAACACTAAAACAGAGAAACAACAGAGTCAATATAGAATGTGACAATTATGCGCCATCATCCAAATGTGCAGAACACCCAGCAGTTCATGTACAGATCAGATTAATGCTAACATGCTCATTGGCATGTTACATCTGCTTGGTTCGGTAGCCGCATTGGACTGTTCCATCGCATGAATACACTTTAAGTAGCGCCATTAGCTAAGCGTCATTAGCATTAAATCACTTTACCATAAGGTGGAACTAGCTTTTTTTTTTTTTCAACAAATTTTCATGTTTTCTTAAAAATTCCATGATATGTTAAACTAATTGTCTTCTTTAGCTACTCTGACATCTCCGCCACCATGAACATGCGGACACTATAGTGACCTAACTGTATTGCAAACCCAGTCAAGTGTTGTTAGCATGTAAAATGTTACCATTAAGTCCTATAGCCATCCATCCAGGTGCTCTGTGTCCATGTAGCGGCGAGAGACGACGTGCTTCCAGTTGCGAGTCAGTTAAATGCAGATAATCTTTTGAAAGTTTTAGACCTGAGAGGAAAAAAACTCACACTGCTTTAAATTGTGGAAATAAACTACAGGAGATTCAAAGAGCGATGGAACCTGCAAAAGTTCACCCACTGTGAAGCCGCTGCTGCTGTCTCAGTCGCTCTGTGCAATCACAGTTACTGTGTTTTAATCCACTTGATTAAAACAGGATTTAATGACTTTTTGTTCGCTGCAGTAAAGTAAATTCCTAGAGGCCACGTCTAATTATCGCACCGCGAGTATCACTGAGAGCAATGCTGACAAAAGCAGCTGATCCTGAAGCTGCTCATTAATAACAGACAGTGGCCGGGGATGGATTGGTCTAGAATGGTAACAACACTGCCCACTGTAGACTCAATAGGTTGTTGTTTTTTTTAAATATGATGGACCGGATTACAATTCAATCCCCTTCGCACCTTTTATGTCATTTTTCACAATTAGCTGAGCCAAAGTTCAGTCGGACAAGCCTTCCTCAGCCAATCATTTGTTAGCGATCAAACTGCTACAACTATCAGTCGCAGAGCACCGCAGTGCGAACTGCTGGTGTCCGGCCATCTCTGCTCAAAACCTCTTCCCACAAGTTTGCTCTATTAAATCATAGAGCTCTTTTCTTATCGCACCACAAGTGCCGAGGCACCGACGGCCTCAAATTGGAAACGTCTATAAACCTGCAGACAGACTCGTATGATTACAACCTTTTCTGACAAGCCCAACAGTATGTTTTCCAGATCTCTCTCCAGTTATCCTTTATTCCACTTATCCGCCTCTTCCGACTGTAGATTCCTTTAAAATGTTGAGACAAGGTGCTGCACCTGATGCTGAGGCGCTCTCTGTGTTCGCCTGATGTCAAAGTAGGAAAAGTGATGAAGGTTCGATAGAATCTAAAATTATACCGTATGTTTTGTTGTTTCTTTAACAGTGCCTGTCCGTCACCTGCCCTCAGAATCACCCGCTGCCCTCTTACCATCCCCGACTGCCTCACGTGAGCTTATGAAATGCGACAGCCGCACATGAAAGCACAGTGAAACAGTCTCTGATGTCAGAAAGATGCAGTGCCACAGCAGGTAGTGACATGTTCAAAATAAAAAAAAAAAATGGAAAAAAAATGCTGCCTGGCTGAAACTGTAAACTTTGACGAGTATTGAGCTGTGTATATGACTGTGTAGGATTTATGGCTGGCATATCGTCGCTCCATTTGTTCTTTGCGTACCGTAGTTAAAGACAAAAGTATCTTCCAATTTTGAAAATGGAAAGGTAAAGTTGGCAAGAGCAACCTTTTTCATGATGGCATCTGATGTCGGGGTTTTTAGATGCGCATTTAAAAAAATAGGTAAATATAATATTGTAAAGAAAAATAAATACCCTCTCAAGTCTGAACACGGTTTACTGGAGGTGGTGAGGTACAAAGAAAGAACCTCAAGGTAACTCAGGAGCTATTAGGCGATTAGATGAAATAAGTACCCTGTATTTCAACAATATATTTTCCTGTCATTTTCTCTTTGAGCAGAGAGTGAAGGAGTTGAGATTTTGACAACAGTGTATAAAAGCGATGGCCCCTCGAGTGGCCGCGGCTCTGTAATTAGAGTCATTGGTTTCAAACGCCGTGTGGTGGCAGCCTAATTTTTCCATCATCAATTACCTTGAACATTGTCGACGCTGATCAGACCAGACTTGTCTTAAACCCACTGCTGAGCCGTCAGTGACACTAATGGAATTTTAAATAGTTCCCCACAGTGGAGTTCTACTTAAGTGCAAATTCCAATTATTGGGGAGAGTAATTTGGCTAATCTTTTCAAAAAGCGACAAGGCTGCAATCAATATCAAAATATGGTCCCCCTGCGTAGCACCGTGCAATTGGCTCTAATTCCGCTGCACAATGAAAGAAATGCAGGCATATAAGGGAGGCGTACTGCTGTTTACCAACAGATAACATCAGATATGGTTATTGTCACACTGTCACACCTTGTTGATAGTTGATTAGCATTAGTTTGAGAGGGAAATTAAATCAATGCTCTTGCATTTGGATATGCATAGAAAATGTTACGCAGATCCCTGGACACTCCATAGCTTGGCCATAACTTTGCATCAAAGTCTCTGACCAATCAAGGGAACACCGATCATCATTGTGGATTATGCTAAAGTCACGACATAAATACAAAACACAAAGGCAGGCTGCCTGCGTTTGCAGTGTGTTCCGCCAACACTCGAAGTATCTGTTTAAAATCGAAGTCCGCCAGTATTTATCAAGTGACAAATTTCAATTGACAAAGTCACAGTGGCTGAGGTGGAAAAATTGACAGACATTTCCAGCTGGGGGCGTTTATGATTTGGTGTCACCTTTTCTCAAATGCAAAATTATTTTTGATTGTAACTCAAAGTCAAATTTGACAAGTTGAATCATAATGTGTCCCTGCTGCCGCGACGGATCCAGATGCTTTTGATGCGCTAGTTAACAGATTTCCACTCTGACACAATAAATCAGTTTTATTCCCGTAATTGGAAATCATTTTTCACCACCATATCTTAGAAGAAACATTTCTTTGAATCTTACAGAGTGCTTTTTTTATTGATAGTACCCCAGTTTTCTTTTTTTTCCAACTTAAACTACTTAAATTCAGTGGATTTTTTTTTTTTTTTTTTACATATCCACCTGTGCATTAGACACGAATTTCTTGGATGAAACACGAGTGTTGCTTTACACCAGATGTTCCATAAATTGTGACACATAAAGGCTTTGGATTTAAATACAGCGCTTGTTAAATTACATTATCTGCCAAGACATCAATAATTAACAACTTCTGGAAGTGAACATTTCCAGATTTCCTTAGTTTAGAAGCCATTACTTTTCCTAATTTCTCAACATGACAAGCTTCTGTTGGGCTGTGATCTAGAAATAGAAACTATATCATCTGTCATCTCTATTTCTGCCCAGTTCTTATATTTAGCATCAGGTTCTTTTGATCCCTGGATACGTCTGTATCCTCTACTACTGTGACTTACTATCTTCTGTAGGACTGCAACATATTTAATAAATAACCTCTGGGGTAAGCTGGCGCTATACATTTTTCACTTCTGTCTGCTTTCAGATGAGTCACTTAAGACTCTTTTGGACCATGCCGGCATATAATCCGTTTATAATTTCAGCCTCAAGTGCATGAGTGACTCAGAAAGAGGGACGACAAAACGAAACAATACGTCTGACTGTTGTGTTTGAATTTGTGGATTGTTATATTTGTCATTAGAAGCCAGCAGAAAGGATTAGATGTTTTTCACTTATTTGGGGTCGATCAACTGTGTTTCCAGTTGAGTAACTTGGCCATACTGTCGGCATCATTTCAGCCCAAGTCCGGTGTTTCAACATACTGTATGTCTGTTGAATTGTTACCGTGTAAGGCTTTGGGATAGAGTGAGGAGCTCAGACGTGTGGGGTGAATTCAAATTAAAGTTGCTGCTCTTGGTCTTGGAAAGAGCCCACGGATGTAGTTTGGGCATCCGGTCACAGTGCCTTTAGGATCTCCATTTAGGGATTTTTTTGGTAAGCCCAACTGGATAAAATGCTCTGGGGTAGGTTGGAATAACTGGAGGTCCCTGTTAGAGAATGAACTGGAGAGTGTTGTGAGACAGTAGGTCAGGCTGTCAGGTGACCCAAACACAGATGAATTGAATGAAATGGAATGGATGGACGTTATCTTTGACAGCAGGAAATACCTTATTAATAAATGAATATCTTTACATTAAGGACTAGTAGATCATTCCTATTGTTGAAAGGTGGTCCATGGCAAAGCATGTCTTACCAATTCAGCAACTGAGGATTTTCACTATGAACCATGGCTATATGTAATCCTGCAGGTGTCACCGACTGGATAAACGGCACTCTCTGAGTGTGAACTGACTGCCGCTTGAGCACACAGAGAGAAGAAGGCAGCATCTGCCCCTGAGGGGACCTGCCGAAATAATCCAGCCTTGATAACAGGAATGAATTCATTCTAATCTCTTCCTTATCTGCCCTGACTCCATTTGGATGTGTGCACAAGACACTTTCTCCTTTATGCACGTGAGGTTCAATTCACAGAGTCAACATGGATGTGTTTAGAGTGGTTAATTAAAAACACACGTTATGTAAGCACAAGCGCACCTAAACTGGCAAGACAGTGTGGTTTACCCTTTTTAAAGGTGATTTACACCCAAAACTCTTCCATTATTTTAAAGATTCCAACATAATCATAATATTGGTATTAGTTTCATTTGATTAAGTCTCTGGGTTTTTTTTTTTCTGTGAGCGTTCTGTGTGTCTTTCCTGCTAAGTTAGAAAGTAGAACTAATCTGGTGATGTTAGCTTAATTTAAGAACACAAAGCGTTATAAGTATGAGAAGACGATACAATGGTTTGGTTGATCACATCAAGATGAGCATGGAACTGTGTTTATATAACTTAGTTCATTGTGGCTTTGGCTATGGAATTGGGAATAGTATCAGTAAACACCTCTGAATTGTGACTAGGATTCTGATTGCCTGCAGGCATATTCTTAATGTTTCTCAATGAGAATTAAGTTTGAGCAAAAGTATAATGACTAAAATGGTGGTTTAAAAAAAACAAAGATTGCATTGAATATGTAAAAAAAAAAAAAAAAAAAAAAAAAAAAAACCTCTTCCTGACAAATACAAGCGTAACCAGGACAGGGCCATTGGTGCAAATAAACTTTACCACGAGGTGTGAAAGGATGTCATATTATGAACAGTGCCCCATGCAGGCTACTCTAAATTGCCTGTTGTGTGTCAGAGTGAGTGTTGATAGTTTGTTTGTCTTTCTATGTGGCTCTGAGATGATCTGGCAAGCCTGTTTTTTATTGGCTGGCAAGAAGTGGAGCCTACAACAGAATTCATTGACCTGAATAAGAGATGCTGAGGTTCTGGTAACAGAGGACTTTTAAATTTTGGATTGAGTCAGTTATATCCAGTATGATTTAAAGGCTGATATTCATTTGGAATATGTTTAATGCATGTTTTGTTTTTTTTCTGAAGTGATGGCGTCCTTGCTTCTCACTATGTATAACGGTGATATGTTCTGATGTTGAGGAGGAGGCAGAGATTCACATGCACTAACATGCATGTGCAGTCAAAACCCAAAGCATGGGAAGGCCTCGAAATCAACGGGCAGATGTTGTGTGATGGCTGTGACACTCTACCTCAGGAAATATCTCCCTTTGAGCTTCACATCTCAATTTTTATTACTTCATACCTAACAATAAGGAAAATCACACTTTTCCCCTGTAATTGGTGTTATGGCTACCAAGTTAGAAAAATCTTAATTTCTTCAAATCCAAAAATGATAACCTCAGTCTCACCATTTTTTTTTCTTCTGCTAAACTGTGCCGAAAACATTATTGCTCTGTGCAAAAGCACGCGCTCAAGGTGAATCTGCTCATGATAAAAATCCTGCTGCTTTTCTTTCTGCAAATATGGATCATTAAAACAACAGCAGTATCTCCTGCTGCACTGCTCAACTGTGCCAAAAAAGTTTTTTTTTTTCCCCTGTAAATTTAATGTTGAGTGCAAAAACTGTCACATATGCAAACGTGTAAAACCTCACCCCAATTATGCAAAGGTTTAAACACATCAACTATATAATATGCACTATTCCACTAAAGGAGTCTACAGTGAACGTTAAAATGTCAGTGTTAGAAGGCAAACCCTCCTTATGACCTCCTTGAATGTGAATTAATGAGATATCTGGATTCTGCTTTTCTTTTTCCTTAACCCCAAAGGCTGTGTGATTATTCTAAACTGGAGTTTATCTGTGTCTGTTCATTTCCAGCTAAGTAGGCAGGCATACAGACATCCTGGTGACGCAGTTGAACTTTGAACGTGCACCCGTCGGGTCACCTGTCACTTCGCTAAGCCTGAGCAGCTCCACAGCTGATGGCCACCACTGGCGCAGCTATCTGTTCGCGCTAAGAAAAGCCTTTGTCACATTTCGTTTAATTGCAGAGACGGTTTTGCACTACATGAATAACGAGGAGAGGCCTTTTAAAGGAGTCACTTCAGTGTTATCGTAGAACACTTCAGTCGAGCTTAAGCTCTTGCAGTGCAGGGGAACAACTGGGGTTTTCTGGATAAAAGTGGCATGATGAAAGCTTTGCACGGATGTGCATTTCAAGATATGGAAAAATATCATTTAATTTTATTGCAGAAAATTAAGCCTGCAAATTCAGACGTCAAACTGTTACTAACTACTAACTGAGTAGATTAATGTACCCCAGACAAGTCCGTTTTAAATCTGTGACCATTGTACAGCCAAACATTTTGCTTAATATAAATATGTTTCCCCGTGACCCTGAGCTCAGGAATAGGCAGGTATCAAAAATGGATGGATGGATAAATATGATTTAGTCAGTCAGTCAGAGAGTCCAGCCTATATCAAGGAGTTGGGTTCCAGAACCCATGCTGTACCTGGAGAGGAGTCGGGCTAGCTCCCGCACTAGCTCATGCTCTTTCCCCCCTTCATAAGTGACATTCCATGTCCCATATGCCAGATTAGATGACCAGGGCCTGGGGCACCAAGATCCCTGGCCACGATCAGCACCCAATCCATGACGCATTGACCCCTTATGGTCCCACCTGCAGGTGGTGAGCCTACTGGTAGGTGGATCCACCTTGCTTCTTCAGGCTGAGCCAGCCTGGTTCCCTTTGGCTAAGCCCCGGCCACCAGGTGTTCGCCTACAAGCCCCAGCCCCAAGCCTTCTTTTTTTTGTGGGGTTTAAGACCACAACTGGTCTGATCTGTCACCCAGGACCTGTTTTCCTTGAGAGACCCTACCAGGGGCCCCAGACTACCTAGCTCCCTGGGTCATCAAGGTAGTCAAACCCCTTCATTATGGTAAGGTGGTGGTTTTGAAAGAGAATCTTTTTTGTAATAACTTGTTCATTCAAAAACAAAAAATGATGAACAAATGTTGTAACACACAGAAACACAACTAGTACCCATATCTGACTCAGTTAAGATAAGACCATAAAATTCCACGCATTGCATTCTACATCCTGTAGTTAGGGTTAGGGTTAGAAATCTTTAAGACTCAGACATAAAAACTACATGTGTACATCAAAATCAAAGCTACAAGAGGCAGTCCTGGAAAAGGTAACAATCACACTTCCTACTAGAATGAGCAGGGTTAGAGTGGTAGATTTACACCTGAATTATTCTTTTCTTTTCTTTTTTTAGCTAGAACACATCAAATCAATGTACTTTTGCTAATTTGATCCTAGGTTTTAATGTTGCGGCTCATCGTAATATCCGTGATTTATGTTATCATCAATCAGTCTGAATGAACTTCTTCAATTGCAAAAAAAAAAAAAAGGAGAATTACCAAGTCGTAAAGGGCTGATTTCAGCACTGTAACTTTCCTCCAATTGCAAAAAGGGAAATATTTAGGACAGGGAAGTTATACAATCCATTCTATTGATTTCCCCGTGGATGCCAAGACGGTTCATTTAATACAGTTCATTTGCTTAAGAGAGTCAAAGGACGGCAGATAAAGAGCAGGAGAGAAATTGAGCTCCACGCTGGTGAGTTGGATTATTCCAGGTCTGTGCCGTGCGTCAGCGGCATCTGTGAAAAACGATGGCGCACTGTTGATGCTACAACCGGCGCGACTGCCTAACATATGGCAAAGACCAAAGTCAAACAATCCTGCCGCCATAACAAATGTTTCTGTAGCGGCTCCACTCGCTTGCTGCCTCAAGGATAATTGTGTAATTTGCACAAGATTACAGACAGTTGTGTGATGACAGATCCGAGGCGAGCAAAGGAAAAAAGGATTAGAGCTCAAAATCAAACGCAATCCCAAAAAAAGAAAACAGTTCAGTCCATTTACATCAGCTTGCGGAAGACGTGGAGGCAACAAGTGCCTCACATCAGTGTGGAGGAAAATCAGAGGAATCTTGTGTTGCTCAAACTGAAACTCATGTCTGCCAAGTGAATATATTAAAACTGTTTCATCTTTCATTTCATATCCGCAGTCATAAAGGTTTATTGTGAACATTTGTTTTTCTTTTTGAGCAAATGTCCCCTTGCCTTAACTCCGAGGATTTTATCACCAATCGCCATCACAGATTGAAGGTTGGGCGAGATGTGTGTATTTCCATAAAGCCTTTGAGAGCCTTATTGAAGTGGCATAATTCAAAACTCGCTTGAGGTCATTTTTTAAATGGATGTTTCACTTTCAAACTATATAATAGGATAATTTTTGTTACTACTCGGGCTCATGTGAGCACCACACCTACAGTTTTCAAATTTCCTGCTCTAATTAGATATTAGCAATTTTAAAAATCAAGTGCCCGCCACATCCACATCCACTGTACCATTCAACTTCAAACTTCACGTTTGACTGACTTTAAAAAATGCCTGTCCATCGGTTAATAGACAAAGTCCTTCTAATGCAAGAGATCTCACAATTTTATCTTGGTTCTTTCATTGCAATTGTCCATGCAGTTGGCTTACGCCAACCTAGATGCTGAAATGCACTTGTCATATCGTCACCATTGTGTCAGGTGCTCTATATATGATGACCATGACGTTGGGAATAGGAATTCACAATTATTGATTAATCACAATTTATTTAAAAATATATAATTTTGAGACAGCAAATGTATTTTATTATTCTTAAAGGTTCAGATCAACCAAGTGACACTGAGCAGCATGTGGTGGCCAAGATGGTTATTTGATAAGACGAGGGCTTTTCTTTTATGATTTAAATCACTATTCAGGCTAATTTGTGGTACTGGTGACCGATGTATAGGGTTCTATTGGAATATCAAGGACTGACTTTATGTCTCAGCCCATCCATTTATAGTCAGGCAGACTGAAGATTTGTCTCATCTCATCATCATGTATAACTAAACTCCAATTTTGAAACCACTGCCAAACTTTTCTTTCATTTTACCATCAAACTCTCTCCTTCAGCGTTGCACTCTCTCCCTGCCTCTCAATGTACAACATTTGGCTTGGCTCAGACTCCTGCGTGACGGTGGTCGGCCGCCCCTGTGTCATTGAAGTTGGAAAGCGGCAAACAAACATCCATCCACAGAACAGATCATTTAATTAAGAGCAAAAGGTTACGCTGGCATCGTTTGTCGTGGCCGGGTGAAAGAAGGGACCACAGAGGTTGCGGCCAATCTGATCGCTAAACAGAGCCGTGACGAATCGCTCTGACAACGTCGCTAGTGGCAAAACCCTGGGCGAGAGAGCGCCTTAGAGTGGACGTCAACCTGCCAGGCAGAGCGAGACAAATCGCCTTACCGTCCCTTTGCCCGGCCAGAAAACTTCAAGAAGACGTATGATGCGAAGTCGCTGGTCAGAAATTGAGGGATTTAACCACAGAGTCGAGCGGAGGTATGGAAAAACAGATGAACACAGCAAAAGCAGTAAGATGCACAATGAAATTTGATGTTTGTTGTTTTTGCTCTCATTTTTTTTTTTGAAAGCTTTTGGTCAGCCTCTCGCCGTCTAACTCCACAGTGATCGAGTTCTTTGCTGCAAACGTCAAAAATGGCACAAAGGGGAATTTTTTTTTTTTTGTTGCAGAATTTCAAAGTAAACTTTTGATTGAAAACAGAAGACAATGAAGGCTTGTCTTTTTTTTGAAATCCAACAAGGATACAGCTCCAAATTGCCTTTTTCATTCAATTTGTTTAATCACGATTTTGTCCTTGAGGTATCGTGTCAGCAGGTGCACGTTTGAATTTGTGGAAAGACAGATTCTTCTCTTTTTTTCCCACAATTTTTGCACCTGGGAATATTAAATTTAGTCTGAGTTTCTGGTCCAGCTCCCACTGTTAATGACTCAGACTCTGAGGCTGGACTGTTGCTGTTAAAGTCACAACTCACAAAGTGAGCAGATCTTTTTTTTTTTTTTAAATAAAAAAAGTTTACTTTTAATTCATTGTGAAGCCTATGTTATCAAGAGTTGTAGTTGTGAGACACTGACTTTTTCTTACTTCAGAATTATTTTCTTACTGTATGTTTATAGCTGAAATCTTATCTGATTTCTTGCCTACTTGGTTCTTTATCTTTTCTCTTTGTGCCTGTAATCACAGTTTGTCAGTGGAACAATCCCACGAGAGATCTAAAAATCTAAAAGTTAAATCAATTGCATGACATTATTTGCTTACCACCCCCAGGTAAGGCAACTTCACTATATGACTAAACTGTAGCCACGCCCACCCTTTTTCTTTTTCTTTTTTAATTTTTCACCAAAATTTGGCCAAATCGGTTAAAATGGACATAGACCACTGAAAAAATTGGAACCATTTTGTAAAAACTACGAATTAAGTGCTCCTTTCCAGGAACAACAAAGAAGCTATTGAGGAACAAAGTGAATGCTACTCAGAACAGCCTTGATTTGAGTAACTGGTCAAAAAAACAAACATTTAACATCCAGCCAAACTGCTTTAATCACAGCGAGCACAATAAATCTTAGCAGCGACTGTAAAGTTGAGAGCTTGACAAACTCATAAGTCACCACCTGACGTGAAAACTAAGCCATTTATATAAAAATCCTGTGACAGTGTCCACCTGAAATTACCCCCCCCACACACACACGGCCGTCATATTTTTCCTAGAACCTCGCATCGTTGACTTCTGCATCCTGACACCGCAATGATTCCTGCTTGCATCCGATATGCTGCATCATTTCCTTCGAATCAAACATTTTATCTATTAGATGGATGTGTTTCATTTAAACACAGGTGAACTTTAAAAGTCCTCCACAGCCACACTCATCTGTAAAATGTATTTAAGAGCGCAGTTTTGAATGGCTGAGCCAAACGTGAATGCCGTGGAAGCGAAAGGTCAATGAATATTCAATACTCCCATCAACTGTAGACTCCGAATGACAAAGGATTCTGCTGAAAAATGGGCTTCGCAGGAGACTGTAATAACTTTACATGAGGGTCTGTCCAGTGCTTCTCCAATTTCGTGATCTCAAATAATGATCCTGCCCCTATTTTTTTGTTGTTGAATTTCTTTATTTGCATGCATAAGAGTCCTCGATCAAATAACTAATTGCTTGTGGAGCTGAAACTCAAGCAAATGGAAGGATCAGTGACGTGCAATGCCACTGGTTCTCAGTGACTTGCAATGCCATTGGTTTTTATTATGATCCCATACTGAGTCAAACTAAAAGGTGCTGATACCAACACTTTTTCAATCAATTAATCAGCCTAATTTCTTAAGATTAAAGCTTAGCTTCACAGTCACACTCTATTCACTGTGTGTGTGTGTGTGTGTGTGTGTGTGTGTGTGTGTGTGTGTGTGTGTGTGTGTGTGTGTGTGTGTGTGTGTGTGTGTGTGTGTGTGTGTGTGTGTTGATTTGCATAGCTACAGTGCGCCTCCTCACATTTATTATTAGCATTTGGGTCATTAGACATAAGAAATAAGAAACAAAAACAGCTTTTAGTTCACACTTAGTGCAAAGTGCTATTTATTTAGCACCATCTATTCGATACTATTTAGTTGTTGTATGTTAAGCTTTTGCCAATAGCACCGAATGATACACACTGCACCTCGAAAAATGAAGTTTATTTTTCAAACATCAGCACTTTTTCATGCTATCTGCCGAAATAAAAGACACCAGGTGCCCTAAGTGGTCTTACTATGTCTGGAAGAAAAAAAGAAAAAAAAATGAAGGAGAGTTCACTCTACTCAACTCTATATAGCATTACTGTAAAACCCTGGAGAAAAAATCTGTAGCCATTTTACTGTCTTTATCCCTGCGTGAAGGCTCTGCCGCTGCCGCGGGGAGTCGAGCGGTTATTAAGTTACTTGAATAAAAACGGCCCTAAATTGCAGAGAGCTCGGCAACTCAACGGAAGGTCACATTTGCATACAATTTCCCTCTATTGACTTGTAACCCAAGCTGGCTCGGAAGACCGAGGAGTGGATGTCGGCGGCGAGGAAGCCCTCGGCCGTGTAAAAACTCCCAGGAAGGTGTTTGTCACCAGCCCCGTAGTCCAGACAACAATATTTTCCTCCTTGTCAGAGTGCAACGGGCACGCACACCAGTGTTGGCACCAAAAAAACAAAATCCGGGGAAAAAAGTGCCAGCGGTGCAGAAATTTAAAGCTAAATGAGCCCTCACTATGTGGATTATAGTTTAGGAGTTTAGGAAGCTGAACTCTTCCTCAACTTGTCTGTCGCTCTCTGCTTTTTTCTTCTCACATTTTATTGTTCACAATCCTTTGAACAGTCTAAAATGGAGTCTGACTGTTATTTTTCCTCACTGCCATCGCATGAAAAGTATTTTCGCTCGCAGGCAAAATTCCTTGTTTTATTTAATCGCGCACTGACCCACAGCACTTATCATTGGCTTATGCCGTGATATAATTATGATTTCTTTTTTTCCCCCCCTGCAGGAACTCGAACAGAGATTCCCGGTGGTGTTAAAGAGTGAGTGATTAATTTGATTGGCCTAGCCCTCGGGCGGTACAGCGGCAGACTTGGCTGCAGTTTGTTCATCGTGAGAAGCAGATGGAAGCTGCCTCTAAAGGATTCTGTGAAGGTAAAACACTTCTTTCTAAGAATCGCTTTGACAGTCGACCTGCTTTCCTTTTCACAGCGGTTACGGGAAGTGGTATTTCCTTAATTCTCTGAAACATATCGCTGCACATACAGGGAACCAACTGTCCTCCTTCAGTACCAACTCAAAAAGTGCCCCGGTGTAGCCATGATAGAAGAGACAATACGAGTGGGTAAGATGTCAGCAATGACGCTTGACGGTCCCATAATGTACCTGTTTAGGCTCCACACCCCAGTGGAGCGGCCTTACAGGATGTACGACCCGACAGCCACTGTAGCTCTCTGGAGAACAGAATATTTAGCCCTCTGTTTACAGCCTCCTGCAATATCACTCAGTTCCAACTTCCTGCTTAAACCAACTCTTTGTTGGACCTTCCAGATTTTTCACTAAAACAGTTTTTTATTTTGATGTATCACAGTATCTTCATCATAGCAAAATATAGTCCTCAAAAAGTTCTGCTAGTTTTACAACACGTTCTACTGTTTTGGAAAACATAAATGGGTTTTGTATTTACAGACAATATTATACCTTAAGTACATAATACATTTCATCACATGGTCACACAGATTTCTCTATTTTGTGTGTGTGTGTGTGTTTGGGGGGGCGGGGGGCATTGAATTATCATCAGTATATACTGATGTAGTGTGTGCGACTAGAATGTGTTGTTTTCTTTTGTCTTTTATGGATTATTTTGTTCCGTTTTTGAGGAAGAACTTCATAGTTATTCAAGTTCAGTCTGTAAATCCAAACCACAGAGCAGCATGGCCCAGATCTAAATGTAGCATCACAATCCCCACGGGGCTTCTTTCCACAGTACTAAAAAATGCATGTCCAACATCTTACTCCCCTGAAAATGATGATGGATGGATGGATGGATGGATGGACATATGTGGGTGCAGCACACACTGAGCAAACACACGTGTGCCCTTAAAATATTTATAATTCACAGTAATAAATATACATAATGTATTCAATATAATATACCACTGATTTATAATTCAAATTCAGCAGCTCTACATGCAATTTTAAACCAGACCTAAGTGGATGTGCCGAGTCTTAACAAACAAATGACGTGACAAAAGACAATGTGTTTAAAAGTGGAGCAGGAAAAATGTGGTGCTTTGCGAGAAGCCGCTTATTATTCGCTTACCAGGTTCCAGTCTGGCTATCGCGGACGCGCGCAATATTTTTCTCTGCCTTAATCCACCTAGCCGTCAGTTTACTTAACCCGCGCGAACCGGCGGATTAGGAATGCACGCGGCTGCTTCCGTGTAATCCGAGAGCCCGTATTGTTAGCCCAGCGAGAGGGTGAGACACCTGCATCTATGCGTATCCCATTAATCTTGTTACGAGTGCCGTCCCCTTCCTATCTGTTAAATATGCATTAAAAAGAATGGAGTCATTGAGTATACTTGGCATATAAAAGATACGGGCTCGTCATTAAAAATCCATGTAAGCCCTTTAAAGCTGAAGAGAGGTGATTTCACGCGTGGCTGCACCATTCCGTAGGTGCTACCCCGCAACACACAAAACACATACACACACACACACACACACACACACCGGAGCGACACACGCAGCATCGGGCGGCCACGTCCTTGGTTCTGCCTCCCCCGTGCGAGGCTCAGCGGGATGGATGCCGTGTCTGAACTAATGGAGCAGGAAGAACACAGCCTTAGCTGTGAATAGGGGGAGGTGGAGGAGAGCTCAGGGTGCTCTTGAAGCGCCTCTTCTTTTGTGCGACGTGTACGCCGGGGGGGGGTTTGTGGGTGGGGTTACAGCCCTCGTTGTTGTCTCTCTCCCTTTTATTTATTTTTTTTCTTCTCGTTGTTGTTGTCGTCGTTGAGTTTTATTTGAAAAAGGGAGCAATATTGAGCGGGGCGGGCGCTGCCAGATGTGACCGAAATTGGTCCCCTCGGATTATTTAGGGACGCAGCGTAAAAAAACGTTCCTCGCTTATGTTTTTGTTTACGCAAGACCTTCGGGCTCATACATCAAGTTGTTGTTGGGAATAAGAGAGAGGGAGGGAGAGAGAGAGAAAGAGCCACACTGGTGCGCTAATGACACAAATGTGCCAAAAAGTCCCCTGAAGAACATCTGCGGGTTTCATAACCGTAAGAAAAAAAGAAACAAAAAAAGATTTGTTTTTTTTTTTCTTCCTCTGATTAATGCGGTATTCTTAGACTCGTGGCTCTCCTTAGCAGACCACCAGACGAGATGTTCAATCAACTATGCATGACTTGACCTTAATGGATTTTTCACTGGGAGGCTTGGGTTGGTTATTAGGGAACCAACTCATGTGGAACAACCTTGTCCCCTTGGGAGGGGAATTACACCAGTTGAGAGGAAACCCACATTATGGCACGTGGAGAACAGAGGAAAGCACCATTTTTCCTCTTGCCTCGCGCCTCCCTCACCACCCACCCTCAACCCTCACTTTAACAACGTGCCAACCGCGTGATCTCGAAAGCAAATTTCCCATCTGCTGCCTGATTATGGATTCTCCGCCCTCTCCTGTTACATTTGTGGTAAGAGCTGCCAGCCTTTTGACTGTTGGCGCCGTTCATTTGTCTTCGCCCCGTTTAACGTCGCCGCTCGGGCTCCCTCGTCCCGCTCCAGGCGAGGGATAAAAACCGGCTCCTTGTTCAGCGCGATTATACAAATGCGCTCATCATTAGCTGAGATTGTGGAGAAAAACAAAAAACAAAAACAATCACACTCGACTCAATTAGACCTCCTGCAAACTTACGGCTCCGGCGGATGGGGGAAATGCTTCCAGCCGGCTGTCTGGCTCGAACGATGGGTGTTGTTTAAAGACGCCCACCAGAAGCCTTGAACGCCGCGCTCTGTTTACCCCAATTTTCCGAGCCGCACACATCGGTAAGTAAACAAACAAACAAAATGGTCCGGCGTCGAATTAATTTTCCCCTCCAGCTGTGTACTCTAATTGGGTTAATAAGCAGAAAGGTTATCAACACACCGCGAGGCGTTTATTCAAACACCTCTCTCAATCTGTGCTCGTCGCATTCAGCCATCGAGTGCCAGCGCCGCATTCAAGCAGATGAGTCAACGTACATTTCTTATTTAGTGGACGACTAGAATATTTATTGAAGGATGAGTCAAGGTGAGATTAATGAGATCAAAGGCAATGCAACGAATAATGAAAATAATAAAGACCAATTCTGATTCATTGAGTTTTGACTGTTGACTGAAACTAGGAATGATGTGCTTGTCATTAACATACAACGTATTTAAGCAAATGTAGTAGGCTTCTGCGCAAAAAGCTACTTTGATAAAGAACCAGTGTGTAATATTTGGCTTGATTAATGATTTTTATATTGGTAAATGCATCATATATTAATAATTTGACGGTGTGTTTCGTAATTAGGGTCAGCACTCATGTCTTCAAATAAACCAACAAAGAAGAAGGTGGATGAGGTATGCAGGTTTGTGTGTGCAGGCCAATGTAGTTCACTGTCAAGCTTGGGAGAAGAATCGTGAGATTGCGCTGCAATCTAAAATGTAACCACTTGATTTTGCCGTTTCTTCTCAATATCTCCAAATATGACACACACAGCTTTTAACCTCTGGATCACTGAAACAATGACCAAGGAGACTAAATTGGCTTAAAACAGCAGTTTTGGGTCTGGTTGTCCACTTCATGAGCTTCAGTATTCAGCTGAATCGCACAATCCTGAGACCTTGTGCACAACATTTGGGGTTAGAGCTGTTTTACGGTCTACGTCCTGGACAACCACTCTTGTTCATACCATTGACTCTACAGTATATAAAGATGGACAGAGTCATCTTGACATCACCCACTGGTTTGTAATCACGGTCATCTTAAATTTCTGGTTCATTTTGAAACCGCCCTGCAACCCTGAGTGCAGGAGGAAGTGGGTATAGAAAATGGATTGATGGATGGATTTTGAAACTTGATGATTCCATTGGACGTGTGGGCGGCACCATAGGTGAGCAATTTTTGGACTGTGAGTGCAGTTTGTGTCCCCAACGCCTGTCCACCTGCTGGTAAACTAACTGCACCTGGCCAGTAAGCTGTAGACATGCCCATTCCGTCATGGCCATTAGGTATTTAGGGCCGGTCACTTTTAGTTTTCTTGCAGTCGCTTTTGGAAGCCCTGTGTTGTCCTTGACTTAAAATTGACCCTACACTGGTAGAGCTGTAGGCATCGGATGTTTTTATTGTGTTGACATCAAACTAACACAGCAACAGACCATACACGAAAGGCACTCAACGTGTAAAAAGTGCGGTTGCATTACATGATACGGATCGGGCACACTGCGTCCCTCGCCACTGTAATTATGCACCACAATGGCTGCGATGCCGTCACTGCGTCCCCATTATTACAAGTGACAGCCAAACTCATATCTTCATTACTTGTGTTGCGTGCGGGCAATTTCCCAAGGCCTCCCCAGATGGTTGCACGTTGTATGCGAAGTGAAAAAAAATAAATATCAGTTTGGATGAAATTGGTACCTTCCGGGCTGAGGGCTGAGTATCCGTCTGAGAGCTTTGAAACAAAAAGGGTCCGGGTCACGGGCTTGAACGCCCGTCTGACAAAAGTGACAAAGAAAAATGCCTTTTTCCGGCAAATGTTTTGTCAAGACGGGCGAAGAAACGTCCAGGCGTGGCTTTTACAACATCACTTTAACATCATCCACACTTTCAAGAGGGCACCCGGGGTCGCCCTAAAGAGAAGCTATTAGCGGCTTTCAGCGAGAGATGTGCCCGCCTGTTACGCGGCACTTTCTACAACGGATGGCTTCTTGGCTAAATGCAGCGCTTTGCCACGAAACACAAACATGCCAAGCAGGGTTAAATTGCTACGTGTTGAGATGACAACCCTACACTTGTTTGCAATTCATTAACACGCCGGACATCAAGGGTATTCACTGCATTTGTTCAGCCGCCAGCTATTATTAAATGGGGCTGGCTGTCCCTGAAAAGACTTAGATGTTTTGTGTAGCGGCATGGCAACTTGATTTTGACTGTTTTTTGGATTAAATGTCATTTTCCACAAGTGATGAAGAGGGTTTAGAGAGCCAGTATCAGAGAATACAGGGCTCTAGCAGAGCAGCTTTTGGAATGGAACTGTGTTTGATTTAATGAAAAAACCAAGCTGATCTTATCACCGAGCTGTAAATTTCAAATTCTTTAGAGACTCCTCCACTCATCCATGATGTCACCAAGCCTTATTGTTTGCTTTATTTATTTTATATTGGAGGGCCCAAAATAAAACACTCTCAAAGTTCCCAGATTCTGCACTGGTGTGAGACACAACCAGTTAAGTGTGCAGTATTTAAAGGGATAGTTAAACCAATATTGAAATTTCTCATATTGGCGTTTTATTGTTTTTAAGTAATCAGTGAAATTTCAATTGTGGGTGAACGCACGGCGTACAGAGGAACGCCTCTAGCCGTATCCAAGCCTTTGCCTTTTTTTTTTGTCGCAATGGAACTCTGGCGGTACAACTTTCCACCCAAACAAAGCTGATTGCTACTGAAATATTCAGTTGGACTGAAAACCGTTCAAACTGGCTCTTCTCAAGATGGATCAGCCACAATTCAATCCGAAAACCTCGGTAATCCTGCTGCAGGGGGGGGCGCAACCTTTTGCTAACCTTGGTTGATGAATAAATAACGAATAACGATCTCGCGCATTTTCTCACTTATGATATGCAACTTAGCGCTTGGTCTCATTTTTAACTCTCTTGTCCCTTTCACGATGAAAAACTGTGCAGGGACACAGCGCTGAGCTGCGTTGATAGGACGGCTACGGACGATGGGGGGGGCACCCTTGTCTGTGATTTATTAGCTCTTCTTCGCAGAAAGTGTACCCACATTTCAGAGGTGCCGAGTGGTCGCCGCCCGCGATCGATTCCCCCTACAGTAAAATGGATGGCTTTGTTTAGCGGTGAAAAAGTGAGCAATTTTAGCCGCGGCGGAGAGCTGTTTAAAAGTCTCAAATCTATATTTCATTAAAATGATGACACATTGCACCCCGAGCCCTATTCTAACTCTTGTTCTATTGATCGCCCAACAGTTTTGGCCCTTGTAGGGAATAATAAATCGTCCGGCCGACTCCAGCCCCATTTTTTAAAAGTCACCTTTCATTATCCAGCTAATGAAACACGGGAATTACTCAGTGACACGAGGGAGTTTAAATCTTCGGGACGTGTTACGGGGGGGCAATTTCGCTCTCATGATTGTCATGCACGGCGGACGGGCGGACGGGCGGCCGAGACGACGGCGCTCACCGGAGCTCTTCCGCAACGTAATGCGTGCTCGCTTTACAGACGGGGAGCAGCGGGAGAATCCATCTCACTTAGCGCGCTCATAGTCCTCTAATTTCTGCCGCGCCGCAGCCGGGAGCGCGGCGATCAATGGCATTTTCATTATTATCTGGACTCGGGCGCATCTCCGCTCGTGCACTCCCACGGCGGCAAGAATCCTTGCTTGAAAAGCTCACAGTCTGCTGCAATTCATTGTGAGGATGGCCTATCGCACACATGTGGAATGTGGCTCCCTGATTGTGTTTTTTTTTTTTTTTCTCTCTCATTTTGAGCGTTTTTTCGCACAATTAAACCCGTAGAGCGAAAGTGAGGGGTTTCCGTAATGAGAACCTGTTGTGTTTATGATGAATGCCGGGCCAGGCTTTCTGCCTCGGCAGGGTAAACATGTTTGACATTTGCCGTTGACCTTATCCCCTCCATTAGACCGCTTGTTTTTCTGACAAAGATGGATAAGCGCTCTTTTTCTCGGTCCGTCGTATAGAATGATGTTGGTTAAAAAGGTGTCCTTGTTGGGTCGGCGGCCTTTTCATATTTACATGTTTCGCTGGGGCTGACACGGCAGCGGAGGCGAGCCAGTGACGGACGTGAGCAACGGCGGCGAGGAGGCTGCAGCGTTTTTGGTTTTATTTTTTTTAGAGGATTAAAACATTTCGATTCTCGTGATTAACAATAGAAGAGAAAACGCTCGACTATAACACCTCTGTTTAGGATTTGCCCAAGCGTCGGGTTATATTGAATAAGCCGCTAAGAGCAAATCTGGCTGAGCGGGGTAAAATGGAGAAGCGGTTTTGCTACAGTCCAGCACGCAGAGCAAAGAGACATCACAGTTTGCCGAACCTCGCCTTTGATTGACAGGTGACCTGCGGGAGGTGCAGTGCAGCCAAGCAGCAGCGAGATGCTAATCAGGATTAGCACACGCGATCTGCCGCGTGCGGTGACAGGCTGATGAAAGATGCAAATGAAATTTGACCCCGACTTGAGTTACCTGACAACTCTGCTATGACGCAGAACAAAGTGTGAGATGCAGTGATGGGCCGTTTTTTATTATGATGATGTCTAGCTTATCTTTGTGGACTTTATGAACTCCAGTACAGTGTGTTTGCTTTTATGTGCATTTATATTTGGATCAAGACAACAAAGGTTTTTATCTTGAATATGATAACAGTAGCTGCTGTCGAGTCATATCGATAAAGTTTAGTTGGATGGATGTAAAACAAAAATCACACAGACACACTGACATGGCAAATTTAGTGTCTGGCAGGTTTATCTAGCATGTTAGAGGGTGATCTTGCTTCCTCTGCTTTATTTTTGTCAATTTTTAATCTGTGGCCAAAATAAATTCTGAGACCAAATTGATTTTTAACCTGCCGAATTCCTGCTGCACCAATGATTCTTACACCTCTTAAAACGCCCGACAACTAAAATATTCTAGAGTTCCCTCAGATATCTTATATACACTACAGTCAGACATGTATGGGCAATATTACTTCAAGCATGGTGCAAAGTGCAAATTATATATATACACAAAAACACCCATTGTGGCATTTAAAATGTTGAGATTTCAACCTGATATAAAGTTAAATGTTGATATATTTATATGTCTCCCCCCAACCCCCGCAGTAATTTACGTCTGCCGGTCATTACTGATTACATACTTTTTGCAGTCGTTGGCGGTTCAGAGAAATTCCAACGCGGCTCCTGGTTTATCTGTCTTGTGTGAAATCAGTGTTCTTCCAGCGCTGATCAAAGTGGAGCCATACTGCAGCTAATCCTTTTAGCAGCGGGCAGGCGGACTCAGGTCTTTAAAGGTCAGTTTGCAGCAGTTGCTTCCTGCTTTTATCACCCCTAAAAGTGCAGTTATAAATATGGATTTTTTTTTTTAACCTAGTATTAAATCTGTTAAAAAAAAAAAAAAAACTCTGGATGGGTTTCAGGCTCGGATTAAAAGTGACTCACCCAGCGAGGTTCGCCCAGAAATACAGATGCAGACGCGACGAGCCACTCTCCCTCGCTTTCCGCTTATGTTTACATTGCAGTGACCATGTGCCATTTTTTTTATTTATTTCTTTATTATTATTTAATTCGCTGCACGTCTTGATCCGGAAATGATGATGATTATTATTTTTTTTTTCTTTGCCAGTTCACAGACTCGTCCTGTGAGAACGCATTACAAAGCCCCGCGCCTCCCTCCTGAACCCCGGCTTTGATTACAGAGCAAGAGCAGGTGTGAATTAAGCGAGTGCAACAGGATCACTTCCTGTGAATAAATGCATTTTGATCACGGGCAAACGCTGGCCTCCTTTGGCTCTCGTTATGCAAATGAGGAATTGTGTTTTAGGGACGCGGGGGGGGAGGGGGCGGGATTTGTTTGCAGGAGGGTTTTGAGCCGGCTGGCAGTCATATGCTGCTGATTAACGGACTAATGGACAGGCAGCAGAGTGGGGTGAAGTAATTTCATACCAATCACTATTCATTACTTAATGAGAGAAGATGACTCGGGGGCGCTCCGCCGCTCGATCTGCGGCTAAAGGCGAGGCTGATGAATCGCAATATGAGAGCGGGGGGGGGGGCAAGAAAAAAAAAATCACATCATTATTTACCTCTTTAAATTCACCGTGGCTAAGAGACATAATTAAGAGGCGCACCGGAGAGCCATGGAGGCCTTTCTTTTTTCGTTCTTTTTTTTTTTTTTTTTTTTTTTAAGCAGAACGACAATCGTTTATTATTATTGTTTAATAGGGTTTTTGTTTGTTTATAGCGGAGCAGCCGCTCTGCTCATCTGCCCAACTGCATCGTAATCAAATCAAAATCCGCGGCGCATTTCGCTCGGGTGCCGCCGCTGCTCTGTCTCTCCCTCTCTGCCCCCCCCCCCCCCTCTCTCTAATGCCACCCAATGACTTTTGCGAGTGAATGAGCCATTTTTATTATTTAACATTATTATTTTATGATTTGGCCTAATTAAATCTCCACTGATTTTTGTTTCGGAGTTAATGGGCAGGTTAAGGCTGAAGTTTGTGCGGTGGAAAGTGAAGTGGCCGTAATCCCTGGGCGATCGTAGTCCTTGAGCGGGGCTAAAAAATATCGTTTTTTTGTCTTTGCTTAATGGATTGATAAATGGAGTGGAGCTGACCTTTCGGTCGCGAGGTAGTTCATAAATATAATGAGAACATTGTCGTCAAGCGGCGGTCAGCCCTGCGCTGATTCATGGAGACTGTCTGGCTCCTGTCGGTGCTGGTCCTCTCTCTGCGACGCCAGGCCTCCAGTTTTTGGCCACATTTTTCAAAGAAAAAAAAAAAAAAAAAAGGTCCAAAGTTTCAAAGGTCCAAAGTTTGCCAGCTTCACTTTGCCAATTTCTTATAACCAAAGTATTTGTGTCTGCCACTGAAACTCCCAGGAAGTGAGAGAGGTCCATGTTTCACTTGCTCAGAAAACGCGTGCTCAGAAAACATGTGGAGGCTTTTTTTTTTTTTTTTTTTCTTGGTTTGTTGCAGTGAATGAAATTGCCCCTGGCTATATCTGGGATATCAGTTTTTTACTTATACATACAGTACGTTAAAAAAATAATCCAAACCTTTCATCATCATCCTCCTCCGTAAGAAGCGAACTCGATCTGAGGAGGTTGACGAACTTGTCAATTAGCAGCTCGCGGTTTTGAGGAAGCGTGCTGAATGTTTGATGAAAACTTTCGCAGATGATGAGAACCTGCTTCTCATGTTCCTGGAATCCCAAACCCAAAACTTTGTGCAGCTCCTCGAAGTTATTATTTTTTTCCCCCTTCTTTTTAATTAAAGGTCTTCTGGCAACTTTTTTTTTTTTTCGGTGGCTCTTGCTTGCAATTCAAGGTGCCCCCCCCTCCACCTCCACCCACCCACCCCTCCTCCCGCCGTGACCTCATTTCTGTTTTTGCTGTCATGATATTTAAAGCATTTCTCTTTTGTCTTCCCTGCTGATCTTTTCAAAAAGCATATATGTCGCTGGAGCCGAAATGCCCAAAGTGCATCTGCTCCGTTAATGTGATCCCTCTTGTAAACATCCAATTAAATATGCTCCTGCGCTCCCTTTGCGGTGTTGTCTCCTCGCCGAACAGGTGCCGTTTGAATACTTAGACTGGTAAAAAAAAAAAAAAAAAAATTATACGGTAAAACTGGAGGATTTCTTCCCTCCCCTGAGTCGACGAGGACGCAGGCTCTGGGAAACCAGCCGCGTTTCAGGCCCTTTCCGCAGATGTGCCGCGTCCCGCAGTGGGAGGGATGCTGCACGCAGGAATCGGCGTCACGTCGCAGCCTTTGAATTGGAACGCTTCAACCGCTTCAGACTCCTGGCGCTTCTTCCAGATTGCGCCGCTCAGTTATGGATTTCTCGACGTAACGATGACTGATGTTAGACGGCTTTTTCAAAGAATGTATGGGGTCGGCTTTTTTTTGCTTATTCTTGTCATGACTCATTTATTTGTTGTCATAGGTTGTAAAATAAACAAGTGTAGTGTTTTTTTTCCAAATGGGAAAAGGAAATGACTTCCCTTATCCAACCAGCTCAAAAGTTCGTCATTGTGAAATTGTTTCTCTGGTTTAATTTAGTTGCGTTCTAATTACTCTGTATTTATCTAGGTAATGCTATTCGAAACGGCTGAGACTCATAACTGGTAGTATAAACATGTTTTTTTTTTTTATTGAGTCAGACGGAAAAACAAGTTACACAAAAAGTTGGACTCGTCGGTGAGATTTTTTGGAAAATGCAACAATGTTCTGTATTAAGAACATTTAAGTTGAAGCATGCAACGGTCATTTACCCATCACCCACAATTTATTGAAACAAAATCTAATGACTGGGGCGGGAAAACCACAACAAAAAATGCCATTGTCTCATTGTTGTGATCAGAGCTTGTCATGTGACCCTTTTTGTCAGCCGTCGTGTCAGGATGTCAGAATGTAGATGAAGAGAAATGCTTTAATACAAACTCATTGAGGCAGAAAATTCAGTGGTGGATTCATAACAGAACAGACACTTGTTTTTGTGATTTTTGTTGTTAATCAACACCAGCATGTTGTGCAATTAGAACTGAAACACCAAATGCACATACATTCAAAAGTTTAGATTTAGATTTATGGTCAAATTAACAATAGTAAATACGTTCACCTATGAAGACCAGAAAGTTCATTTTAGGTGCATTCTAAAATTTCCCACTATCCCAAACTTTTTGGGTGCAGTCTTGAACCAGCAACTTACGATGGCTCCACTTCTATCGCTAAAACATGCATATGCAATCCAACAAATCTCTAGAAAATCCTTGAAATCAATCAAAATAATTTATTACCTTTGAGATGGTGCGAACTACCTCAAATATTCCTGCTCTGTATCAACTCGGCTGCAACAGGTTCTCGTCGGCGTCCCGTAACTCCTTTTTCACATCCCCTGCACTGGCGGATCATCAAAAATGCATCACCATTGATCTCCTCCCGGTTGCAAATGTTGCATAACGTCGAATCTCCTGAACAAACCGTCCTCATTTATTCCTCTTATTGCTTCTTTGTCCTACTTGGTCGCCATTAACATATGATGCTGGCGGTTAGGAGCCCCGACATCAAAGCTCGCCGGTGCCGCTCACAGCTCCAGTGAGACGAGGCCGCCTTTCAATTAAGAGCGACTCCTGACTGTGTCACTGATTTCGCTCTAACCCTCTCATCACTGGCCCCTCATTAAGTCACTTCACATGGCTCTCGCCGCTGAGTTTCCTCATCACGGGCTTTTATGTCTGCGGACTGTGTGGATACCTGAGGTCAACAGCTCCGTGTGTGCTCATCCATGATGAAACAGAAGCTTGCGATGGGCCACCGCCTGTAACCCATGGAAGAGTTTCTAATGTGTGTCTCCACCTCTGCATACTGTAGCCACACCCACAACTTCAAGGCTCAAGCAAAATGGACATTAAGGGCATCATATTTTTTTTTTATTCTTTTATTCTTTACTGCATAATTAGCATAAGAGAGTTTGCTTTGGCCTAGACTATCAGTTTGTCTAAGAGGAAGAGTTATTGTGCTTTTGTGTGGCGCATCGGCAAGTCTAACTAAGCTATTCGTTTTTAAGAGTTTTGCAACCACTTTTGGCGGCCCCTGCTGGCCAAATAATAGAATGCAGGTTTTTGGCACTTCCTCCTTCGCCTCCTTTTTTGATACCAGAATCTCTGCCCGTCTTTATATAAAATCACTGTATTTTGACACATTGCAATGATCTTCAATCCACTTCCTCTACTCCAGCCCAAACTCACAACTTCCCTCATTCGAACATTGCACGGCCATCAATTTGTCAGGAAAGGGAACAGACAGCTGCAAGCTGCAGAGTGAATGCAGGCAGTAAGTGGAATTAGCACTGACAAATCAGTCAGTCAGTGGAGTAAAGGTTATTTTCTGATTCATTTCACCTGATCAAAAGAACAAAGGGAATCGTTGTGAGGCGGGGGCCTCGGTTAAATCAGCCATTTAACAAGAGATCATTCTTCTCCCTGTTGCTCTGTACCATTTGGCTTCTGAGGCCAAGCTCACACAAAGGTGAAGGCATAAAGAGTGCTTAAAATGTGGCTACATCATCGATAATCTAAGTCTTGTAAGGTTTTGGTAGAAATGTTTTTAAGAATACATTGAATAACTTAAATTTTGCTTTGAAAAAAAATGTGGACTTGAAAATGAGACGTGGATGGACCTCCGTTTCACTCTGGGTGCACAGCACGAGACAAAGACATGGCTGAAGATGACATTCAGCAGTAATCCCTGCTGCAACCTCTCACCCTGAGAATCTGCCACGGCTCAGCAGATTAAAATTAGCTCTGAATTACATTACAGTTCTCTATATTTCATTATTATTAATAGCCGTTCCCCCACAGTCTGGAGAGATAAAAAGTAAACCTCTGTAAATGAGAGGGATGAGAAGCCAACCTGAAATTTTTGAATTTAATCAAATTGCCAATTACCTGCAACGGAGGCGTTGGCCACATGTCTGGAATTGAAGGAGCCCAGGTGCTCCTTTTAGAGTCTTCCGAGGCCGACCTTGATCGACTCATCTGCCAATTAACTTTGAGTAAGACGATGCTGATGCACTGTTGTTTGCCCGGCCAAATATTTACGGATTATAATGGCTGGCAGCAGGTGGAATCCCGGGCACGATATCGTACCTCCTCCTCATCATCATCATCATCATCATCCTTCTCTTCCTCTCCCACCCTCCCCCGCACTCCCCCATGAGGACCACAGTTGACAAAAGCAGCGGTTCGAGGTCACCGAGGGAAACGCATTATTTTTTGAGTGTCTCCCCCCGGAATCACAGATGGAGGCTTAAGAGAGTGTGGCGCATGCTTAAGTCTTTCTGGAGACTTGATACCCAAGCTCGGCCGTCTTGCCATTTGAAAGGTTAATGGATGGTTTAATATTTGAAAGAAGCAGATGCACGAGCAACAAAGATGGAGGGAGAAACTATATTTTTGTGCATCGTAGGGTCGATTGGTGATCCGTCACATCAACGTTGCTTCGAAGTCAGTCGGTCATTTGGTTGGTTCACTGGCACATAGCCAGTAGTACTTATTGTAGTTGGTCGCTTGAGTCGCTCAGTCTGTCAGCAACCACATTTAACATATACTTATTGTAACCAGCATGAAAAATAGGGTCACGAACTCTGTTTTTGTTATTTAAAAAGTATTCGTATTGTCCAGTAGATGGCAGTGTTCCAGGTTTCTAGTCATTAATCTCCCGTGATCTAGCCAGGTATCGCGTGAAGTCAGCACCTGCAGCAGACGCCATTTCCTCTGACACATGAGGCAGACAGCAGAGCAGACCAAACGAAAGACAGAAACAAAAGGAAAGAACGCAGAGATAAACAGCAGACTACCGAAGGAGAAGTCCGTAAGCAGTTACGGTCGTCATAGACGAGTTCGGGTTTCGTCCGATACCGGGATTGGTGAAGGGAGAAACCCGTATGAGAGCGAGGTAGCCTGAGACTCCGGTGAGTTGGTATCATTAGCTTGCCGCTCCACAGTTACTTAATAAAAAAAATTGCATTTAACGCGTTATTAACTCGTTTTATGTTGGTCTCAGTTGTTGAAACTGTAGCACTCTGTGATTACAATGTTTTCTATAATGTGTGTACTTTTTTACTGCAGTTTATGGTATGGGAAAAGATCGCTACTAGTAACTGTGATATGTAAATTGTTAGGCCGAAATGCTAAATTTCCTTTGCTTATGTTTAATCCGTGCTACTTGCTATGCTAACCCCGAGCTACAGCTATGCTTGGTGGGTTGCAATGAGCAACGCAGTCTGTTTAATTATAATTTTTTTTGCCATTTAAATTGTTTGATTTGTATTATCAGCCACTGTAAGGAGTAACAACATCATTTGAAAGATGGTATATTTCATTTTTATTCAGAGCTTTTTGCACTTCTGTTTATAAGAATTTATCTTCATTTCATATTATATTAAATATAATATGAAAGTGGGTTAATATGGTTAAAAGTTAGCTAGAAGTTAAAAAAGATACACAATGTTATGTGTCTTTTAGAAATGATATTGTAAAGTCATTTTATAAACAATTTGACAGCATTAGATAAAGCGTCTCATACCTATACACTTCTGTGTAGGTTGTTTTTTTTTGTTTATGGATCCCTTTGAAGCCTGTCCCTGTCCAAGCGCTAAGGGAGAGAGAGAGCTGACAGAGTTGGGGAGCCCAGCTCAGCGACCCTGAGAGAGCGAGTGATCAGGAGACGCAGTGTGGCCAGCTGCAGACCCTACCGTCACATGACTTCAGAGATCATCTGAATTTCATTCTGGAAACAGATAAGATACAAACTTCTACACTATCGAGTAGCATTTCCAGCAACTGAGTGTGAACATAGACGACAATGACTGACTAGACTTTGACATACTGATTACACACATACACACACACACACACACACACATTGGACTCTCTTTTTTTTATTTAGTTTTATTTTATTTTTTGAGTTGAAATTGAGCAGGAGAGCTCCGTTTTTCCAGATTTTTTTCTCTTCCCTTTTCCTCCTTTCTCTTTCTCTTATTTTTTTGGCGCCTTATTTTGATTATTAGCATAAATAAAAAATAAATTGTTATGTTAATTGATGTTTTGCAGACATTAAAGTGTCATCTGTTCAACTGCCAACACTTGCTCCTTATTGAAGCTTCATTTGTGCAACTCCTATCGAACCTAGAGCAAATGTTAGCTCTCCTCAGCTTATACAGCTAGGCTTAAAGGTGCTACATTATACATGCTCAAATACATCTGCAGATATGTCTATATATGGTAAATGGTAAATGGACTGCATTTATATAGCGCTTTATAAAGGCCTTTTATTCACCCAATCATGCACACATTCATACACTAATGGTTGGCTGCTGCCATACAAGGCGCTGCCCCATTGGGAGCAATTTAGGGTTAAGTGTTTTTGCTCAACCTTTCGGTCATTGGACAACCCGCTCTACCTCCTGAGCCACAGTCGCCCCTAGATATATCGAGGTTCCAAGAAGAATAAATCCAAGATGACTTCACACTGCAATTAACATTATCTTCAATTACAAAACACAAAGGACATGTGATATCACGGTATTTCTATCGTCATTCACACATCATACTGTGAGCTATGCTGAGAGGAAGGAGTCCACTCTGATCAGGGACCATGGTTTTTGCTGGAGGTATTTATCTGATATTTGTCTGTCAAATGTGTGTTGAAGTCTGCACAAAATACTTGTGAATAAGGAGCCTGTTTGCGTAGAAGAGGGGGTAATTTCGCTTGAAATCCATGCAATGGGCCCGGTGCAGCCGTAATGACGCCTGCTCGCCGTTGCGTTTTGCTCTGCTTTTTCTTTTTTGCGTGTGTTCTCGTCATTCTGCTGAGATGACGGACTCACCAACATGACATCCGCCTCAGCCTTCTTCACGTGCGAAACGTGAATAGACACTTTTCTTTCGAAAGGGGCTCGAGCTTTGATCTGCTTGCTCTTCTCCCATGGATGATCTGCCTGATGGTCACCTCTAATGTGGCATTTGAATATCCACATCAGCATTCCAACCCAAATCTCTCTTTTCTCACCCTGACTTCGCCCAGCGTATCGTCGCCGTCATCCCCGCGGGTAACAGGGATGACGGGGACCAGGGAGCCCTCACCGCCGCAGCTCCGCGCGCGCGACTCAAAGAGAGAGTTCACCTCTGCGGCTTCCACTGTGCCGGAGCACAAAACAGGCGAGAAACACAAGTAAACAAGGATACATCTCGGGGGCAAAGTGCTGCGCAAGAAAAAGCAAGTGATTCTGCCTCGCGGGGCTCGTGTGATGTTCCGGGGAGGATCACAGCGGCCCCTGACTTCTGAAGACGGCGTCGCCGAGTCCCGAGAGTCCTAGTCCTGCTCCACATCAGTTTGCAGTGTGTGTGTGTGTGTGTGTGTGTGTGTGTGTGTGTGTGTGTGTGTGTGTGTGTGTGTGTGTGTGTGTGTGAGAGAAGGGAATAAGGCTCTGATGTTGGATTTGGATGCATTTCAGAAAAGCTCGCCATATGCACTCGTCACTGAGTGGATAATCCAGAGATATGCGGGATCAAGGTTAATCTGTGGTTAAAAAAATGAAATAGATTCAGATCATATCGAGACCCCCCTCGCTCAGCACGTTTCGCCTTTTCCGATTTGCTAATGCAGCACATTTTGTCCAAGGGTGAAAGTCATGATGACTTCCCTTTCGGAAGCGCAGCCGTAAAAAGCCTGCGTGTATATTTCCCCTGCCTCCCCGTGCAGAATATCCCCTTTTTACCATTCCTTCGGAGTCCTTCTTTTGCATGATAAAGTGGACCTTTGTAAGGATCAACTATCATTACATGGGATTACCGTTTCTTTGCATGCGGGGATCTCTCAGGATTACCGGCAGATTACTTCATATTTTTTTTTCAAACCCCTTGCACCAGATCTGCCTTTATCTTTTCCATTCTGCAGTTTTTGGGAAGGCGCTGAGTCTTCGCTGACCCCAAGCTTTGTCAAAGACTTCATTCCCGCAAAGTATGTGCATGCGCATATTTTTCCCCCGCTATTACAGACATTGAAGGATCATCATTTTTCTTTCTTTTTTTTTTTTTGCAAAAAAAAAAAGCAACATACTCTTGGTGTTCGCAAATCCCCTCAAGACTGGCCTGCTGCTGCATGTTCCTTATGTCCATATGTCTCGTACAACACACAATTAACATTTTCAGTGAGATACATTGGATGAGAGGTCACCTTCCAAGGACATTATAATTACATGATATGTGTATATGGTTAATTACAGGCCTAGAGTTTATGCACTGAACTCATCTCTGCATCATGGGGACACGCTTATCACTTCAAATATTGATGATAATTCATGCAAGTGACTTGTATTGGATGTTTTTTGCAAAGCGACAACCATGGTTTGGCATAGCAATGGGGAAAAAGACCTATGCTATTGGAATCCTCCTTTATCTTGTTTTTATCTTCAGATTGCCACCACTTTTAGAGCTAAGCTAGGCTGAAAGCTATGGTCGGTGACAAGGGAAAAAGTCCATCCTTCACTTCATTTGCTTGCCCCACTTGCACACAGTCATGGAAATGTACTTTTTGTGATGTTGACACCTCTGCCAGGTTAGTTGCAACTGGCCAGAATGGGCGGCTAAATTATTGAGCCAGATGTCTGGGAAAGTGTCTTCCGTCTAAAACACGTTTGAGATGGAGGATAAAACTGACCTTTTTTGTTTTTTGTTAGAAGGCTATACAGAGGGTTTATCGTCAGTTTTTTTTTTTTTTTTTTTTTTTTTTTTGTGTCCCACTGGAATCTGGGATGAAGAATAAGGATCAAAAAGCCAATTTAGCTATTTCTGTAATTGGACAGTTGACGCGCTGGTAGAATATGACTGGCAAATGTTGATTAAATATGAAATGGTAATTGTATCATAATTATTGCTGCCCTACATAGACTCATCCCTTCCCCCCCTCTGTGGCTGAGCACCAGAAATATTTCCCCCTTTCCTCCCTTATGGGTGGCCCTTCATGGCAAACTAGGCTAATTATGTTCTCAGCGGGAATCAGAATGGGTCAAATTAGAGAAACTGATTCCAGGCTTCCCCCCCAGTTTTCACTCTTGGAAATCTATAAAATGTGTACATTTCCCCACAAAATATTCAACAATTTCTTCCCAATGTGCATATATCAGTTCACTCTTAGCGTGTTTTTGCTTTGTTCTTTATTTCTTTCCCCGTTGCCTTCCTGCCCCTCTCCCACTGTTATAAACCTGCTTCCTGGATTGTCTGACCTCTATGGTAACAGCCCCTCCGCAGACGAGAGATGATATGGATGTGACTGGCGGAGTGTGTTCACTAGCGGCGCGTCGAAAATTGGCGGGCATTGTTCAGAACCACTTTGGGGAGTTGAATCACTATTATCCGACAGCGGCAAAGGTTGGTAACCTTGAGGAGAGGTAAAATGAAAAATTCCATTAGGCGGCGCGGCTCTCCCCAGCAACGCCGCGACAAGGCGGTGGGAGATCCGGCGTTTTTCTTCTCGCTTTTGACAAAGTTTTAAATTTTTTTATATATGTATTTGCGTAGCTATTGGAAAGGGTTTTTGTTTTTGTTTTTTTCTTGTCCTCTAAACACTTGCTGGAGAGACAAGAGGGCATCTTGACACCTCGGGCGCTACAGTAAATGTTAAATGTCTCCGGATCGATACCGTCGTCCATACGGCGCTGCGCTGTAGCGGCTCTCTCGCACCGCTCGGCTCATTAGGGATGTGTCTGACCTATAGGCTGAGATCAGCTCACTGGCAGCAGATAGAGATGCCTGTTAGCCAGCTGTGCTCTCACTCTCGCTCTCTCTCTCTCACTAACTCACACACGCACACACAAACACAACCTCTTGGAGCTCATCACTCCAAATCTAAAAGTGCCAAACCAGGAGTTATACACACCACAGTATTCAGTCTGTTTGAGCAAAAAGGGCATTTTTTAAACTTACTGCTGATATGTTTCACTTATAAAATAACTTAATTGTGAAGACTTTCACAGGACAGGCAGGGATGGGAGAGCAGTAGCACCACCTACTGGACAGACCTCTTGATGAACTAGATACAATTTCTGGAAGTTCTGTTCTAATGAAATCTACTGTAGCGCTTATATGGGCAGATGCTTCAATTTACTTCATCACAATACTTCTATTTTGGCTGCAACCCATTTCAAATCACTGCTGAGATATATATATATATATATATATATATATATATATATATATATATATATATATATATATATATATATATATATATATATATATATACATATATATATATATATTTATATATATATATATTTATATGTATATATATATATATATATATTTATATATATATATATTTATATGTATATATATATATATATATATATATATATATATATATATATATTTATATATATATATATTTATATGTATATATATATAAATATATATATATATATATATATATATATATATATTTTGGACACTTCAAGTTTTTACATCTCGCTGCCAAAACCCACTGCCAGATCTGATGGAGACCAGACACTAATTACAGACTAGACAGAAACTGGTGTCTGAAAGGCTCTTAAGCCATCAATGCCGAGATGGATTTCCTCAATCCCATCGCGGGCCGGAGGCGTGCTGCGCGTACGACAGCACCCGGACAAAAAAAACACTGTGATGTACACCGCGTTGACAGGTTCTCAGATGAAGTTGTGAAAATGGGAAGAAAAGCAAATGTCGTTTTTAGGTGTTTTATTTGTTGTTTTTTTGAGTGTCACATGAGTTACCTTGTGTTAACAAGCCGCTGGAGGTATGATTCATGTGACAACTTCACAGAGATGGAGGAATTAACTTGATTTATATCTCAGCATATTTTGTCCTGTGCGGCAGATGTTCATTAAAAACTTCATGACTTTATAATGATATGACGACTTGCCAAAAATGTTTTAATTTATTTATTTTAAATTGAAGTATATCATAGGCCACTTTTGCTTTAATTTGATTTTGCATTTGCACAAATATACCTGGTATGAAAATAACTGCAGAACAACAAACTAATAGGAAGTCTATATTCCACATTGAACAAGACTTCATCTCGTATGTGAATAAACAAATCATTGGACCTACACAATTAAAAAGCTATTAAAGTGCTTTATACGATACAGTAGTGAAACAATAATCTACTGGAGGACTTTGGAGCTGCCAACCTTTTAAATCCGCAGACTAATCACATTCATTAGCATGTGACCTGACACCAAGCACACTGCTCCTTCACGGGGTTCCAGCGGTGTCTGTCATCTGAGAGAGAATCAGTCACTGTTATTGACTCACTCACACCTCTGTCACTCTCAGTCTTGACTGCCGCAGTAATGGACTCCACCTCGAGTTGGGAGGCACCGGCTTCTGATCCACAACTGGCGGAATATTCAGACCAATATGGATCAATCAAAACATCGGTGGTATGATACTGTGATACCCACTGATACTATAATCCGAGTACCTGGGCTCCAGCGCAGACGTTAATTCTGTTTCATCAGTACAGACTGGTGTGTCCTGTCACCACTCCTCCTCTTCCCGTCCCACACCATTGTGTTTGGTCATTGTGTTGCTGACGTAGCGATGTCATAATCTCAGACAGATGAGACGGGGCTGTGTGGAGTTGTCTTTTTTTTTTCACCTTCGAAAGCCTCTAATTGATTAAAACACATGGGGAAGGGGGTTTCGCTATTTGTATCAGCCACCCATGCTGTGTGCGCTGGTGTGTGTGTGTGTAATGTTGGATCAATACCGAATTCCGCACTATCACATACCTCTGTGATTTTTCAAATGAGAGCGGGACGCAACGACAACAGTGAAAGGCATCGTTCTGCACAGTGCCCACGAACGAGATGTGCAGAAAATTGTTTTCTCTCCCTCGCATCGTCTTGCTGATTAGATGAATAACGGGGAGTTAAGCCGAAAGTCCAACTCTGCCTGCATGCGCTTTGTGCTTTATCCTTCCGCTGGTAAGGTGTGAAATCCCTCACATCAGTGTCATGGGAGATAATGAGACCGTGTGAGATCTTATTACCTTCTGGCACCGCCAGCTTCATGCGGCAATAATTACTCCCACCGGCGGCCTTGCTTATTGACGACGCCTTCCCCAAAGTATCGCTGCGAGACTAATGGTTTCCCTCCTTCACAAGGCAAACAATGGAATGAACACCGCCTCAATCAGCGCCGAGTGATGGATTTAATGACAAAATGATTTTCCCCTTCCGCTTTATGGCAGAGGTGGAGCAACACGTTCGGAATACCGTCGGTCTCCGGGGGAGGGGAGGAGGGCGTGAGGGAAGGGGATGGAGCTGTAAACAACCAGCGCCGCCTTTATTTTGGCGGGAGTTCGTCCGCTGCGCTTTTGACGGTAAGCGAATGTGACCGAGCGGGTCGCCCGCTAACTTGCAGCAAACGAATTGGATTTGGGGGGGGCAGGGCGGGGTCCCCTCATCAGTCCTCGGCGATGGCGTGATGTCTTTAGGGTCGGGGGTGGAAAAATGAGTTCTATTGATTTCGTTGAGGCGAGACAAAGAAAGAGAGAAAAATGGGAAGAGAGAAAAGGAGGGGAGGAGGAGGAGGAGGAGGAGGAGGAGGAGGAGGGTCCTCGCTCTGGCGAAGTTCAACACCATTGGTGACAAATGGACGGCGGAATGAGAAAGGAGCACCCTGGGATAGTGGCGAGTATGGATTCCCCCCCCCCCCCCCCCCACACACACACACACACACACACACACAACACACACACCACCACCACCACCACCTGGGATTTATGGCTGCGGGGCATCCCAAACTGGGAAGTCGTAAATTTTACGCGGTTGAAACGTGGCGTCGACACGGGAATCGCTGCTGTTATTCGCTCACCGTGAGTGTCACAGGCGGACGAAACTAACGGCCGGCCGCCACAAGGCTCGTTTGTGGAATGTACACTGGCAGATGTTGAAGCCGGTGACAAATCTGCCCCCGCAGAGCAACACAAGTCTGTGCAGGAGGGCAAGTACTTCCTTGTTATCGCTTACGGATGTGACGGCACGTCTGTGGATCCATGAGTATCATACCCGTCCAAACAGATGGAGAGGTTCCCAGCGCTCTCTCCCATCCATCCAGCGTAGAAAAATGTGGGAACGATGCGGAAGAGGGGAAGGACTTTGGAATGCAACTTTCTGTCTGGCACATTTGGAGCAACAAATCAGATTGGCCAGGAGACCCTAACAGGAGGAGTCTTCCGCTTGTTGGAAGGGGTCACAATTGACCAGGCACATGTTGTGTGACATAACTTTCTACATAACAAGTTCTGTGTGCAGCACAATTTCTTTTTATCCCCTTAAATTTGTAAATTCTTGTACGTAGCTCCTTTAAGGGCTCTATGTACAGCTTAAGTGAGACTTCAGATTTTATACAGGGTAAAATTACAGGAACACTGACTATTTAGAGAGGAGTTCCACAAAAATGAATTGACTTCACATATCAGTGTAGGAACCAGAATGTAGATCTGCCAATGGAATGTAGTGAAAATGGCAATTTTGAATGTTGATGCTTCTGTAAAATCTTTAAAAAATAATAATAATAATAATAAATTAAAAAAAAAAAAAAAGGTTAACAACCAAAAAGAAACCACCAGAAAATTATTCTGGGAGAAAGCAGGTGACAATATTTCCTGTAAATGCGGCCATGGATGAGGAGTGTCTTGCTGTCTGCAGCTGTTTAATTCTCCCACATCGGAGCTTCTTCTTCTCATTGCTTGGCAATCAGTTTCTCACAGGTTTCCACTGACATTTAAAGAAGCAAAGATTCATGCCATCTATCCTAGTCAACAAAAGACTGGGGGTCTTTGTGCCGGCTGTAACTGCACTGCGTAACTTTCAAGCGCGACCCGACACGCCGGACGAACCACTTTACGGCAACGTCTGCTACAACGTTATTGTCAATGTCTGTTTTGCATTTCATATTGGTGTTTTTCCTCAACACATACGAGCGCTCCGGCTAGGCGACTATTTGTATTTTCCCACATCAATAAACTAGCGCTGCAGCGTGTTTACTTCGTCACTTTGCCATTTCCACCAAATCAATGCGACGTTGCGCCGTCGGAACAGCTGTTGTAGGCATTACAGCTACACAAGTTTACAACCTTTTGTAATATTATAGCCATTATACACCACATCATTTCCAAGCAATTTCCATGACGAGGATAATGCGAACCAAGCGCAAAACACTGTCGTCTGTCTAAGTAATACACTATTCTTGTTTGTGTAATTGTAGTTGTCTGTCACGTTCAAATGAACAATATTACAATATTTAAAACGGACAAACAAACAAACATGTAACGCGTGTTACTTTACCTTGTCGGTGGACAAATTTTCAAGCGATTCTTCAGTATGCCGGCTGTGCCAACAAACCCACGTGAAGGACTCGTATTTTTCCTATTTACGACACCGGCAAATAGTATTTGTGGTTCTCAACCAGCAGGGAGTAGTAATGAGTCCAAGTTACCTAGAGCTGCTTTAAAGAGTGGCTGTCTTTCTCTAACTAGCTGATCTAGACTCTTTTTTTTTTTTTTTTTACATTGAGAGAGCCTGTGAAAATGAAGAATGTCTGCCTCTTTTATCCAGCTAAGTGCAAAATTCAAAGCAAATGTATCTAATGGCCCCCTGGTGGCTGGATGCCACATCTCGTAACCCTCAGTGCTTCAGAAAGGACAAGGGTTTGGCTGAAATCTTCAAAGTACACATCTCATTTATTCCGAAATATTAAAAGACTTTGTTGTGTAGGTCTTCTCAGATCAGTCATTTTATGTCATTGAAAGTAAGCAAAACACTGAGTAGGATAGAGAGCGATAGCAAATGCCTCTTAAGGCTGATGAGTGGGAAGCGAACACCAAAGCTCTGCTGGTCGTGTCTGCTCAAGGGTCAAGGTGCAAATGATGAAACATTACAGTACTTGAAGTCCAGGATATTTGGCCAGAAGTGAAGAAACACTGTCTGTCTTTTCTGTCTTTGTTTGCTTTATTTTTTTTACAGCTAATGGCTAAATGCTTGCTCCAGCTGGCTACGCACTCAACTGTCAGATCAGCCACAAGGTCAGACATTAGTTTTCACTGTTTTCACTCGTTAAACTAGTCAGTCCTGTATCTGTTATCAAGACTACAATTCAGTCATTCATGTTGAATACCACGATGTAAGAGATGTAAACAAGAATTCAGTAGTCGCCGGTGAAAACTGAAGATATGCTGCAAAACACACACAAAATGGAAAAAGAACATTTTTTTTTATTGTACCATCTTATCTGTTTTGAATAATACTATGCTATATTTTTGTATTTATATTTTTACATATAGGATACAAGCTACCGAGGAGTACGTACATACATTACAGTCAGCGACATAGAAAAATATGAGAGTGGAATTGGCACAGATGAACTTTCATTTACTTTACATGTAAATACATTCGGCAAAAGATTTGCAGAAGGGGAAAATAAATACCATGTTCCACGGGGACGTCACAGTCGGTACACCTAGGCAGACGGTCTTTCACGCCCGTGCGCGTGCACATGTGCGCATACACATTTCTAAGACAGCTGCCTCGCGCTACGCACGTACAGGACTCGCAGTAAAGGGCAATCAAATACAAAAAAAAGGTTCAAGTCAGCTAGTTGCGAAGGTTGACAGCACTTGCGAGGGTCTATCGGAGTTGCGGATTCAGCTCTGGGTTCACGGGACACAGCAGGGAAAAATGTACAGAAAGACAAAGTTTAGAAAATACACAGAGTCGCGCCGACCCAATGACATCACCTCATCCCATGGGTTCGAAATTCAAACCTGAATTTTCTCTATAAAGGGCTGATCTTGGGAGGCTTCCTCCCACTTACTTACTTATACCTGTTAGTCAAACCGAGCTAACACCTCCTCCGTGTACTGTGTGTGTGTGTGTGTGTGTTTTCGCGTGTGCGCGCAAAGGAGAGCGGGGGGACGGGGGGGGGGCGATGAGTTGAGAACTGATGCATTGGCAGCCAGCTCGTGGATTGCTTACGCAGCTCCGCCAGGTGGCTTTTTGAGAGCCCTGAAGGCGCCCCATTTGAAAAGAGTCAATCACGGTGACACTCTGCTTACCGTGCGGGAACAAAAGGAGCGAGAGCTTGAGGACGTCGCCTTTTGTGTGCCGTTCGGAAGACAATGCGGGCGCGCTTGAAAGGCCTGGGGACGACAGCCGCGATCGGTTTTCGCCGCGCGGTTGCAGGACGAGACCTTTAACAATGCGTGTAGGAATTTAAACTGAGGGGTGGGTGGGTGGGTGGGAGGGGGAGTTCGGAATAAAAAGCTGTATAGACTTTTTAAAGCTAGTGGAGGTTGATTCAAGGTTGTCAATAAAGTGCACTTGCCATTAGAACCAGTGCAAAAAGGTTGAATATATCGTCTCTCTCTATGTACATAACTACATATAAGCGGCAGACACACAGCCAGCGCCGGATAGGTCACATCTGTGGCGGCGCTGTGTTAACAGTTCTCTGACATCAAAAAAGAAAATGTAAACATTTGATGGATGGCACAGGGATGAGGGGATGGCTCCTCGCCAGCACTTTGTCTTTCATGTGACAGTGAAGGTTGTGGTGGAGATAAATAAATAAATATATATAAACATGTTCCTTAGGATAAACGCACCGAACATTTATTTCAATTAGCCGAAGAGGTGATGACAAGACAAACACGCCATTGTCCGCTTCCGTGAGCATGAGGCGGTGCCTGCTACGCTTCCCCGCCATCATCGTGCGTCAACATGGTACTTGTTTTATCAGGGATGACAGCGTGTGAGAAGGGAGAATCTTGGCAGTGGGCGCGCGTTATGCAAAAATCAACCCCGTGTCCCAGGAAACGAGCAATGTCACCCTGATTTATGGCATTTAAAAAGGTGGCAATGAATCCCAAAGTGCTTTACGGATTATGTTTTTTTTTTCATATACAACAGTAAAAAAAAAAATGGCTCATGACGAAAAGTGTAGGCCATTAGACAGGAAGAGTACATATGCTTATGGGTTACTGTTTCTGTTTTGCTTGTTTCACATTTGCTTTTGGTTATTTCAGCCGGCTTTTATCTGTTACGTCACACCGTCACATTAGTCTGCGCGCAAAATGTCAAAATGTTGATGAGTTCATTAAGCATTGGTGCAAAGGCCCCATATCATTCCAAAGTCTCTCTATCAGTGTCTTCAAGCCATAAAAGCTTCTTTTGTGTCTATGACCTCCCCCAGAAATGACGAGAGTTCACCCAAGTATCTTTTTCGTTAACTTGCTAAACGTTTTGGCGCAGAGACTCAGATTTCTGGAATTCAGCCCTTTGTGATGTCACAAAGGGCAACTGAGAGTCCATACGGATCATCTTGTCTTGCTCTTGTCTTTTCATCCAGCATGTAGACGCAACAAATCATCAATGTTTGCTTCCAGCTAAGATCTGCTTGGTGAAAATATGCAGCTTCTGCAAATCGAGAGAGTTTGCTTGTTTTTGACAATTAATTTTTAATTATTTTTGAAACTGCACCAGTGGAGTCTGGATGACAAATAATACCTGAACATGGAACCTTTTAAAAAAAACTGTGAGAAGTTTGTCCATAAAATATAAGCGGCCACTTGCGAAACAGTCATCTAGTTGTAGCTTAGGTGCTGCAATAATACATTATCAAAAAGCCCATCACACGGTGGAACTGCCTGTTTTTACTTGTTGTATTCTTTAAGTGACTACAAGGCCAGTGTTTTTAGTAAGATGTGTAGCATTAGTTGGTCATTTAGAGCAGTGGAAGGATTATATTTCATTGGTTTTAGGCTGGAGGCAGTCTAAAGATGTGAAACCTAATGTTCATTTTCACTCCTGCCAGCACGTGTTAAGCCAACCGAAACAACTGTACCTCATTAAATCATACATCTTTCTCTGAGTAAAAACACAAATTTGGCTAAGTAGCTGGAGATGGCAGAAGCTGTCAGCCACTGTGATAATTAAAGGCATAATATGCGGCGGATTAATCTTAGGGGTTGATGCCGATCCAAAGTAATTTTGTGACGCCACCTGCTGTTATCTCGGCGTGAACTGTCTCTCGGTAATTGAAGACAGGCGGCGCTTGACAAATGCAGTCAAATCAACCTTTCCCTCAATCATTTCAGATGGGGAGTTTAACCAACAAAAAAAAATCCCACCCCCAGCCAGCAGGTGGTGACGTTTCTTAATGATGCGAAACTAACACGCTACTGAGTGTGCCCCCATTCCATCCCAAACGTAAAAGCAGGACCTAGGCGATACACAGCCAGATGCTACATACAAGGTAACGCTGCTGCTTTATACTCTATAAGCACTTTGATTTCATCGGACAGTTTTCGACGATAACAAAACAAAAAAAAAAAATCACATTTAGATGGGTTACTTACACTGTTGACACGCAAGTAGAAAAAAACTATTTCAATAATATACTCTTTTCTTCAGTATAAAGGAACGTCTATGTTTTGTACAACAAAATACCTCATGTACAATCAGAGGGGCTAAATGCTGGGCATCGTTTGCCGCCGGCGCTAATCGTGGGCGTGGCCCCTCGACAGTTTTAACAATCTGGGCTCTGACGCGACTCTAAAGGGATGGTTGGTCTGTAAATGCTTCCGTGGGCATTTCTGTTTTCTGCACTCTGGCTGACAAGTTAGTCGTAAGGCCAACAAAACGTCTGCGGTCAATCCTGCGGCAGACGTGCGGTTTTTGCATGGCTACACGTGGAACTCAGACATCTGAGTCGGTCTACTGGAACAGTCACGGTACGCGGACCTTTAAATAACAGCTAACAACCCTAACAATTCGGATACACAGGCCTTGCTTCTTGGATAGCAGGAATTAAATAGATTCATGTATACTGAAACAACTGTATAAAGTGGGCTCCATCAGCTCTCAGCAGGCTTTGAGACCAATATTTCCTTCTTTTTTTTTTCTTTCCTATTTGAAGTAGTTCAGTCCTGCCACTAAGAAGAACTTTTCCAGGAAAAGCTCAGAGTCCAACACAGCGATGTGGGCAGCACGGCCGATGAGGGTGTTGGCCGTGTTGGGGAGAGCGTGGAACACGTTCTGGCGGATGAGTCGACACTCTTTGGCCTCCACCAATGGCTGCAGGAGGTTGTTGATCATCTCGGTGTACATGGGTCCTTGAGGGGGGAGAAAAATATGGAACAAGTTAGTGCACAGTTAAAGTCAAAGTTTGAGTTAAGCTCAGTGGTCTAGTCATTGAGTGTCCTCCCTGAAACTGAAAGGTTGCGGGTTCGATCCCAAGCTGGGTCATACCAAAGACTTTAAAAATGGTACTCATTGCCCTCCTGAGACTGGGCGATTGTGGGTTTGATCCCTGGCTGAGTCATACCAAAGACTATAAAAATGGTACTGGTCGCCTTCTTGATACTGGGAGGCACAGACCCCTCGACTTGCCTGTTGTTAATTTCCAATATCGGTTCAACAGCCCCTCGAAACTGGAAGAGCATAGAGAAGGAAGCTAGGATGGCGAGCTGACCTTGGTTGTTTTTTTTTTTTCCACCTAAGTCCCATTTGATCACGTACGTATCATTAGGAACTGCGGGATCGCCACCTCCGGATCGTTCATACGGAAGCAGTATTGCCACCCAGTCTGAGTTAATCATAGCGTGCCTGTGGAGCTGAGGGGTTGCCTGTTTTGTTTACTGCAAGCCACTACACTTGTCACATTTGCTGCTCAGCCAATCGGAGTGCACTAATCTCAGCCTGTTGCAGTTCGGCCGTGCAAAAGATTTGCATGCGGTGAAATCAATGGGTTTGTCTCCACAAGTAAGATCTCCACAGTGTCATTTTCTCTCGTAAGCTGACAGCAGCGATACTCTTTCACCCTCCAGCCCCACCCCTCCTCACACACACACACACACACACACACACACACCCACACCACCGGGTTATTGGAAAGCAAAAAGTGGCTCCACTTCTGACCTGTCGTCCTGTCTTTGAGAGCCGTTTTGCACATCTCTATCCGTGCTGAGTGGAACGGGACGTAGCGGTCCTGCGGAGACGCCACCAGCACCACGTTCTTGAAGAACTGGAGCCCTGGAAGGACGGGAAAACAAACAAATACAATGACTGCCCGTGTGTGTAGTGTGCAAGAAAAAGAATGCCGATGGAGCGAGAGGCAGATGGAAATAAAGCCGGGGGGTGGGGGGGGTGAACGGGTTGTAAAACGCTAAGCACAATCGCGCAGTACAATGACAGGCTTGATACGATAAAGCCGCATTTTCTTTTTTTCCTCCCCCCTCTTTTTTCCCTCTCTCAAGTCCTCCTGTCAGTGTGCTTTTAAGAGAGCACACTGTTGGGTTTCCAATGACAGGGTTTGGATCATTTTGTCAGCCTGCCACGGCGCCGGAGGGCTAAAAAAGTGTTTTCAGGCTTATCTCCTTCAAGCCCGTGTGACAAACGACTGCTTTGTTCCACTGGCGCAGCGGGGAGGCCTCTCACAGGCCTCTCTCGGTCTCGCTGGCAGGGGCTTGAGTGTTAGCGAGCTGACACGTACAGAAATTGAACCAAAAAAAAGCAAAAGGGAGGGGAGGTGAAAAAAAAAAAAGATGACAACATTTTCATGAATATTTGAGCGGAGTGCCTTTTCAAGTAATGGTCTTTCAAGTCAGAGGCAGCCACCGCTCTGTCTCAGTTTCATATATTTTTTTTTTTTTTTTTTTTTTAGTTTTTTGTTTTGTTTTTAGTCAGTACCTGGTTTTTGACTCAGGAGATAGAGGAATGTTTTCCGCGGGTCCACGTGGTCTCTGAAGGTGAGCTGCAGTAGGGACCCAGACTTCTTCAGCTTCTGCATGAGCCACAGGCCTGCGGAGCGTTTGAGCGGTCATTAGCAAGGACGGCTGTCGTGGATGATCGCACATCGTGTGTGTGTGTGTGTGTGTGTGTGTGTGTGTGTGTGTGTGCGCACGCGTGCGCCCTGCCCACCTGTGCTGACCAGCGCGCTATTGTTGTACAGGGTTCCCAAGTGGGGGCCGGAGAGCGAGAGGAAAGTGTGCAGCCTGGCCAAGTAGCAACGGAAGCGCGGCCTCGTCAGCACAGAGCGGATGATGATGTTGCCCAGGGAGTGTCCGATGAAGCTGTCAGACAAACAAACAGACTCTTAGACAGATGAATTTGAAATTTGAGCGTTGGGGGCGATGGAAAGTGTTCCCGACCCCTTGCGCTCCCCACATGAAGTGGGAACCGTGGATTATAGTTTTCCTTGATTTCCTCTGAATTGTTATGCTTATTTATGGCTGCTAAACCACAGTACTAATTTCATACCACAACTGTAAAAGGGGCCGGTATGACAATAAGGTTCCTTGACTACTTCTTCGTGCAAGAGACCTCATTAATTTGTTAAAACACCCTCAAAAGGCGACGACAACTTAATGATGCTAACCAGGAGACTGCGCGGTTAATGAACGGCGCCCGCTCCCCAACGGCGGGGCGGGGAGTATTCCGCTCGCAAAGTTCTGTCTGTCACTTTAGTTTAATTACTGTTCTCGGTGAGTTTTGCTCAAAATCCCTCATCGACGCGTCTGTTCCTTCTCATCTGTCTCGGCAACAAAAAAATAAATATTTAAAAAAAGGAGAAAAAAAAAAAAACCAAACTATTAAAGCAAATGCGGAGGGAGCCAGATGCTATTGTAGCAGTCCGCTGCCTTTGCCTTTCATATACAGTCCTCGAGAGACTATGCCTCGGTAAAGAAAGTTAACAAACTTGGGCAGAAGCTCTTTAAGATGAAAAAAAAAAAAAAAAGCTGGCACATTGAGGGCAATTAGGCGGGAAGATGAATGGCTTAATTTGACTGGAGCCCCGGCAACGCGCTACGGTATGAAGTACAGTCAATCAAGGGGAAAGCGAGAAAGGCAGCGTATGACGGCGCATGCCTCTCATCCGTCGATATGCGTTTGCACATTTTGTCACAAGGCGGTCGTCGCCCTTGTTTGAATGTCGAGCCTCTGCTGCCACCTGGTGGCCGTAAGGCCTCGCCGCTCGAACGGCTCCGGCTGCCTGCCGCAATCGATCAAGATCACTCACGGGCCGGGGGTGTGGGTGTGGGTGTGGGTGTGCGCTAATGCGTGCATTACATTGTATCAAGGCTGAGCGTCTGACCTTATCCTGCCAATGGTGAGGTTGTACAGCTGGATGTGCTGAATGATTTCATCCAGCAGCCTGTCCGTCATGGTGTCGAAATCTGCAAACGTGTCGGTCTGCGGAGAAACAGGAGGGAGGGAAAAAAGGGACAGTAGTCAGCGTTTTTTCTTTTCTTTCTTTCTTTCTTTTTTCTTTAAATCCGGAATTGCACTCTGGGGAAAATGTGAGACCGCGCGCGATCAATCCTCTCCTGTCAACGTCGCACCCAGCCGTACCTGGTTCCTCTCAGACATGAGGAAGTCGAGCCTGGACCCCGGCAAGCCAAGTTCGATAAAAGTCTTCACGAGTCGAAGGTCCGCGCTGTTTCCTGGATGCGAAAGAGGAAATCACAAACCAATTCTGACTCAGCTCTTGCGGAGGGAGGCCCATAAATCATTGAAGGAGACACCTGGACTCCGTTCTGCGGAATTAGTGTTCACAGACGCTGATACGTGTTGATGTCTTAATTTTCGCAGAGCACACCCAAGCGCTATTGCATTTGCGGCGGTGATAATAACTTGCTAAAGAAACAAGTGTGTGCAATTTCCTCTGGATAGATTGGTCGGACTAAAGGTCCTCTATTATGCAGAGTTGACTCTACCAATGTTTTTTCAAAAACAAAGGTCACCGTCTGTCCTTTACTTATTTTGTTTAATCTGTTCCTCTGGAAAGTGTGAGCTAAACCAGGTAGGTCAGGAAACCTAAATCTACCACCTAAACCTAAATCCTACCTCCCCGAGGTTAGTGACAACGCTTCCCAGACAGCCGCTTTGTTTATAAACCATCAGTTTTAGCAGGAAATGTCAAAACCTTTTGCAGTAGGCTTCAAACAGAGCTAAATGTGCTGTTTCCTGGAAATGTATAAAGTATTTTGGGTTAATAAATCGTGCAAGTCGGCTGGACATGGGGCAAAAAAAACAAACAAAAAAAAAAAACACACCGCTTATCTCAGGATCCTGAGTTAACTAAGTCGGGATCCCGACTTAGTTAACTCGAGATCCTGACTTAATTATCTCAGGATCCCAAGATAACTTTTCAAGACCAATGTTCTTCCAGAGCAGTTTGAGATCGATGCACTTCCATTCAGATCAGGGAAAAAAAATATTAACTAATCTCAGTATCTCGAGATAGCTAAGCCGGGATAAGGCCCTGTTTGTTAGTTATCTCAGGATTCTGAGATAAGTGGTCTCTTTTTTTACCCCACCTCTTTTAATTATTATTATTTTTTATTTTTTTTTGCCCCATGTCCCCTCTGGGGCTCCGTACTTTTGGAGTCCGGGATTGAAAAATAAAACCTGAGAATGGTATTTCACATGGGACCTTTTTAAAGAGAAAAAGTGTTCAGTCCGCCCCCTCAAGGCTTCCTTCTTTTAGCAGGAAAAAAAAAGGCACTGTTTTTTTTTCTTCTTTTTCAGGAGGCTGTAAACAGAGAGTGGAACACGCGCTGGACTGCACTGGATTCTGACGACGGAGCTCTCAGCTGCACTGACCGTCAAGTCCGTGGACGCACACCACAAGGTGAATCCCGTCGTCAAACTCCTCGTCGTCCTCTTCAGGAGGGAAGTAGGGTAGGTCTGATGCCAGGAGGGGAAGGTCGCTGTACAAACTGGCCTGGAAGCTCAGCTGTTTGAACAGCTCCTCTTTGGCTTTGTAGAAACTAGTAAAAACAACAAATTAAAGTCTTAGAAGAAATGAAGGTATAAAATCAGAACCTCTGTATAAACATAATGCAACAGTGATGTTGGTATGGGGAGAAGATGATCGTGTTATACTGTATATCAGTTTCTTAGCCGCAGAACACTCTTCTAGTTTTCTCCACTTGCTGCATCGCATAACGCCAAAGTCGCTTGCAAGTTTCTATTTGATTAACTTTATTTTCTGCTGTCAGGCGAACATGCTCACACACAGACTTACAAGTAGCTTCGCCAAGTTTTATTACTCTGACATCCTGCCAGGTTCGAGATGTTCAGCTGCGGAGAAGTCAAAACAAATCCGATTGGACTTCCCGCACTTTCAGTGAATCACTGCGGATTTGCCGGCACTCTTTGATGTGATTTAATACACTCAGGAGGCGTTTCACCTCGGGTTTGACTTTCCCCCATCAATATTGCCCCAGCTTCATTTTGTCACACCGTGCTTTCCAAGGATGAGTGGCTGCTAGCTCACAGCGCCACATGTCAGCAATCATCTGCACTTACTCATTAAACCGCACACTTTGGCCTTGTTTCCTGTGCGTGCTCGACTTCCTCATAAACACAAAGTTTTCATTTTCATTTTCACAGCAGACTTTTTTCTCTTCTTACCGAAACAGCTAAGGCGTTAACAGAACAAACTAATTCCTCCACTCAATTATGGGTACAGCTGATCTGTGACTCTAATATTACGTGATAAATAATTGTAAAAGGACTTTGGTTTCCATAGTCTGAATTATTAGTGACAGGACTGAGTGAAAATGATGAATTATCACGATAGGTGAAATTCCCTGGGAGTGTGTTTGGTCCTGTTCCCATTCAAAGCAAGGTAAGTTTTTACAAGGTCAATGTAGGATACAGTTTAGCCTCACATTAGCATTCAGCGAGTCCTGCAAGCAAGTTCCGTTAAATGATTAACCATCCAGCAAAATAAACTGCATCCCTCTGGAATAAAAATTATGCTTATTCATATACTACATTAACTGGTGATGTAAAAATTAATAGGAAAATAATGTCCTCTGTGAGGAAGTATGACCTTGAAAATCCAACTCTATCAACCCGCAACACACACACACACACACTCCCCCAGTTATCAGTCAAAATAGAATTTTTAACGTAATGAATCGCTTACAATAACACATCTGACTGGAGTAGTCTGCTACCATAAGCACTGCTCCCTTGGCAGGTATTTGTTTAATAGCCTCCTCTACAAACCCACCATCCAATTAACTAGCGCAAATTAGCTTAGGAGCTAATGTTGGTTGAAGCTTTGCTCCTTAATTTTTGTTAAGCTGGCTGCAGTCTGGCTGTTAGTGTCAATTCCCTTGAGAGGTCAGTTTAAAATGACTCCCCGCTCCAATGCTAATGCTTGCTAAAGATTCAACATTGCCAGCGGATGGTTGCAGCTCTCTTTATACAGTTGCTTAGCTGCTAGCATGAAACAAACAAACAAAATAAACAAAGAAACTCCATTAAATGAATGAAATGTTGGTCTGAGAATGACAAGCAAAGTAAAAAAAAGCGCTGCCGGTCCACTCACTTTAGCATCCGTTCATTCGTTTCTTCGTCCATCGTGAGGGCATTGAGCGAAGACGAGGAGATAATACCAAATGAGCCCAGTGGCTGATGAGTGATCGGGGAGGTAGCCTGGCGTGGGGACATTCCACTGACAGACGGAGAGTCCCTCAGGACGGAGGAGAAGGGTAAACAGGTGGGAGCACAGGACACCGACATGTTCACCACCTCCACCATCTTCTTATTGACAAAGGCCAGGCCTGAGTTGGGGATCTTCGAGGGCTTTGCCTGACAGGCTAAAGGCTCTTTCTCACTGTCCACGATCCCGTTGAGGTCAACTGGTGATGTCATATCATTGACTATCAGTCCGGTTAGGTCACTGGGCCTCTGTGCTGCGCTGTTGGCCTGTTCGCTCTGATGTTGAGGGCTCAAAAGATCCAAAGGTGCTTGGGAAACATCTACATCCTTGTGGTCAGCGAGCAGCTTGGTGTTGTGGAAACTTTGGCGCTCTCCTCCAGCGTGAATCCCGCCCCCATCTGCCACATTTTTATGCGCACATGGCTCGCTTCCACAGCTGCAGGGCACCGTTTCCGTTTCGACAAGATGCACATCCTCCACCGAGGCACTCTCTCCACTGATGTGTGTTTCAAGGATCACATTCTGCTCATGGCTGCCGCTGCTGTTAAGTGCTCCTGCATTCACAGAAGGTCTTTCCAGAGAATCCTGTAAATGTGAGACTTCAGACGTGCCACTTAACACTGATCTGGGTGTGTTTATCTCTGGCAGGAGGTGCGGAAGGGTTGAGTTTTCGGGGATAATGTTCTCCTTGAGAAGGTGAGCATGGCTTGCTGTTGAATCTGGACCAGTTAGAGATGACTCAGTCTGCTCAGAGTCAAGTTTGCTGTCCAGAAAAGAGCAGTGTGTCTTGCATGGATCCTCGTGTTGCACTGAGCTGTCGGGTTCCGTTTCCTGGTTGAGCTGTGAGTGGTCTTCGTCCGCGTCTTCTGGGCTGCTTATCTGTGGCGCGGACACTGATTTGGTCAGCTTGCTAAGCTGCCTCTGCTGTTGGTCCTCCTCGTAGGGCAGGGAGCTTATGGACGTGAGTGAGGCCTGTATTCCTGCGCTCGGGAGGCTGCCGTTGCTCTCCATCTGAAGGCCGCACACCATTTGCTGTGGGATTTCGCGGTCGCTGGAGAAGTCCCGGGGAGGCCTGCCCCGCAGAGCGGTGTCCAGTGGCCACGCCACCGAGCTGGGTTCGCTCTCGATACCTGAGTCAGAGATCACCGAGGAGGAGCGCTTCATGATCTTGGAAGTGGCCAGGCATCCGCGATGGGCAAGCTCTTTCCTGGGGTCGCCCAGGAAGGGAGGCATTGGAGGCTGCGTGTTGGCAGTGGGGAGGCTAATCTGAGGAATGTCATCACTTTCGTCGACGACAGTATGATTTAACGGCATGGCTACATCGGACTCCTCCCTGTCGTCTTCACTTTCCCTCATGTTGCCGTCAAGTCGTCCCTCACATGGTCGGATGCAATTTCCTTTCTCCGGGTGAGCAAAGGGCTCGATGCCGCTGTCGTTTTCTTCAGCTTGGGATTTGTGAGTGGAATGTCGAGACAGAAGCTCTATTTCTTCTGAAGCTACCTCGCAAGCCTCAACGGTGACGTACTTTGGGCCCGAATCAATGCTCCCTTCCATCGTTTGCTGCTCCTCCTCCTGTTCCTTGATGCTTTCCGCCAAAGAGGGACTAGCACTATTCTCAGCAGGACCCAGGCTCTGGAGGAGTCTGACGCTGGTGCTGGTTTTACTCTGCTCTGCTATTAGCGATACATATGTGGGCAGATCTATGCAGTCATCGCTGTCCAGCGCATCCTGGGGTATTGCTGGTGAACTGGCCCCCTGCCTTCTCTCAAAAATCCCGAAGGCAGGTCTGACAGCAGTTTCTTGGTTTGTCTGCTCGTCTGTGGTTGGCACATGAGATAACCAATCTAAAAAAAAAGAATAATAAACAATACCATTCTTTTTATGTAGAATAGATAGATGTGCAACTTAATCCACTTTCAAATGTTGAATTACCTGTTTGAGGAGACTCAACATATCTGTCCTCGAAGATGATGGGCAGGCTGTTCCAGTCTCCATCAATGTCCAGGCACTCGACAGGTAGAGGAGGCATCTTGGTCAGGTAGTCTGAGCTCCGCACTTCTGCAGCAATCTGCCCATGTCTGTTAATTCTGAGTCAGCAGGTTAATAGCGTCAGTACTCAAATCTGTTTTAAAATGCGTCAAAATATTTTTTTTTTTTCTGTGAAGACTGTAACTTACAGTTCCTCTTGGAAAGTTAGAGAAATCTCTTTTGGGTGTTCGCAGAAGAAGTATGCCTCGGAGAACCTCCTGACCTGGTCATCCATCAGACATCAGAAAGAGAATTAGTGTAGAAAAGCCATATTTTATCTTTCACGGGAATGTAACAGCACACAACAAATTACTCAGCTAAATTTGACATAAAAATTGTTATGAGAGAATTGAACACCTGGCTGCATCTGCTGACTTCTTCCCTCTTTCTGATATAATCCACTGCCAGAAACACAAATTCATCCAGGCAGCACGATTGCAAAGTTCAACTAAGTTCAGTTTATTTTCAAATAGAGCTGCGCATCAAATTTCCTTTTCATTTTGTTTGCTCAAAGAACTCAGCTGAGTTTTAACTTTCCCCAAACATAAATCTTGCGGTTCATCTCTCATTTGACACCGGAAGCCGTTCAGCACAGGGTTTGCGCTCAGATTTTCGTAGCTCCCTCTTAAATTTGAACCCATGGAACTCCCTACTTTCAACACCGGGTCCATGCCTCTGCCTCTTTCCATTGCCACCCGGCGTCATCCTTAAAAGTCAGCTGCTGTGACGGACAAATCACCGGGAACGCCACTTCCGCTGCGTCCTAACCCCGCGGTAATTACAGAATGAGCGCTAATTGAAATCCCAGCTCGGCTGGTGGGTGGAGACGCGGCGGTGTTCCCTCGGGGCGATATACTAAAGCAAACAAGTTCATTATTTTCCGACAACTGAGACTGAACAGCGGCTCATGAGGGAGCCTTGAGAGCTGCTCCACTGTGAAGCACATGTTCACACCCTATTAAACAGCCCAGTGAATAGATGAGGAGGGGGAAACGCATCTGATATCGCATTACCTTCTCAGCTAAAGCGATGCAGAGTGATTTTAGTGAAATAATAACGGTAAGAAGGGATATTGCAAACCATGTCAATTTCAGCCTTTGTTTGCCGGTTCACTTGATCTCTTTCTATTTGAACACTGCACTCAGGGTGAAATCATCAAAATAAGTGGATCCAGCGGTCAATGGAAGCACAGCAGTCTTAGTTTAAGTTCCTCCGTCAAACTGAAAACATTCATGTACTTTATACAAAATATTTTAATTGTATGTCACAACCCTTTTGCGCAGTGCCTGTTAAATGAGCCAAATAACTCTGACCTTTCTGGTCAGGTTCAACATTGATAAATTAATTCTTTCAATAATAATATACATCTTTAGCCTGTCAGTGAACTCCCCAGAAATGACTACAGTCCATCCTCCAAGATTTGATTGCTGCACTTAGCAAACAGGTCTTGGATATCTTGGCGATGTCACTAAGAGCGCTGATATCTTGTCCAAGACAGCGTCAGCAACGCCTGCCGTTCCTTCCAAACACGTGGAAAGTCCAACGCCGCGTCACTTTTAACAAGAATCTCAACCAGAGGGATTTTGTAGGAGGCTGTACACAGAGCACAGAGGGCTAAATATGCTCTGTCGTGGCAAATCAATAATCTTTTGCATTGTTTCTTTTAGTAGTACAAAATGAAAAATAAACACTATTGCAATTAGTATGATACAGTCCTGTAAGACATCATTGGAGAGTTTTAACATTCATTTCTCATTGCAGTTCTTTTCACCGGGACTAACACAGATTACTTAACCGGAATGATGTGTTAAGTGCAGCCCAAGAGAAATTTTTTTTTTTCAGGCAGTTTCGAAGACTGAGCGGAAGGAAATTGGACTATAATCAGACCTTAAGAAGCTGCTGGCAAAAATAAAATGCCAATAGTTATAAAACAACGTAGTAGTATTTTTGTACTTCCTCGTAGGCCGCCGCCGCTGGCTAAATTTAAACGCGTCGTCTTCACTCTCTGCGATGGAGAGCATGCGGACAGCTCGGGAGAAACTCAGGAGAAGAAGGCAGACGTCGGGAGAATTGTGTAAGAGCGCCTCTGATGAAGCGAGAGCCGCCGCCACCGCCGCTCTTACCCTGAGCGTGTGGTGCTCCAGGGCCAGGTAGGACAGGATGTGGGGGTTGAGCACGGCGGCGTCCAGGAAGCGGCTCCACAGTGCGGCCAGCTGGGAGCAGAGCTGGCTCACGTCCCTGCTGATCTGCTCGGCCACTTTCTCGTGACCCTCCTGCAGCTGACGGAGACAGACAACGAGTCAGGATGGACACATTCCTGAACTCGGCACGTCTAACCCTAACCCTAACCCGATTTGTCTGACTGAGTTCTGTCTGGGTTCAGTGCTACAGTTTGAACGTGATTTTAAAAGGATTTTAAATCACTAGGAAAAAGTTGTACTGATTTTCAATTTGTGTTGCCTGAAACTGGATTGAAATGTTCTATTGTTTTTCTCCGCATTGTTTGTTACTTTTCAGTTCTAAAGTGGTACACTGGTATGTAATACTAGTACTGCTGCTGCTGTTACTGCTATTACTATTACTACTACTGCTACTACTACTACTAATAATAATAATCATAATCATAATAATCATAATAATAACAATAGTGTTTTTAACTAACTGTTTTTAACTTTAAAAAATTCTAATAAAACAATTAAATTCTCATAATACTACAGCAACAACTACTACTACTACTATTAATAATACTAATACTAAGACTAATAACCTAATTTGTAACTGTATAAAATGAATTATATGCTAAATTAAACTAAAAACTTAATCAAATTATGTTACTCTCTGAAATAAGAACTGAATAAAAGTAGTATGGCAGGGAGAACCTTTGCATTCAATTATCACTGGGGACTAATGCAGCTACAGTAACACTGTGTGATCTCCCCAAACACCCTCATTAACATGGATATCATTTTCTAATTTCGACTGTGAAAGCTCTGACCTTGACCCTTTTTTATAGGAAGATAGAGTGAAATAAAAAGAAAAACAGAGCAACAAACCTGCAATTCTATCGTGAGCTGATTCAACGTTTCCTCTACGGGCGGCGCCTCTGAGGGAGAAGAGGTCAGAGTGGAAAATTAGTGCGCCATAGTGATTGACACTATATGGTTGTTCTCAAAGATATCATAGTGTTAAAGAAAATCTATGATTTGGTGACTAAAAACATGGTTTAGAATGAAATAAGTTGGGGGAGAGCTTGTACTGCTGTACGTTTGCTGACAAGATTTTAAGTAGTTTGACTGATCTTGTCGTGCACATAAACATAACACAAGAATTTAAGAATTTTCCAATTTTGGGTTGAAAACTTGGGCTGTGAAAACTTCATTCTACACACATGTTATAACATATAAATAGGACATTTTAGTCTGAGAATCTTTTCTCTAAATGTTTATTTGAAAAAAGAACAACCTAACAAAATTAAAATTTTGAATTTTGATTAGAAGGCCAAACACCTCTAATTTGTGATGGGAAGTGCAACACTTATGAAGCTCTACCCTGAAATAATGACCATTGAAGACGGCATTTAAAGCACTCAACCAATCGGGTGGTGGCACTTCTCACTAATTTAACACAACACAATAGTCGGTAGAATGGAAACGACAGAGCTTTACCACGTTCGTACCTGGGTCTAAAGGAGTCTGCTGGAGCTGCGGAATCTCCTTCATCAGTGCGACATGGTACGCGTGCAGGCCCCTGTGAGCGGCCAGCAGGAGGCGACAGAGCCTGCGGTGCCACGTGTGAGCTCTCTGCAAGCAGTTCTCGCTGGGCACATAAAAGCTTCCCTGTAGAGAGGAGGGGGGGGCGCACAAAGGAAACGTCAGCTGCTTTTGTGGGTCAGTGGTCGCCCGCCGCCTCGCAAATATTTCCTCCCGCCCTTAGTAATGGCCGTGTTCGCATACTTGAGCTTTACGGCCGCGACTGCACGGGCTTGTCTCCCCCAAAACCTCGACTTTGTCTCCTGATTAGACACACGGAGGATGATTCTGGGATCAAATGGCCCCATAACCACAGCTTTGCTCTGAGCTGTTAAAGCAGATCAGTGCGTGTAAGGGGCCCGTTAAAGTGGATGCGACGCATCCTCGTTATGACCTTTTAAAAGTTCACAAGTAAGACGAGTTGACCCAGAAACTGCGCCGCGCTGACTTTCCTCTGGCTCGACGGGGAAGAAGCAGCCAAAGTAGAATGTGTCAAAAGCCATGAAATCAAACATGAAAGAGAAAAACTCCCAAAGCCTTTCACGTCTTTGGGTGCAGTACAACCCACGTACTGGCCACTCTTCCAGCAGATGGCCCTCGCACAACACAGCATCTGACCTGCAGTATTTGTGCAATACCTTGAATGTAACATACATTCATCCATTTTCTATACCTGCCTCTCCTGCATTGAGGGTTGCAAGGGGTTGCTGGAGCCAATCCCGGCATGTCATTGGGCGAAAGGTAGGGTCATACCCTCGACAAGTCGCCGGTTTATCGCAGAGCCACGTCGAACCCAATGCATGTCTTTGGACCAAGCAGACCAAGCAAGGCTTTGGTTCCGGCATCGTACCTTATATTGCGGAGGAGCTAATGCCTCCGGCCCGAACAACCGTCATTGAACGTGTCAGCCATCAGAACATGGAAGCAGAGCAACGCCGATACGTGACAGGCAAATGCCGTTGCCCCTCCTGGTTGCAGGAATGTTTTGGCAGCACTGGCGGCACTCCACGAAAAAAAGGCATGCGACGGCGGAGTTTCTGGCCACGTGCTGTAATTTGCCTCGGGCGAGCGCCCGCCACGGCCCTATCATCATACCTGCGCGTGCTCTGTAATTGCAGCGGAGCGCTAGACCCCAAACCAGGAAGGAACATCTGTATGTTTACTTTCATAATTCTTTTTCAGCTTTATGGAGGCCTGCCCGGATCAGTCTGCAGGCGAAGGATCCAGGGGGGGAAAAAATAGCTATTTTTCAGATTGAACCAGTCATTATCCACCCAAAAATATAGATTTCCTTGGTGCTTTTTGTGCACAGTGTTGTCAAAGGCCCAGTTTACATGACAAAGAATGAGAGAGAGTTTGTTGCCCGCACACACAGAAACTGCATCTTAAATGACCTAAAACTTTTTCGTATTTATTTAAATTAAGATTTAAATGCATTTTAAAATCTTTCAGTTTGAAATTAAAGATTCTCTACCAACTTCTCCTGAAAATATGTTTTAATACCCAAGGGGGACCTTTTTTTTCCCCTTGCTTTCTGGAGCGAACAGCTGACGACGCATGAAAATCCGAAACGTATTCTTTTTTCTTTTTGGTAATGACATGTAAGAGGAACTATTGTGGTGGGGGCAGCACAGCTGCAGGTGGAGCACCCTAAGCTAATAAGAGCAAAGGAAGAGGCGGCGTTCTGTGCTGCTTTCACCTGCAGCTATGTGGTACGTGGCGCTTGTGAGCTCGACTCATTACTGCGATCAAACGAACGGCCCCCTGCCTGGCTAAATGCAGAGCTTATTAAAGGGCCCAGCCAGGGGTCGGGAGTAAAAAAAGTAAAAAAAAATAAATAAATAAAAAGAAACTAGAACGTGGAAGGCTACCAGGGTGCTCATTAATGTTTACAATGCGGGGCCGTGACGCTCGCATTGACTTGAGAAACACATGCGAGCAGGAAAAACATAACAGAAGCGTGAACTAAAATAAATGGCTAACCAGGAGAGTATGGAAGGTTTTTTTTTTAATATACATGTATATATATATATATTTGATGTGGATATATGTTATTCATATTTTAATTCTATATTTGTATTCATAACATTGTTGAAATTCTTTAATTCAACACAGGCGGAGCCGGAGAGTTTCTTGCTCGGTGCCAATGTAAAGAATTATATTTTAATCCCATTAAATATGGACCATGAAATGCAACTGGAGATATGAATTCCAAGCTTGTTTTTTTGTAGTTTGGGTAGCAGAAATGTTTTGAAATTAGCTGAACACAACTTATGGTACAAACATTTTCTGACACTGTTACGGTCCCAAGTTCATACGACATGATAATTGTTACTTTGTTGGCAATATGCGTTTACGTATAGAGCCAACATCAGGTTTTTACCCGAAAGGTTACTACATAAGTAGTCGCACTAAACTGTCAAAAATGAAGGGGTGGGCTGGCATTCTGCGCACTGTCCTACTGAAAAAGACTGACCAGCCTCTGACTGGCTTACAGGCCAATCACCGCGGGCCAATCACTGCATCCCATTGGTTTATATACGGTTGTCCTTCCTTCCTGGACTGTAAATCCCTCGAGTTAACTGGGTGGGTTGGGCGACAGCGCCGGAGTCAACAAGGCTAATGAGCGACAGCCACACAGGGTGCACAAGCAACCGCCAATAAAACGCGTCAATGCTGCTGAAGCAGATCAAACGAAAATCAAAAGAAGAAGTAGAGGCTGCTGAAAAAAAGAAAGCAACAAACTAGATTAGTTTGGTGTCTAACCTTGTGGAAATGTATAGTGTTGTTAAATTGCCATCAGCCAGAATAATACATGAGTAATACCAAAGCGGTATAAAGATAACCAGATAAGGTTTCTGGTGACAAGCCATTTGATTCGGTTACAATAATTGAATGGTTATTGTAATTTATTTTTGACGTACGTGCCCTATTAATCTCAGTTGCTAAACCCAGAGCCCAACATGGGCAGGCGGGTTGATCAGATATTTTGAGAGAGCGCAAGGTCGTGCTCATCTGTGTTGGCCTCTGCTCCGTAAGCCACTAAAAACCTCCAGCGCTTCAACAAACCGGCGATACTTTTGGGTAAAAACACATCCATGATCAGAAATCCAGATTTGAAAATAAAATGAGGTGTGGAGTACGCTCCACAACAAAAGTAATCCATGATGCTGCTTTAATCTGAGGTCGCAAGATTCCACTGATATTATCTGGCGGCCTCTGAAACGTGCAGCTAAACGGGATGCTGCATCATTCTGCAATGCATGTCTCAAATGGCCTTTGGCTGCCTTGACTTTGTGCTTTGTGAGCGAGCGATGCGGCCAACGGCTGACATACCTCAGAGGTGACAGGTTTGCAGTAGCCCGCCCCGAACACGAGGTTCTCCACAGTCATGGCAGACGGGTCGCTGGCGCTCTCCGGCGAGCCTTTTCCCAGCCAGGAGCCCTTCCCTGTGCGTGCAAAGCTGCAGAGGGGACACACGGGGACAACGCGCCGGTGTCAGACACTGCAGTAATCTGCGTAATGCACTTGTGAATTCAGAATATATGATACCGGCAGCCGAAATTTGTAGGGGTGAGTGGAAAAATCATTCATTCAGGCAGCGATTGGACGCCTATTTATTGTGACAGCCAAAACAGAGAGGACAAGAATGAGCATCAGTGCCAGCTTGTCCTTTTCATCCAGAGAGACTGTGGTTAAAACTGTAGCTGCACAATGCATTTCAATTAAATTCAATGCACTCTGACATTTTTGCTATAGTAATACCTAAATTGCGACTTAATTCATTTAAGTTATTTTTAGATTTATTATTGTGGGACCCGTTCCAGGGGCTGTTCCGTCCAAGGTGACCACATGATGCTCTCAGACTTTAACGGTCTAGTGGGGGTGTTACCACTAACGTTGAGGAGAGGAAGCGAAAGAAGGCCGGTGCTGACTATATTTCTTTGGAACATTTCGAACTTCAGAAATTATTCATTTTATAATTAGATGTGGTTACATTAGTTCACTTTAAACATTTATGTAAATAAGAGCAAAAGAAGATAATAAGAGCAATAAGGCCACATTAGAGGTTTCCTGCAGTGACTTATGGAGCCTAATTATGATAAAAAGGTTCGTGTCAGATATGGAAAAACATCGGTCAAAGCTCAATTTTTAAATGTGTTTAAATTACTGAAGCCAGAACCTGTACCAGTACCTAGGATAAGTTATTCTTATTGTACAAAAACTAGCTTTTAACTTACAATAAATTATTTGTTGGATCTTTAAAATCCAGATGAGATATTAAGGTCATAATGAGAACATTTTATAATCGTTCTCATTTTTAAATTTTTTTTTTTAATGTGGAAGATTTATGCACTCCAACGACGCGCGTGTGGAATAAAAAATGTGGATTTGTTTAATAGACGGTCAGTATTCATGACCGTCAAAATGCTAATGACTGCTGGGCGCCCCTCCTCCCCGGGTTACCTGATCAGCGGCTGATGTAAGGCAACCAGCGAGGCGTGTATGGAGACGGAGATGACGGACAGGTGGAAGTAGTCGAACATGACGGGGACGTGGTGGTGGAGGCCCCGCCGCGGGTGGAAGTGCAGGCTGAGCGTTCGGCTGCTGATCAGCGGGACGGTGGCGATCTCCGACAGCCTGAGGAGAGGAAGCTCAGCTGTTACCTGAGAACACAGGGCTAATGGAAGCAAAACAGGCATTTAACAGGTTTAGCTCCTTTTTGGTCCCTTCCTATGTGCAAATGAGATGCAGCGTTGATGCGTGCAGACAGAACTGCCTCGGCACGTGATTGGATAGCTTTGCATCCAATCAGGAATGAGCGCGGTTCGATTGGTTTGTGGGCTTCCCAATACATCTCAGAAATAAATAAGTACAAGTAAGTCCGGCCCTCCTCATCAAGTCACTGTCCGAAATCCATCCCACATCAAGTACAACAGGCAGAATCAGAATCAGGTTTATTATCGCCAAGTTTTCACAGATTAAAAACAAGGAATTTCACTTGGTGGCTAGTCTTGTCTTGTCAGGAACTAATAGTAAGTCAATAAATAGTTAAGAATGTCCTGCAAGCTCCACTCTGGTTGGGTTCATTCCCAAGCCTGATAGTTGAAGTGACTTTATTCACAAACAAATGACGTTCAGTTTATAGCTAAAGTCATAATAACATAGTTGAAATAAGAAATTGTACTTAACTGTGACAAGTAACCGTGTCAGACAAAATAGATGCATGCTCCTAGCAGCATAAACACATTGGTACATGTTGTCCCTCAGGCTCATGGCCCATTAACTTTTGCAAGAACAAAACAAACACCGACAGCAGTTGATTCAGGAGTGAGGGACGTCAGAGGACAGGTCCCAGTTGTGTTTTAACCAAATGAAAAAGTTAGTAGTCGCAGAGAAAAAACAAAACCTTATTGCTTTGGCCTCACGCCATCTGTGTGTCTCAGACCTACTGACCCTTCAGGCGAAGTGACGCAGTGATTGCACTAGGATACACAATTCAAGAGTTTTTTTCAATGCTCAAACGTATTTATTTTGAAATAGCCCAGCACTGCTCCTGCACGTTACAGAACTGGCTGTTTCTGCAAGTGCAGCCTGCCAGGGGGAGCTCTGTGTCCCCGAGAGGGCAGTGTGACCCCTGAAAGCATCTGATTATTATTTTGCACGTGTGAACGGTCATTTTCAATGAGCGATAAAAAAACAAAAAAAACAGGGCAAGTTGTGTGACGCACAGGAGTTCCATAATTCACCCCCGTGTACCACTGCTGAAAACTGTAATCACACAGGTATGACAAAAACAGTGAAACACAAGCACCCTGGGCCAAAAGCGGGAGGAACGCCCGGAGGAGAAATTGCACCTTTAGCCGCATTCGCCCTGGAGCATCGCTTTCCTCCCCTCCTTCATTTTCTCCTCGTCCCGCGTAAACAAGCAAATCACAGCGCTTGTGATCGGGCTAGTGGCGGCGGGCCAGAGGATATAATACCCTGTGTTCACGTCCGCTTTGCATTTTCACTCTTGTGGTGGCAGCGAGAAAAAAAAGAAAGAAAGAAAGAAAGAAAGAAAGAAAAGACAGCGTGAGGGACAGAAACCTACTGCTGCTCATTGTCGGTGAAATGCAGATCCAGCTTCAGCTGAAAGTCCACCTCGCTCAACGCCTCCTCCACCTGAAAAGAAAAGTAAAAGAGTTAATGACTGTGTTTATATATATATATATATATATATATGTATATATATATATATATATATATACATATATATATATATATATATGTATATATATATATATATATATATGTATATATATATATATATATATATATATATATATATATATATATATATATATATATACATATATATATATATATATATATACATATATATATATATATATATATATTTTTTTTTTTTTTTTTTTTTTTTTTTTTGACACAAGGATACACAATATTTGCTTATTCACATGGTTTATGAGAATAAGGGGGTTATTTGCTGATATTCTAGTCTGAGGTCTTGCAGATATGAACCATTTTTCAGGCGATTGTAATCTGATTGGACCATTCAGTGTTTGCCACACGCCTGTAGCAACAGGCTATGATTGCCCTGATCATATCCCCCAGACTCCAGTGGGGTAACATGGGTCCAGTAATCTTCCCCAGAAACTCTATAGATCATCTGAAAACGGCATACTTAACCCCCTGTTTAACCTTGTTTGTGCCTTTTAGAAACGCACATAAAGCAAAGTGGTCTCGAGAAGAGGTACTGTGCCCTTTGTGAAATCAGAGATATTTTTCTTTTTTTTGTAGAACAGTTTGTGCTCGCTCACCGTTTCCTGATACGAAAAGGTGTAAATCCCGAGCTTCTCTCACCCCTGAGGAGTTTGTAGTGTAGAGCGAGATGCACATATTATTGCCAGAAAACAGCGGTAGATTGAAGTTTGAGTAAAGCGCTGCCTTTTATCTCATCCCTCGTCCTTTGTTTTTCCCGCATATGAAAGATTTTTTTGAATTTGAATGAAAAGAAGTCTTTCATCTATGCTAGCTGTGAAGGACCATATGGTAAAAAAAATTACATTGAATGAATGATGAGTACGGCACTTTACCTTAGATCTAAGCCCTGTTTTTTTTTTGGTTTTTTTTGGTTTGGGTTTTTTTGCAATGCTGATTCATTGATGCGTTAGTGTTTCTCGCTGCGTGCTCCAAAGAAATCCCCCACCCGCATCCCATACTTGTATTTCTTTTAATGTGATCCGTGCAGAAGCGCACTGATTAACGCTTGTGTTCAAAGTGCCTCCGAGTGTCGTGGTGGGGTGGAGGAAATGCTATTTCAATATGAAAGGTGCCAAAGGTAGGAGGGACGAGTTAAATCTTTTGAAGGGTGAGGTGCAGCCTTTTCAATTACGCCGAAGGTCGTTGTGCAACCGTTCCTCTCTTTGTCTCGCATTTGTCTGAGCGTCGGAGAAAAAAAAAAGAGCAAACAAAGGAATATGTGCAGCGCTGCCTCATGTTTACGCTCAAAATTAATTAGGACCATGCAAGGGAACAAACAGAGCAGGTGACCTCAGGTAGCTTAATGAGTCGGGAGCCTGCAAGTGTTTGTATTCCAGTCAAATCCTCCTGTTTGCAGACGCTTGAGGACCTTCGCCTCCCGACGAGAAAACGCAAAGACCCAGACGGCGAGTCGCGGCTATCATCACACGGGTGGTTGGCCGTCAGATCTCCCCCAGCCCTGTCAAAACCATCTCGTCGCTGTCGCTTTGTCAATTTGACCTCCGATAGCTCCTGACAAAAAAAAAATCGAGAAAAAAAAACGGGCCAGAGTGGATTTTCAGGGTCGCGCCCGCGCCTCAATACGTGAAGGACAGCGCATCAATAACTGTCCAGCAGGTTTACGCGCCTGGTCATTTGAGCCGAGCGCCGGCTGATTCCAGGGGGCAAGTTTAGGAATTCTAACAATCCTCGCGCTAATTCTGGTCCTCTCGCGGCCGTGGCGGCCTTCTTCGGAAAAAAGAGGGTGGGAGGAGGGTGAATTAACTTTGTCATGTTTCTAAAAAATGAGCTGAGGGATCAGGGCCCAGAGCAATTGCTTTTGTTTTGGGCGTCTGCAGGCAATCGTTTCAACGCCTCCGCTATTATTGGGATTGTAGTTCTGCTTGCAACCTGAAGGAATGGATTTTCTTTTTTTTTTCTTTTGTAAAAAGCGTGGTTGAAGTGCTAATGCCTTGCAAGCAGCCATAGATACTGGTTAACTCTCGTAGTTTGTGGCACAAACAAGAGACACAAACTGGCAGAAAGATCATTGTTTTTTGGACTGTATTTTTTTGATCTAGTTTCATTATGTATTTTATTTTTAATACAGGATTGTCACCTGAAGCACAGGGATGGTTGTACACCCATTCATTTAGCTAGGACTGTCCATAAACATAGCAGAAAAAGTGAGGGCATTTCTGTTTGGGATACTTTTATTTTTCCCCTTTGTAATAATGCTTCCTGACAATGACTCATATAACACTTAAAAGTCTGTTTTCCTTCCCCTTGTAAATGGTGCCACTATTATAAGAAACATCCGTTTGTGGGATGAGCGGAACAGTTGAGTCAAATTTGCCAAATTTGATAATTCTGTCATTGACCTTTGGTCAGTGTTGTTTGGTGCATTTGAGGATGGAAGTCTGGGGGAAAAAAAAGACATCTTGACAATCAAACCACTTATTTATCTAGCACAGAGGGGGCTCAGCAGCACGTGGAGGAACCATTGATGGCCACGACGGTCGTGGCACCGCTTCCTCCTGCCGGTTGCCAGCCTGGTTGCAGCCTGCCACTGGGTAACGTCCTGGTCCTCGAGCAGCACCAGTCAGCCAACCAGGTTTCGCTGGATTCGGCACTGGTTGCACGATCTTATTTCAACATCTCTCTACATTGAGATTGCCTCCAATCAAGACAAGTGTTGTTTCTCCACTGCCTCCCAGTGCCGCCATCAAAAGATGCTCCCTCCACTCTGCTCCACCCATTCCACTCTATTGATGTGGCAATCAGCCGAGCGCCCTCTGCTTTTTCTGCACACTTTGATCCTACGATCCAACCGCCGCGAGGAGAATCCGGACTCACAGCTGAACACAGCATTCCTCCACCTTTCATACGCTACTAGTTAACTTGTGTGACCTCTCAGTGGTCATCGGCGTTCTTCATAGACGAAGATGGTATCAGCAGCAACCGATACCTGTTTGTTTTATCAACACTACCTGAGTTGTAAAAAAAAACAAACCACGGAAAAAACCCCACACGTGAAGTACCGTGAATTTGCATAACAAAGCAGACGGCCGCACAAATTCAGTTGTTGTGAAGTGGGACTGGTTTCGGGAGGCGTAGAATCATTTTGCTTTTATTTCTCATGCTTAGTCACGATGCTGACTCCACAGCAGTCATTAGGCATAAGGACTCTCATGCAAGCCCCATTCTGAAAAACACAACATTAAATTAAATAATAAAAAAAAAAAAAAGGCACTTAAAAAAAGTTCCTAATAGTTATTCTGACAATGCAACAAATTATCTGAACGTGACCATCCACGTCACAGCCAATCTCCATGCCAGAAGGGATTTGACTCTCCGCCTTCCTCAACATTGTCTTAGTGGTCGCCTGATGATTAGTTGGCGTCACTGGAAGTCCATTCAACAAAACTGCCCAGTAATTGCAATTGTGGGACACTTGCTGCTAATGGCTGAGTGCTATCGCAGCTCTCCCCTGCCCCCGCCCCCCCCACCCCCCAGGAAAACGAAATCACTTCTTTACGACACACTAACGGCAGGCTTTTTGCTTTAATTAGCGAGCGTGTCTGTTGGTGAGAGTAGGCAGCCAAAACCTGTGCAGTCAGGATCATAATCCTCGTGGGACACGTCATGCATTTGCAGCTGAGCTGCGAATAAAATGCCGGCTTTTTAATCGCCTGCCATTTATTTATCGCCGTTATTTGCGGAAGGCGTGAGCGCGAAATGTCAGTGACTCACCCTTTCCCCGTCCAGAAGCAGGTGGACTTTGAAGACCATGCAGTCGTTGACCGTGATCTCCTCGTTTCGGTACAGGATCTGAAGTATCCGGCTGAACACAGCACCGTCGTAGACCCCCGCAGAGCTGAAGCTGCATTCGTCTGATGTGGGAGACACAACAACAGCCGCGATGAGTGATCAGTTCCGCGCCTTTGACTCATAGGGCTGCAGCAGTGAGATTCATCACAATGTACTACATGGAGAAAATACTACAAAAAACCCTTCTGGGTACTCTTCAATGTGGACGAGATTAAAACAACCACTGTTTAAAGCTATCCATTCATTTTTTTTTCTTTTTCATTTAGCACATGCACTTGATATTTGCACTACAAGGCCACATGGGTTTGAATGAGCGCATACATTTGTGTGAGCGTAATTATTCTTGCGAGAGCTTGACCTGACATTTTGAAATGCTAGCCGTACCATTGAGGGATCTGAAAACGTGCTGTCGTTCAGGAAGGGCGCCTCCATGTGTAAATATGTGTCGAGATCTCAGAAAGAGATTACATTCTCGGTGTTCACCCCTGTTCCTTCAGCGCTGGCCCGGATCAGGGAGTCTCTGATCGGAACCGGTTATGAATCGCTAGTGGTGTGCGATACGGATCGATATTGTGTCGGCGCGAAACCTTTGGAATTTAAAGAGGAGGGGAGATAAGTAATGAATCAAATGTCGAGCTTTCCAGCGTCTTCTCTGATCAGCGGCTCATAAAATCGAAGAGCTCACAGCCAAACTACCAACATTACTGGGGCGACATCACAATCAAGGCTGCCTTTGGTTAGTGTTTGTTTGTTTGTTTGTTTGTTTGTTTATTGCCTTTGCTATTGCCAAATAATTGCTTTCGCAAAAAACGCACCATTCTCTTTTGAAGAGACCACCTGCGGTGCGGACTTCTCGACTGCTTTGATTGTTTTTGAACTCCACATTTGAGATTTGAGTCTGGAAGCTGGGACCGGTTCCATTTGGCCGCGGTCCTCTTGACGTCGCGGCTGCCGATCATATCTCCCTGCGACTGGGCACCAATCGAACCAAAGCAAACATCACAGCTCAGCGTCGCCCCCCCCCCGGTCTCTGTTATGCTAATTAAAATTTTCTCAGTTTGATTCCATTGCGGCACTGCTGGGATTTGAAATGTATACTCTTTGTACCCAGGCCGGACTAACTGGTGCACAGTAGTTCTTATACTATCTGCAATCTGCCTTTCCAAACAAAACACTTGGGACAACTTCTGACATTGTTCTGATGAAAATACCGCTTGGTGTACCAGAACTCCAAGACCAATCCCGCTCTAGCACGATACAGGGGCCTCGAAATCTGTGTTTTGGATGCAGTCAATTGAATGTTCAAATTTAAATCTTACATTTACAGCCTTGGGAAAAACCACACGATGCCGATGATTGCATGTTCTGTATACGCCGACGCGGTCAACAGATGGCAGACTTAGAGAGGGATCTCTTGGATAGAAGCATTTCAATCAGTTCAACATACGCACCCGTCCAGATGCTGGCGCATATATTCATGCATTAAACTGCCGCGCCCCTGGAGCTGTGTAATCTCGCCACTTCTGTGTACGACATGCCATGCTGTTGACTCCGGGCTGTCTGGCACGCTGCCGCCGTCCAGCAGCGAGACGGGAGAGGTCTTTGAAACACCCCGCTGAGCCCGCGCTCTCCTCCGCCTCATCCTCGCGCCGCCTCGCTCTGTGGGCCGCCCCTTCGATAACACTCTCACCGCTTTGCAGCGCTGAGAGGCCCCCGGCTGGCGTGACTTGTTGTGCAGGGAGCGCGACTACTGTCAATAAGACGCGATGGACGTGCAACAGAGACGCCGCAATCCCTCAGGGCATGCCGCCATGTTCAGAAGGGAGTTCCATCTCTGTGTTTTTGGAGTTTCCAGAAAAAAAGTGTTCTTTTTCAAAACGCCTGGTTGCCATCCTGAGAGTTTCAGAAATTAGCATAAATGATCGTCTATTCGTTTTTGACCCATGATAGACTTGTGATTTCCCTGAGGTGCTTGCGCTCCCTACCTCGGGTGCCACTGCGGCGTGACCGCAGTCACCTAATCGATGAAGAGCGGCCGCTACAGTTTCCCCACGCTCAGACCCTGATGTACTCCTATTAAATGTAGTCGTTTTTTTTTTAATGATAAAGCACTGGAGCGGTGATAGTGGAGTGGGGCATCTTCTAAGTGATCTTGGCAAGAAAAAACAAACGAGCAAGAAACGCCTTCCATTATCACCTATGGTGAGATAGGCGCAATGGACAAGACGGGCTGACAGCCTGTCGCTGAGATGAACTGCGGTTAACACACTTGTGGGAAATTTAAAGTTTCCAAACTAGCAAACTTGCACGTCTTCGGGGCTGCATGAAGAAGCTTCAGCACCCAAAGGAAACAAGTGTAAACGCTGATACAATTTTTGTAATCTTGTCCAAAAAAAAAAAAGGACCCTGCCAGGTTGAAAGTGGAACCCAGGGCCCTTTTGGAGTGACGCACCACTGCTTATTGCTCTGCCAGTGGGTCACCTCAGGGAGATAACCGCACGGCGTTCGCCTTTGCAGGTTTTCTGGTTGTGTAAAGTTTGTCGTAGCAGCTAAAATGTGTTCACCCTCCGTGTCCGTGCCACAGCGGAACACATTTTGTTGTTGCCTTCCATCACTTCCCTGTGTCTTTTCTCGTTACGCCAAGCCATCCAGCAAATGAGGAGGTTTTGGTTTGGCTTTTTTGGGACGGTAACGTGAGAACAATTTCTGTGCTTTCCATGTTGGCAAAGAGGTGGAGTAAGACACTTTTGGCGGTCATTACCGGTCGGTCAGTCTGGCAGGTTAGTAACCACGTCTCAAGCATTTCTGTTACCATGACTGCAGTTAATCTCATCATAATCTCATTGGCACTGCCACGACTACTCTGACTTTCCACTCAGGTCCAGGAAAATTCTAGTTACCCAGTGAAACACAACATCCTGCACACCGCAAGTACAGTTTGCTGCCAGTTTTCGAACCCTACTATATATGAAACTTCACCCACATAACTCTTGGCTTCAATTCAAGACTTTTGGCTAAAAAAAAACAAAAAAAAAAACAGTAAATGTGACTTTACAGTTTACTTGCATCCTGTTCTTCTCACAGCAGTAAGTAGTCTTGAATGAAAGGAAGACTACCTACTAATGGCTGCTGATTTCTCCTTGTTCTTGTTGGTCATTGTTGGATATATTCAAAGGTCCAACGTTGTCCCTATTATTTGATCTTTTTTTATAATCCCAGACTCTGGCAGCTGCCCTTGGTGACATCAGTAGGGGCTGATTTAACGAACGGTGCGTTTCTAAAATGTGGTGCAGGGAGTCAAGGGTGGACTTTTCCCCATTTGTGGGGAGTGAATTTCGAGGACACGCATATAATCGCTAATGTATCAAAGTGAATTTTACATCGCGCCTTCTGTCTCGTGTTTCTATTGAGTCGGCCTGCACGCGCCTCATGCACATCACGCCTACGTGGAGCACTAAATGTCCGTGCAGGTGTTGGGAGAGTTATCACATCCGCCACATTAAAACCCAGTGAAATGCCCTTAAGCTTTAGCCACACTGAGTCTGTGCTGCACGTAATCTGCTTACAGCCAGCGCTCTACATCTGCTCCCTGTGAGAGAGAAATTGCGCGTGTGCATGTGCGCGCTTGAGCGTGCACGTGCATGTGTGTCTGCCAGTGACTCCCAATCGGTAAAACGCCCATCGCATCACCACCCTCTTATGAAACTAATACAAGAGGATGTGTCGCACCTCAAACGGCGATTCAGTCCTCGCCCGCTACATTCTGATTACCGCGTTGCCCCGCATGAATCACGGCCATTAGACACTCCGGCTGAGTGTGCGATGCGGCCCCTCGCATATGATTCATTTCTGCTGAAGGACGTCGGACAATTGCAATGTCAAGCGTTACTCCCTCGCAGAGGACGCGGTGAGGGGGATTGTTGCACGCGTCTTTGTACTTTGGGCGCCTTTCCTCTCGCAGCGGGCTGCTGCTCAGGATTCAGCCGGTGAGGTGTACACGGAGTAATACATGACCTTGTGGAGAGCACTGCAAAGAGGGAAGAGGAGGGCTGCCGCCTTCCAATTACAATATGGATATGATCCGAATTCCAAAGGGCTCCACTGCAGTGATCCTTATTTGCCAACTATGCAATCAGCTAAAAATAGCATCGCAGTCGGCGGGTTTGATCAGGGCTGAGTTTAAATTGGCACTATGCTGGGGTTTTTTTTTTCTTTTTTTTCTTTTTTTTTGGGGGGGGTTCAGCGCTTAGAGGGCGCCGCTGAGCGAGGGGTGTGAACCAAAACGATGTGGCTTTGCGCTCCTCTTTGTCTTGTATGCGAAGCAACGAACACCCACTGCGCCAGCAAGGAAAACGTTGAGTGATGGTTCAAATATATCATTCTGTGAGTGTTTATAATGTCGAGTGAAAGAGCTGCAGACATGCTGATGTTAAAAAAAAAATGATGCTGCATATTACCCGAAATCCGGAGGGTCGCCTTCTGTTTTTGTTCAATTTTAATCATCCAAAGTCACTTGAAATAAAACTGAACAACGTGCATATTTTAGCAGAGTTTTGTGTCAGACGCAGGTCCGCCGCTGAGCTTCACATACCGATTTTTTAAATTATTTTATTATAGGCAATCTTTTTAAAAATGGATTCTATGCATCTGTGAACTGTGATGATGATGATGATGATGACGAGGATGATCAAAGGCGCTTACATGCAAAGTCACGTCAATGCGAAGCTGCATGCACTCCAAAACAAACCGGCCACCCGCATGTCCTCAGCAGCCTCTGCTGCAGCTAGCAGCTTTTTGCCTTCCAAAGCTAACAACAAAGGATGAGTTCTCAATTTCCCTACTATGACGGATCTTCCCAACAACTTGCCCACAGTACGAAGTGCAGGGCAGACTTGGTGCTGCGTAGACCGTGGCTCTTGTTCTCGTACAGCCCAACGAAAATGCAATATTTACCTCCCTCCCTGCTCAGTGTCAGTCTCCACAAAGTTGTGAAGGAGGAAGTATCTCTTTGTATCGTACAATATTAAAAATTCAAACAAACACCCCTGCATTGAGTCATCTTGCATTCAGACGTTGCGCTGCCACAAAGCCCCTGCATTATGCTGAAGCCTCCTCCAGCTGGACCACGCTCTATCTTCTTTCCCCTCATCTGACATCATGCGAAATTGCACCTCCAGGATTTAGTGACCTAAAAATAGACGCCTGAGAGCCGAACTGGAGGGACACTATTTTTATCATTTTCATTGCAATCTATTCTACTTTTGCCATCCAGGGTTTCTCTCCTCCACTAATGAGCCGTGAGAAAAATACTCCATCGATTCCGGTTGATGTACGTCTGGAGAGAACTCTCACAACCCACATGAATCACCTTCCCCCTCTTTTAACTTCAACACATCGACTTAACCCCCGTTTCTCTCTTTTTCTTTGGAAAAACACACACGTTGCTGCTTCCGCTCCAAGAATAAATTTGGTTGGAAAGCGTCATATTCCCTCTCTGTGACCTTTGTCAGAGCCGGATGGCATATTCCGTGACTAAATGTCAATGCAATTACAAATGTCCCCATAACAACAATTTGGTGTGTTGTCATGCATTGGTCCTGACGAGTGCCACGAGATAAGACTGGCGGACACACACACACACGCACACACACACACACACACACGCACACACACACACACACACACACACACACACACACACACACACACACACAGCGCTCAGGTCATGACAGGCTAAAAATAGACACGATTGCCGTGAATCACTGTCCCCGGTGAAGGAAACAATGTCTTGGGGTGCCAGATATTTAGACTTTCACGCTTGCGTTCATTCGGAAACGCTGCGTCAATACCGAGAGGAATACAAAAGAGGACAAGGCACAGGGGATCCTATTTTCTTCTGTCATTTGACAGGGATTCTACGCACATAGGATGAAGTTAAAGGGGCTACATGCAACATCACTGAGCTGCATTTACGTGCAGCCTCGGTGATCTCCTGTGTAGCAGGCACTGACTTTTTCAGATAAAAGCGATATGGTGTCGCAGCGTTTGGTCAGGTCTCACTTGTAAAAGAGGTTTTATATCTCACTCTGTTTTAGTAATGCTTGCAAACAACCTCAAGTTGTTTGCAATGCTGCAACCTCTCAGTCCACCCTCATGTCACTCACAGTTTCCCCAACTTCTGTTGTGTTGTTTTACTGTGGTGTGCTCGGGTCGGTGATGGTTCTGTTTGTTTATCTGTTTGTCTTTTCTCTCTCTCTTTATTCCCCCTTTTTAAATGTATTTTCTTAATTATCGAGGGACAACGGATGGAAACGAGCCTTTGGCTACATTCTGGCATGTTTACATTATATTCTAAATGAAGAAATGTTCATTAACGTGCGCTGTCCCTCCCAAATGAGTACTTAGCGATGTCTTGTCTCGGGCTGAGGCTTCAGTTTGGACGTGGCCCTTCCTGGTGCTTGCATGTTGTCTCTGTGCCCCTGCGTGGGTGGGTTCTCTCCTGTAATTCCAGCTTCCTCCGGCAGTCCGGAGACTTGCGCATCGGGCTAATTGGCAACTCTAAACTGTCTGTAACTGTGAGTGTAAGTGTGGATGGTTGTCTGTCACTATGCGTTAGCTCTGTGATGAAAACTGGAAACTTGTCCAGACTGTAACCTTTGATCCTGAGGGCGGAGTCAGTAGCGGTAGTGGGAGGAGTTGTGGTAGCGAATGGATGCATTGAAAATGGGATGACGGTGCAGCCAGTCATCGAGGTGCAACCTGACTATCTACTGCCGTTTGTTCCGTACATGACGACACGCGTTCTGAAGTGGAACAAGTTCAGCGTCGCATCCTTTAAGTTACACAAATGGAAGACATGAAATAAGTAAATTGTTGCCTCTTTGTCTGTTGCCTCTTTGTTGTGACCTTTTTAAAGATTTCACAATTAAGTAGGAAGGAAAACCTTTTATGAGAATTTGCGCTGCATGAATGTTACGGTCACAAATGAATGAATCAATTGTCTTTGAAGTACAGAGCACGAGATAAGCCGTTCTTTGACGCGTTTTTTTTTCTTTTATTTTTTTTTTTACACTGCGTTAAGCCTGCCTTGTCAGTTTTGTTCCAATCCCCAATTAAAAGACAGGAAAAATGCATTTCCTTTAAACAAGGCAAAAGAAGCTCGGTTTATCTTCAGGGAAATATGGAAAAAAAAAAAAGTATACGGACGACACATTATTCAGATTAAAAGGTGTGATACGTGTCAGCAAGCTTTTATGGGAGTTGCATTATACATTTTCCTTCCTGACTCACATGAAGAAAATGTCATTTAATCTAAGACGGTAATGGAGAGTGCACTTTTTTTTTTTTTTACCCACAGAATGAGTCAGGCAGATTTTTTTTTAGCAAAGACAAATGTCCTAGATTGCTGAAATGAGGTAGAGCTCCAATATTTCCAGTCACCGTTCTTCTCTCTGCAGGGGGAGACAATCTAGGACGACAGTCAGAACCAAACAAAATACAAGAGCACCTTTTTATAAAAAAAAATAAAATAAAAATAAACCTTAACCTCAAACAACTTTTGAGAAATGTTTGTGGAACCTGCTGCTTAATTCCCACAAAACCCTTTTTTTTTTGGTTTGCTGCTGAAATTCTTGTAAGTCAGAAGGAGGTCCAAAGCCACTGTGTGTCTGCTGCGAGAGACAAAACCGGCGAGCCAAATATTTCGCATCCACGTGATACTGGAAGACTGCGCCCACTAGTTCCTGGAAATAACAGCAATCGTGGCCCGAGCGTGTACTTTAACCGGAGCGCTGGCAGAAGAAAAAAAAAAAATTACAGTTTTCGCAGAGACTTTAAAGACAAGCGCGGACGGTGCCGTGCCTGTAATTCAATTCCCTGCGTGAATATTTTCTCACACTCTCCCAGACCTCAGGCGTCCATGATGCTGCAGGATCGAACTGACATCTTAATCTGGGTTTTCAAGACATTACGAGGCTGTTGAATAACAGGACTCACTTCTTTTTGACTTTGGGATTGAGGTTTCGGAACAGGCACGCGGAGGCGGTTTGTCAGGAACCTGTGTTTAACGTGTTGTGGTTTGTGTTGTGTCGGCGCTGAGTGTCTGAGTGTGCATGTGCTCACCTGCATTGTCTTGAGTTGTCACGATCAACCTGTGGGGAACTCGAGGCGACACTTTCAACCCTGCTCGTATCTGGTAGAACCTGAGGGAAGAACACAGAAATGCACTCAACACTCAAAGCCTGCACATCTTTGCGTCACAATGGCCTGACCTTGTACCTTGTTGAAAATTCTAGAAATCTCGCTTTTATTTTGGAAACGCGGCGAATAACAGCGGCGCTCATCATTCACGTTGAGACCGACGGGTATAACAGCTTCAATGCTAACTGGCTAATTTAGAGACATAAAGGAAGAGATGAGTGCCCACTGATCAGAGGCAGGATGGATGGGAGCGGTGGGCACAGGATCCCAGACTTTTGGCAAGCCGAGAGAGAAAACACGGCTGTGAGAAGGTCACTTTGACAGCCCGAGTCGGCGCAGCATTGTGTAAAAGCGCATCTCAGCTCTCCGGGGACACGCGCCGGCAATCCGGGAGAGCAGAGCGTGGCCACGAACGCTGTCATCTCATCAGCGTGTTTGGCGGCAGCGCTCCCGAAGACGGAGGCCTGACACGGCTGGCGAGAAAAAGGCTTTGGGAAAGGGCCATTAATAAATAAACAAGGGGGCGCGGCCGGGACATGTCGGATTGATTGGCCGTGGAAGCTGCGAAGACTTCTACTTCCGAGGTGAGATATCTGGTGAGAGTTCACCTCCCAGAGGGTCTCAAAAAAAGAGTGTGTTTCCTTTAAGACTCTTGATGAGGCTTTATTTAAAAAAAAAAAAAAAATGAAGAGCTGCAGCATATTCAAAACAACTTCCTCTTATTTGCATTGAAGTTTGTATGCTTTTTTTTTTCATTTTCACTCTTCTTATTCTTTTTGTTATTGGAGATAAAGCTCTTTTATGAAAACAGAGTTACTGAATTAACTGTGAGGTAACACAGTACTTTATGGAAATGCACGGAGTGATACGTATGTCCCTCCTGCCCGTCCAGAAAGTCCAGAAATGAGGAAAATCAACATTTTTACTTATGTTGCTTGCTCACTTATGGAGCCACCCTGCCGCTAATCCACATGTAGAAAATAGAGGAGAAAAAAACTGATAGCGCTAATATTTGAACTTTAAGTTTAGAATATTCGATAACGTTCGATGTGGCTGAGATTACGCTTTCTCTTTCTGCATTGTCATAAACAACATTAGATTACAGTAAAATGCCTTCGCTCCTTAGATTTAGCAACGGGCGCAACTAGCATCTGTTTAGCAGTTTCTCCGTTTGTGAAGGCTGACAAAATGGATTTCTTACAGGTGAAATGCAGATTTAATCAAGATTTTAATGGAATGAGGGAACAAATGGGTGCTTCAAAATATGCAATATAAATACATTTCCAAATATGCAAATATATGCAGCCACCCAAAGTGTGGCACAGATGTCTGATTTTTCCTGATTTGCTTTGTGGTGACTCGAACGTAGGTTCATCCGACCATTTCTCTTCAGTTTTAACATCAGACCTGCTCTGCCTTGCGAAGCAACCTGGCAACCAGTGGAAACAAACATATTATGGCTCTCTGCAGCAGGGATTACCGTGATAAATCTTTAGCCGTTCCCATTTAGAGAGGGAAAGTCATTTTGATAAAGCTGAGGTTTCAGCGAGCAGAGGCAGACCCGATGAGAGGTTTTAATCTCCCTGCATCACCGGCCAGACACGGCTGTTTATTTTTATGAAACACTGTAAAAAGACCACAACCACAACAGCACATTAATGCTGTTATTATACGCTCACACTACAGCAGTAGATGATTCTCCACATGAGCTGTCTCCGCTGAATGGTGGGTAAAATGTTGATGCATGGCCTATAAATGGAAATAAAAACATCGAGGAATTATTTCCCTCAAATTATTTTCCACTTTAAGGAGGCTTACACCTGTTACATTACTTTTCCCCTACGTATCATGTTTATGTCTTGTAATCTACAACCATGCAAATACAGTTCTGTCGTTTCCTTTAATTAGCAATTTAGCGCAAACTGTCGCTTGGCAATGTGGTAAATAAAGTGCAAACGAAGGCTCCATGCTAGCTGCAGCCTGCTACTGCCCCCCTGCTAGCGGTGTTCTGTTTCAGTGACTGTCTCCGGAACTGATCGGGTCTTAACCCAGTTTTGACTGAAGACGGTGGCCAAGTTACCTTCTTATTTCTAGCCCAGGGAAATGTGTTGATCTGAATGTTCATGACAGCTACATTCACCCCGTGCTGAATAACAAGCCGCAATGTCACTGGACCACATGAGGTCCTGACACATATTCAAGGAATGGTGGACACCAGTTTCTGACACCCTCGTCAGATTAAATGCATTCAGCGTCACATGAGCACAGATGGCGCGAGTCGAGGCAGCCTGGTTTGATTGTGTTTTCTGCCCTTATGACATAAAAACAATATAAGTGTTCAGACCACTGAAATGATGTGCATGTTAGCAGCAAGTTCCGTCTGTCGATGTAAACATAAGGAAAGTTGTGCAGATTAAACAATCCAACCCCATGATAACTAAAGCAGAAGGTGTTTATTTTTTTTTTATTTAAGATGTCCATTATACACCAATTAAACGGACTGCTGAATTTACCAGTTGTAAAGTGTCAATTTTTTTTTTTTTTGATAAAAATGTAAATTGTAATGTAAATAACCCCTAAACCCATTGAGTAGCAAGAATAGGTAAGCTGGCATGCTCCATAAAACCACTGCTACTGTTCATCCACAGGGGGGTTGTACAGATGACATACAGTATGTGTGCAGTTATGTAAATGCACAATGACAAGATTTCAAATTCCCGAAATGCAAATCTTTTGCTGATAGCTACAACTTTGCAATTCTACGAACTGACGCCTCGTGCCAGAGGTTGTCACAGAAAGTGAATCACGACTTCCTTATCATTGTACATGCACCAAACGCCAAACTGCAGTCATTAACTGTGGATCAAACACTGAGGTAAAAAAGAAGCTAGTTTTAAGTTATTAATGCTCTCTGAAAAATTAGAAACGTCTCCCCAGGGGAAGTACCGCTACTCCTGCACTTCGTCCTCTCTGTCCTCCTTGATCTCTGTTCTCTGCCTGTGATTGGCTACATGGCACCTCTCAAATGTCCGCCGATTAAGATGATTTGCGGCGGACTCCAGAGAAATTGGCTAGAGCAAGGGTCAAGGAAAGAGCTGCAGAGGCCGAGAACAGCGACAAAGCCCAGAGACGGAGCAGAGAGTGAAAGACGCAGCGCTGCCTTGCGCTTGTTGGAGGGCTCCAAGCTCCAGTGCCCCCCCCCTCCAGACCCACCCGTAATAAATATTAAATATATATATATATTTAGGTCCTTTACTTTTATGTCTAATTACTTTTTTGATTTGAATGACTGTGAAATATGTTATTTTAAACTCTGAACTCCTGACACACCTTGGATTCATTGTTTCATTGACTACACTTTGCTTCATGTTGACCTTGACTTTTTTTTTCTCTGATAGTAACTTTTGTGTGGAGGCTGCCACACTCGTCAGACAGTAAATGCCTATTGAGGGAAATGAGAAAAACCTATGACTGTAGGAATGATGTGGTATTAATCCCCAATCTTGCCACTGGAGTTGGTATGAGATGTCGAAAAATATATGTTTAATTTACTCGGCTGAAATGCTGTGATGTCATTCATGTACTGTAATTTATGCCTGATAACGTGATCAAACTGACCGAAAACCTGCAATCTATCGTTTATAGAAAGAAAACCTTAAATTCGTACCCTTAGAAACTGGTTGAAACATGTTGGTTCGTCTCAGCCGCTAGTAAAAGGAATTAAGCAAATAGGCTCTCATGTCCATATTTGGTCGACTTTAAAAAAAATTTTGTAGCCACCTGTAGTCGGCATACCAGGCGGGTGGACGAGTTTTACACTCACGGTCCAATCGTTTCTCACCTCCGGCACCGCCCACACATCCAAATATGGAATCCTCTGGGTTCAAAACAGAGCTGAAGCTCAAGATGCCGCTGACTGTGGCACCAATCTCTAGGCTTCAGAACGGCCAATAGGTGACGTCAAGACAATTCCGTCCGTCTTTGTATACGGCCAATGTAGTGAACACACAACAACAACAACAACAAAAAAAAAATCAAACTGGAACATCCCAAAAGCCAAAGCCCACTGTGTGTGATCCAGCGGTGCAAAGAGTGAGGTGGACGTGCTTTTGCAAGCCTGCTGAGATGCCGGCGGCGTGATTCTGCAAAGAAATGTGCCTCTCCGGTGACTTACCCCCTTTGGAAGAGATCCACATTGTGAAACTTGTGCAGCTCTACGGAAAACTCAAGTGTCCCCTGTACTTCAGACATGATATAATCCCACTCATCACCTGTCAAAGAGAGAGAGAGAGACAGAGAGACAGAAGCTGTAAGTGTGACAGAAGGAGCAAAATCATAATGGACGTGTTTTGAGTTCGGCTCGTCGTGAGCTGCTGGTGTCTCCGTTATGCCTTAGCGAGCAACGCAAACAGCCGCGTCGCGTCGCCGCTCCCCGCAAATGTCGCCTCATTAATGCATTATTGTAAACCTGAACATTAACGAGATTGAATCCATGCGCTGCAGAGTTTGAATACGTTGCTCTTTAAATATAACGTACAAATCGCTAATTCCTCTCGTACATTTTTTACATTTCCATAATTTCTGGGGTTTTTTTTTTCTCTCCTCCTCTCCCGTGGCCGCTGCGCCTACTGTTGGATCTGTGTCATGCTATTATTTGTACAGCGCACTTCGCCCTTTGGGAAATTAGCATTTTGCAAATCTCTTAAAAATGCTGAATGTATGCCCCGGGGGGACTTTGTTCTTTCTTTTTTTTTTTTGACTCAGGTTTGCCTCTGTTGTTCTGTGATTGGGTGAGCTCTGATTGTGCAATCCTTTCAACTTTCGCTAACTTGAAACGATCCCATCTCCGTCCTCGCCCGGCATGAAAGTCACAATTATCCGTCCTCGCCGTGTATCAATAATGCCTGAGACCATTAGGGCCAAACTCATGGGACTCTTCGGCAATCAGCGAAAGTGCTTTGGAAAGGCGGCGCGCCCGTCAGAAAATTGAGCCGTCATACGAGCGCTGTGTTTATGCTCGCAAATCTAATAACCTTTTCAGCGGATCCTTTGAAATACCATCCTTGTATTGCCAGAGGTATTTTCCGAGGCATTGGGGGGGGGAGTGGGGGGCTCCTGTCTGGTGTCCTGACAGGAGCGTTTGCTTGCCGTGAAAACCTGTCGAAGGAGCAGCGTGGCCTCCGCCACCACGGCTCCCACCGCGCTTGGCGGGCTTAAAAGCATAATACTGTTTCGGTCGACTCTCGTTAAGCTGCACGGATTTATCAAGAGGGGTGGTTTTATTAGAGCGGAGCTTAGACACTCTGGGACCATGAGCATTAAATGTGGAAGCATTAAGTGCAAGTTTCTGGAGATTACGGTCCACTCTTGCTTACCAACAGCCTCCCACCCCATTGAAACCTTACGTTTCTGTTTAAATGGGTTTTGATCTTAAACTTAACCCAGTTTGTTCATTGCAGTTGTTAATATGTCACAAGGTTAAACAGTCCCTGTCCACTTAAATGGGTACGCCAAGCAAGCACATACACACACACACACACAGGAAAACTGGACATGTTATGCATTGAGAGATACTATTCTGCAGAGAATGACCATAACTGGGGCCTTATTTTACTTATTTTTCCTTCCTATAGTCTCAAACCACATCTCTCCATCCTGACCTCTGACCCCTTATATCCTCCACACACCTCCCGCTCACTGGCTCACTATATGGGATCATTCTCTGAAAACCACAGAGATGTTTGTGATGTGCTGAAAATCCCAGTAGATCAACAGCAGTTTGTGAAACACTCCGATTTGCAGCCCGCCTGTCCCCAGTGGACACTGTACCCAATTGGTAAGTCTACGCTTTAGGGTACATTCTTTAGATTAACAGAAACAATAAATGACTTTCAGATAGACTGTGGTATAATTGAATGAAGCTCGAATAAAGTCTCTAAGCTGCAACAAACAGGAGACTTGTCCTGTGTGTAACTCCGCCTTCGCTCCAAGACAGCTGGGATAGGCTCTAGAAGCCCTATGAGCCATGAGTGCAGGATAAACAGTGGTAAAATGCTTCCTAGCAACAATTTCAATTTATGCCAAAGCAAACAGTGGGTTTGTATAAGTGGTCGCCAACCATTCAAATAAAAGCTTATTTTTGGATTTTTATCTGATGCTGCCTTCCTGTGAGTAGTTTACGATTTGAGTAGAGTGACAATCATTCATATTTCAAATCAAACATCTGGTCTGATCATGTTTACTGCTGTGATGGATTCACTGAATTTGGATCAGCGTGTAGCGTGTTGGATCCTGGAGTTTAATGTTATCAATAATAATAATAATGATAAGAAGAAGAAGAAGAAGAAGAAGAAGAAGAAGAAGAAGAAGAAGAAGAAAGCTTTACATAGAATGGATTTGGTTTATAACTGAGCAAAGGTCACCAGTGTTTCAAAAGGAGGAAGACTGGGACTGTGGTGCACAGCGAGGGGACAAGCAGACGACGTGCAGCACAGCCATGTTTGTGTGCTAAAAGCTGAAAGGGACGTTTGTTCTGTTATTTCTAGAAAGGCAGAAAACTATTCTTACCAGAATGGTTGACAGTGATTTTTCTTTTCTTTCACAAAATTATCAGAGTTTTTTATTGGGGAACGCCGCTGTCTGAACATTTATTGATGTCAATTCTACATTTACAGATTGAATGAGAGAATCAATTTTGGACAGACTCTTAATGAAACCTCATCCCTTGACCTCGTGAACCTCGAACCCTCTGTGGAATTAATTTAAAGATGACAAATTCTAATGCTGTTCTATCTTCTTTGCTTGAGACATTGTCAGGAAATACTTGAACAATTAAAAATTTTACCCTGACACTGACAAACGCCTATACTGTCTGCTGTGCTTGTGTCTGGTGCGTCTGACGTGGGGGAAAAAAAAAGTGAAACATCTCTAGCCATCATTTATATTGGTCTCGTAAAAATGGGTTGTAACATTTGAGATGCGTCCAAGCTAGAAAATATGGCTGCAAAAATCAACAGACAAGCCGGAGGACAAGCAACTTGGTCGAATATATGAAATGAAAGTCAGACAGAAACCCAAGGGTAGACCCTCCTCAGAAAGAATCTATCTATCTATCTATCACAGGAAAGACTCCCAGGAGGACATTCAACAGCAACCTCCTCTGGCGCATTAGCCACTGCTGCGAACGTACCGAAGAGACGAGCTGCGACAGAGTTTTTTCCTCTTCCTTTTCTTGCTGACTGAGTGCAGTGTCCAGGCTGCTGCACAGGAGCGCAAGTTGGTTTCTATTGGTTTTGCGTGACTCTGATTTAACTAGCGAAAACCTTCCGATTGCTTCAAGCTAACATTCTCTCAATGAGAGCTGCTCACTTGAGTGTGTTGCAAAAGAGGCGGGGGGTTGATGGCGGCAGATGCCGTGTTGTGATTGAACGTAGGCCGTTACAGCCGTAAGACTCATTCGCTCTGTTTCCCATTAAAACAGTAATTGTGTGGTGGGAACCCGTGCACGCAAACACATGCACACTATGCACACTGTGTCCAACCTTGTCTAAAAGTTAATCAATAAGCTAATCAGATCTGCGAGGCACAGACTATCACACCCACACCTTCCGAGCTGTGCAGCTGTCATTTATCTAAGTGGAACCATGCATTTTTCATCTTTGACAATGACGACAAGAGGCTACAGTGCTGTAACGGCTCATTGGATGTGGCACGAAAGACTGATGTGAGATTATTTTCATTTTATGAGTGGATCCCTAAGAAAACTGATGAAACGACTGATAACCGTGATGTTTTGGTGTGTTTCAGCAGCTTCTAAGGCCGAGCAGCGGGCAGGAGAGGTTTTTGATTGTTTTATTTAATGATTCCCAAATGCAGACAGTCGTTTCAGCCAAGGTCTGCCTTGTTATTGCCATCTTTTTCTTGAAAAACCTGATTACAAAACGGCTACTGGCATTCCACCAGGCCTGTTCTGAACTGTCTTCTTTGGTAGGTTAGCGTGGAAGAGCGGGCGCGATACCGCTGCGGCAGGTTTAAACTGTGGTGGCCGATGATGATGGGAAACCCTGCAAGCACAGAAATGACGCAGGTCCAATACAACACACAAACACGAAACTAGAAATGCAACAGAAAAACGGTGCAGTCACCAAAAACACACAACCCAAAAACAGCTGCAGGAGAAAAATGCCGCGTAGTCACTAAACAAATCGGAAGTGCGCCAGGCCACTAGGGGGCCTGGACCTGAGACATCGGTCCTGCGGGGCCAGTCTGTCTTTGAAGACACAAGTTGCTTCGAAGAACGTTTGGCGAACTTTTAGGGAGGTGGAATGAAAACGTACATTTTCCTTTTGTGTCTTATTTTAAGCAATATTACAATATTATATTATAAAATCAGAACAGATTTGCGTAACTAATGTCACCACGCTAGAGACTTCTCAGGTCGTGTCCCCGTAGTCACCTGGCATACTTTCCATTTGTGTAATGAATTTGCAGAGTTTCTCTCTTGCGGCCGTTTTTTAGGGGTTTGTGTGTTTCTGGCATCACAGCTGTCTTTTTTTTTTTTTTTTGCATCTGTCTCGTGGATTTGTATGTTGTTGTTTTTTTTCGCTTCTGCATCATGTCTGCGATTGCAACATTTTCTCTGTTGTGGCGTTTTTCCAAAGCATTTGTTTTGTGCGCTTTCGTGCTTTGTATAATTATTGTGCCAACAGCTTTCAGCGCATTGGCCCGTGTTGTGCATGCACCGTAACTAAACTACTGGACCTTGGTCTGATTGATAAGGAGCGGCGTTGGGCCGGTTGCAATTGAACACTGAAGAGGTTCATCGCTGGTGTGAACACTATCTGCGCCAGTCACAGGAAGGTTACTTTTAATGAGATGAGATAAATGTTATTAATGGCTTTGGGTTCCCTCCGGGATGTCATTTCCTGCGTTGGTGACGGGACGGAAAGTAAAAAAAAAACTTCCTAAAATCAGCGGCAGACGACAAAACATGGAGCCATCGGTTGGCCTCCGGTCTCCTTTTGGTAATCCGTCTCCTGTAGTACCTTCTTTTTGCAGCAGGTGGCCTTTTAAGAGATGCACATATAATTGAATGATTTAGCGGCCTTGATTTGATCATGGGCGACACGGTGGCGCAGTGGTTAAGCGCTACCGCCTCACAGCAAGAAGGTCGCGGGTTCGATTCTGGGGCCCGGGCCTGGGACCTTTCTGTGTGGGGTTTGCATGTTCTCCCTGTGTCTGCGTGGGTTCTCTCCGGGTTCTCCGGCTTCCTCCCACACTCCAAAAACATGCATGTGAGGTCAACTGAACGCTCTAAATTGTCCGTAGGTGTGCATGTGAGTGTGAATGGTTGTTTGTCTCTATGTGGCCCTGCGATGAACTGGCGACTCGTCCAGGGTGTCCCCCTGCCTTTGCCCTAAGACAGCTGGGAGAGGCTCCAGCAGACCCCCGTGACCCTGAATAGGGATAAGCGGGTATAGAAGATGAATGAATGAATGAATGATTTGATCATGCAGTCGTTTGGGTTGTCCGCTGATGCGCCGCTTGTGAGGCGCTTGACTTTCTCCTGTGTCCAACACTGGTGTACTCCAAGTAAGTGGACTCTTAGTTATTTGCTAGTTGTATTCATTCATTATATATCTCTTAGTCTGTTTAGAAAAGTGGTCATCTGAAAAGAAAAGTTTCTTCTTGAAATAAAATTCTGGTCGACAGCCAAGAGTTACAGCTCAGCCCTCGTCTAGCTTTGCCAAGTTGGAAAAAATCTCAAGTATCAATTCAGGCTGCCTATTAACAGGCACCTCCGAGACACCAGTCGCCGGGGCTTCTCTTCACCACCTGGACGTGCCGCAAAAGCCTCTGCTTGCCTTCGGCTGGAACCGTCATTAAGGGCCTCGTGTCCTCGCGTTTCGCATTCAGCCAGTGCGATTGTTGGGAAATCAAGTTGCTCTCCGTGCCTCGGCGTGCTTATCGACGAGTGAATCCGCGTTTAGAAACACTCGGCCACAACGCCGCCGCTGTCTCCCACATCCACAGCAACCTGTGGAGCGGCACGTGGCTCGCCGCGCGTGCACTTTTCGATAAATTCCTCTTCCCCTCAGTGCAAATTGTTAAAAAAGCTCATCATGGCTAAACACCCGTCTGCTCTCTTATTGGTTGTTCAATCCACAGCAGCACTCAAGGGCCAGACTTGGAGTCCTGGATTGTGCAGCTTTGTTATGTCCTGAGACTTCCCTCTACCCTGCTCGTATTGTCCGCTGGCACTTTTGCTGATTTGATTTTTTTTTTTTTTTTTTTTTTTTAGCGGGAGGATGACGGCTAACCTGTTCATGGCCGCTGACTGTGAAATGGGGAAATTTGTCAGGCCGTGCAGGGAAACAGGGAGTACCGACTCCCTGTTTCCCATTTGAAAGAGCTGGAAATAAAAGTCCGGGCTCCTCCCGTCCTCTCGTTTGTGTCCACCGTTCCGCTGGCGAAGGTGAAGGAGATCCCTCACCGTATCTCGTCATGACAGAACGCCGGGATTGCTGAGCGTTCACAGGGTGACATGTCAAATTGGGAATTTGAAAAAAAAACAAACAAACGTGTGAGCATCCTTCGTGGCGGAAGGACCCAGTGATCATGCGATTGCGTAATCTCCCTTTTCGCTCAAACCCTGCCTGATGCTGCTGTCCAGATAACCACACTCAAATCCCAGCAGAAGGGATCCGGGACAGAGGCCCAGGCAGCCTGGGAATCTCAAAGTCACAGTGTGTCCACTCTTCTGGAGGAGCGAAACGTCCCTGCTACCAACCAAACCCCACAATCAGGCTTGCCGGTGTTTGGTGGCGTTTCAAGAGCCACCGAATGCGCACGAGCTCAGAACTCTGTATCCCAAATCTACGGTTCAGACAACAAGTTCGTCCGGAACTGACGAGCATGCGGCCCAAAAAAGTGCGGAAAGCTCAACGCGAGAGCCAGATTCTACTTGAGGCGCCCGCCGACCCCTCTGGAACGACGGCGGTGTGCGCTTAGCGTGGTGCTTGTGGTTCTCCGGCTTGAAGTCACACGGCCGCCTGAACTCGTGCTGCATTGCCGCATGAGCAGCCCTCATCGACTGTAATCTGTTTAACCTTGAATCACTGTTTTTGATTCCCGGGGCCTCGTGGTTTGATTGTTGTTGCTGCAGCTGCAGCTGCAGCTGCTGTTGTTGTTATTGTTGGTTTCAAGGCAGCGCTGTGGGTTTTCCGAGGAGGGATTGAAAAACATTATTAAAAAAAAAAAAAAAGTGCCAGCATGATGGCACACGCTGTCCCCGATCACATTTACTGCCATTGCCTTATGAGCTTTATCGGCTCCTTCATTTTTGAGAGGTCGATGCGACTGAAGTGCCTGTTTTTAATTGCTTTATTAACTTTTTCTACTGCGGATTCTCCCCCGAAGCGCACGCGTCGATCGGCCACTCGGCCCAACCATGTGCTGCCACTGGCGGGGCGAAGGAGGCAAAGAAG